>NC_136065.1:358916632-359381632 GCF_964261635.1 Lissotriton helveticus | reverse complement strand
ATGCTTTTTACTTCTGTTGTTACACTGTATGTCTTATTTAGTCTGTAAGAACTATTTTCTTTATTGAGTTTCTCCTACTGCTGACACACCATGCTTTTCTGAAACATTCAGCCTGCCATGCGTGCTTTCACTGTCTAAGGACACTGGCGGACGAGGTCTCGCATTTACAAGAGTTTGAGCTAATGGCATTGCAAATGACAATACCTTTTATTTATGTGTTAATTATCAAAACAGATAAATAACAGGCATTGTCATTTACAATGCCAATAGCTTAAACTCTCGCAAATGCGAGACCTAATGCATTGCAAATGCTTGTTGTTATTACGATTACAACCCACTTTAGGAACGCTTTAGGCTTCCCTACCTCAGCTAGGACACCACTATCCCACAGCAGTGTATCAGCCTAGAAATTGAGAGGCCTCTCTCCAAACCCTTATGACAGACTGAGTTATGCAGCATATCTTGACAAATATGGTTTCAGTTGACTTCTAAGGGCACTTTATTGCACTCACAGTAGCCTTTGGAGTGTCCTCTGTTGGTAGACTTCGTTGGAGCAATAGATCACGTAAGGCTTGAAGTGGTTCACAGCATGATCCTCCATTATGTCACTGATATCATTAATCAAAGCATTCTCACTGTCTTTGTGCCTCTGCTCCAAGTCATCAAAAAACCTGAAAAGAAGAGTATGAAAAAAATATCAATTAATTGCTTTCCCAATATGTCACCATATAAACAATTAAATCGACTTCAGAAGCGAACAAAAATACTTTTATTCATCCTTGATACTGCACAAAAAGAATGGAAACAAAGATGTATTGAGAATTATTCTCCGGTAATTTAACCAGAATGCATAGGAAGTTTAGCTACTTTCTGAATATTTCCTGGCACACAGATTAACCAAGAAAATATATATTTATGCACACACACACACACACTGTAGGAAGGGGGAGTCTCTAGTTGGCGCAGTGCAGCACTGGCGACAAGCAGGGACTCTCTCTTCCCCGTCAGGGCTGAGGGTTACCTCTAAGAACAACCTCTGCTTACCCTCTAGGTAGTGTGGCGCAAGCAGTCTAGGCTAATCTCTGGGGCACATAGGGTTAAACATTTGCAACATTATACCATCACCACCAACCCACCACACAATGACACCAAACTGTAGTGTAGTAAAAATATATTCTCTTTATATACTTTTAAAAGCAGGCTTGTAACTACAGTTCAGTTAATTTGCAAAATGCGATGTTCCAGTTACTCTCAAATATAAGCCACAGTTCTTGTTAGGTTCTTTACTTGTCTTTCAAAAGAAAGGGGGTTTCAGGCTCTTCAATGTACTTTTCCTGTCCTGCTAACCATCCAGGGTTACCCCGGGCTGTCCGCGGGCCTCTCTGCGCCCCTGGGCTCCTCCACGTAGGAAAAGCGGGCCCGGTCTGCCCACTCTCACGCTTCTGGCAGGAGCGGCGGCCGGGGAGTCAGCGTCCGCCTCTCTCTGCGAGCTGCACGGCTGTGCGCGGCTGGCGGGGGAGAGAGCGGGGGCCCTGGGAGCGCTCCACACGCGGCTCCGAGGGCTGGGCGAGGCAGAGGGCGGTGCGAGCGAGGATGGCAAGGGCTCGCACCGCGGGGCAGGAAACAGTACCTTTTTGTTGAAGCAGCTGGGCGCAGGTCAGCGCGGTGATCCGCGTCGCGGTGTCTTCCCTCCGACGGTGGAGCGAGCGGCGGCTCGGCTCTGGCTCGGGGGTTGGCGTTGCGGCGCGGGCCGGGTCGGGCTGGTGAAGCGCCTCGGGGTTTCCTCACAAAGGGGGGGGCACACGCAGAGGGCAGTGATCCTCAGCGTAAGCCTCTGTCAATCCAGGCGACGCTCAGGCACCCCACGCAGCAGCTGTTTCTCGGACAGCGACGGCGCATTCAGGGGCACAAGACACGACGGGGTGCAAGCAGGCACCGGGCACGGCCTTTCTTCACGTTGCGAGCTGCGGCTCGGGGCCAGTCACGGTGCTCGGATCAGCTGGGCTGGTCTTCACGATGTTTCTGGGCCAGGCAGGCGGCAGTCACGTTGTTTAGAGGGAGGGCAGCTCCCAGAGCGTTGCTGAAGAGCGCGATGGTCACAGCGCGCTCCGCTTTTCCTGGAGGGGCTTGCAGACGGAAAACAGCGTCTCACAGTGGTTCCTCTGTCAGGGGGTAGCGCCCACTGTTCCTGGGGCGCTGGTCAGGGGGCAAGTTCCACAGCAAGCCCTTGGAGATCTTTAGCAGAGTTTGGCACAAAGTTCAATAAAAGCAAAAGTCTCTTGTAGTCTCTTCTTTTCCTCTCCTTTGGCAGCAAGGCACCAGACACAGGCCAGAGTCAGCACTCCTCCTTGTAGTCCTTCCAGGTCCTTCTCTTCGGGCAGAGTTTCTTCTGTAGCGCAAACAGGATCTAATTTACAAGGAGCAGGGCTCCTACTTTTATACCCAGTTTCTTTTGTTCTAGCAAGCCAGGGGGGCCTCTGCATAACTGCTCCAGTCTCTGAGCACTTGTTGTGGGTACTTCTGGCTTCTGCATGCAGTGTGAGGGCAGGCACATCAGCCGCTCCCCAGGGGGCGGAGCCGGCATTGTGAAGACAGGGGCAGCTTGAGCACTTTGTTGACAAGCTTCGGTCCTTCCTGGGCCATGTGCAGGCTGAGTCATCAGTCGCTCCCCAGGAGGGCGGAGCCAGCATTGTGGAGGCAGAGCACAGCCTGATGCATCATTCAGGGGAAACTCCCACCACCCACTAAGGTGTCATCCTGCTATTCACTACCTGTCAACTCCCAGCCCTGTCACTCACACACACCAGACAGTCAGATCCACATCCAAGCAGAGGCGGGCTGAAATGGTTAGGCCAGCAAAGGCTAACTGTCTAAAAGTAGCATTTGCAAACCCAGGATATTAAAATAAACTTTACTAAAAGAAGTATTTTATTATTCTGAGTTCAGGCATACTAAACATTAATTTCTACCATGTTCCCTGAGCCTGCTGGGATCATAGAGTGTAATAATTCCAGCAGCCCATCTGGCCTAGAAGGGAACCGGTAGCCTTACAATAGTGAAAAACGAATTTGGCAGTAATTCACTATTAGAACATGCCACACACATCAGGGCATGTCCTACCTTATACTTACAATGCACCCTGCCCTCAGGCCTACCATAGGGGTGACTAATATGAAGTTAAGGGAAGGTTTAGGGGCTGGCAAGTGTGTGCACTTGCCCAGCCAGCATGACAGTACCAGACTGCACGCAGGTTCTGCAATGGCAGACCCTAGACACATTTTAAGGCTGCTTCTGTGGGTGGCGCAACCAGCGCTGCAGGCCCACTAGCCGCATTGGCATTCACAAGCCCTGGCACTCCTGGTGCACTTTACTGGGGACTAACAGTAAATCCAATGACCAATCATGGAAATCAATTGCATGTACACTTTTCATAGGGAGAGCATATGCACTTTGGCACTGGTCAGCAGTGGCAAAGTGCCCAGAGTCATTAAACCAACAAAAACAGGTCAGAGAGAGTATTGGAGGAAGGCAAAAAGTTTAGGGATGACCCTGCCAAGAGGCCCAGGTCCAACACAACCCCCTTCCAGCTAAAACGCAGGGTAGACCAATCACCACTGTGATGGGCTTCCCTGCTTTGGGCGATAGAACCTGGACCTGGCCCGCAACAGCAGGGGCACATTCCAGTTCTACGCCAATCTGCACCTACTTTAAATCCTCTGTTCATACTCTCAGGGTCCAACAAGCCAATCCCTGGGGCACCCTTCTCTTCCCCTGGGGACACCACCTGTGCAGCCTCTAACCTTAACTTGCTCACAGGTGTGTCCAAACAGACAGACATCAAGTCAAAGCGGCCACTGACAGTAGTCAGAGATGAGACCCAGGCCTCATGCCTCTCAGGGCTCTCAAACCTCTGTGGCATTAGAGAGTGGGGGGCAGTAGCCCCAGGTGCTTGGCACCCTTTGTCCACTCTCCCTCCTGTCATGTCAGGTATGTCATCCTGGCACTGACCCACCAGCCCCAGGTCTGTACCAGGCGGCTGTACCAAAGACTGGGGTGGCCTTTCCCACACCCGGTCCTCCTCCTTGGGGCTCTGTACCCTCCCACCTGGAGTGGTACCCCCTTCCAGAATTGTCAGGGCACCTGTGGCAGGTGACCTGCACAATTCGCCCACCAGTTCAGGGGTGCTATCCTGCAACTGGGGCACCAGGTCAGGGGGGACACCCTGCACCTGGCCCTTAAACCTAGGGTCTAAACCCTCAAGTTGACCCGGGGTCAGAGGCGAGGACTCCCTCCCTCTGCACCCCTTTCCAGAGTACTGCCCACTCCCAACCGGAGTGGTACCCCTAGAAGCGACATGGGCCAGGACACTGATTACAGTGGTCCTGCCCTCCAGGTCAGACAACACCTGACCCTGGCTTCTCAACTCAGGGACCCAACCCCGCAGTTGAACACTTGCCTGGCGCACCAGGACTTCCCGGGGAGCACGCCAGCCCCCCCTGAGGGTGGCACATAGCTCATGTGCTGTGCGACAGTCTGCCTGGCGCAGATCTCCCAAACCCTGTCCCTCTGACAGTGTGGGAAGATCCCCCAGGACAGAAGTGGTGTCCCCCTGGTCATTCACTGGGGACGCAGCCCTGCTGGCTGGCCCCTGACCCACTGGTTCTTCCACTGGGGACTCTTTCCCCCTCTCGCCCCTCTTTCTGGACTTCTGCACCCTCCCAACTGGAGCGGTACTGCCAGACACCAGAACTACTGGAGCTCTGCTTACAGAGCCTCCATGTTCTCTAGCCACTGGGGGATCCCCCTCGGAGGTTGACTCATCTGGACAGCCTAGGCTCCCCACCTGGTGTTCCCTTAAAGAACCATCCAGGCTCTGAGACTGAGGTTGGGCACTACCGGTACAAAACCCATTCTCACTCCTTCCCCTTAAGGACAGGACGTGAGGCCCTACACCCCTCTCACTACTACAGGACCTAGCTGGGCTACTCTGCGCCACTTCCACCACTCTGGGCTGGAAGATACCGGAGCCACTCCCCACAGGATCACACCCCAAGGCCTCTCCAGACCCTCTGGAATCCACCACAAGGTCTGCCTCCAATGTGAGCTCCCTGGGGTCAGAGAACTCACTCTCAAACAGGTGTTGGCATAGCTCTGGAAAACTGGGACTTACAATATGCTCTCCCACAATTGGATTACACAGCCCCCTAGCAGGGTTAACCAAATTATCCTTCACCTCACCATCCAGCGCCTCACACACATACTCCACACCATTCTTCTGAGACTGGCCAGACAGTAGCGAACTGTCTCTGTCACACAACCCACACTCTTCTGGGCGGTCCTTACACTCACCCACCAGGACCTCAACCATGGGGGAATCCCTCCAACCACTAGGACCATGAACTCCTACGCCAGCCACCCTATTCCCTTCAGGGACGCTGCGCACTACTGGAGCTACCTCATGCCCTTGAACCTCCTGGTGTATGTTAACCCCCTCCAAGTCAGGTGCCATACCTCTAGGTGCGCGCGCTATGCTGTCTGCACTAGATACCTGAATGTTGCTGCCACCATCTGAGCTGGACTCCACCTCCAACTCAGCAAAGCTCAATCTCTGAGCTACACATATTTCTTGTTGCTGGGCTGAAGCCCTCCTGGCCTCACGCCCCTCGAGTTCCAAGTCAAGTTTCCTCATTCTTAAGTCATGCGCAAGCTCCATTTTCATTTCTTTCAGGGCTAACTTCCTAGATTCTAGCTCCAGTTGGCAATTCAATTTCAGCTCCGCCAACTTCATTTCATGTATTCTGGCCTCCTTCCTGTCCGTCAACTCCTCTGGCGACAGGGCTCTACCAAAATCCATGATGCTTCCTGCTGATCTAGGCATGACTTCACAACAAATGGGGATTCTCTCAGTAAATCATAAATCCAAAAAGTCCGTGGCTTAGTTACTGGACTGTCATCACCGTGCAATGGTCAGTAGTTAAGGTAAAAACACTGCAAATGTAAATTCGCGATCCTCACCGCTGCGTCCAATGTAGGAAGGGGGAGTCTCTAGTTGGCGCAGTGCAGCACTGGCGACAAGCAGGGACTCTCTCTTCCCCGTCAGGGCTGAGGGTTACCTCTAAGAACAACCTCTGCTTACCCTCTAGGTAGTGTGGCGCAAGCAGTCTAGGCTAATCTCTGGGGCACATAGGGTTAAACATTTGCAACATTATACCATCACCACCAACCCACCACACAATGACACCAAACTGTAGTGTAGTAAAAATATATTCTCTTTATATACTTTTAAAAGCAGGCTTGTAACTACAGTTCAGTTAATTTGCAAAATGCGATGTTCCAGTTACTCTCAAATATAAGCCACAGTTCTTGTTAGGTTCTTTACTTGTCTTTCAAAAGAAAGGGGGTTTCAGGCTCTTCAATGTACTTTTCCTGTCCTGCTAACCATCCAGGGTTACCCCGGGCTGTCCGCGGGCCTCTCTGCGCCCCTGGGCTCCTCCACGTAGGAAAAGCGGGCCCGGTCTGCCCACTCTCACGCTTCTGGCAGGAGCGGCGGCCGGGGAGTCAGCGTCCGCCTCTCTCTGCGAGCTGCACGGCTGTGCGCGGCTGGCGGGGGAGAGAGCGGGGGCCCTGGGAGCGCTCCACACGCGGCTCCGAGGGCTGGGCGAGGCAGAGGGCGGTGCGAGCGAGGATGGCAAGGGCTCGCACCGCGGGGCAGGAAACAGTACCTTTTTGTTGAAGCAGCTGGGCGCAGGTCAGCGCGGTGATCCGCGTCGCGGTGTCTTCCCTCCGACGGTGGAGCGAGCGGCGGCTCGGCTCTGGCTCGGGGGTTGGCGTTGCGGCGCGGGCCGGGTCGGGCTGGTGAAGCGCCTCGGGGTTTCCTCACAAAGGGGGGGGCACACGCAGAGGGCAGTGATCCTCAGCGTAAGCCTCTGTCAATCCAGGCGACGCTCAGGCACCCCACGCAGCAGCTGTTTCTCGGACAGCGACGGCGCATTCAGGGGCACAAGACACGACGGGGTGCAAGCAGGCCCCGGGCACGGCCTTTCTTCACGTTGCGAGCTGCGGCTCGGGGCCAGTCACGGTGCTCGGATCAGCTGGGCTGGTCTTCACGATGTTTCTGGGCCAGGCAGGCGGCAGTCACGTTGTTTAGAGGGAGGGCAGCTCCCAGAGCGTTGCTGAAGAGCGCGATGGTCACAGCGCGCTCCGCTTTTCCTGGAGGGGCTTGCAGACGGAAAACAGCGTCTCACAGTGGTTCCTCTGTCAGGGGGTAGCGCCCACTGTTCCTGGGGCGCTGGTCAGGGGGCAAGTTCCACAGCAAGCCCTTGGAGATCTTTAGCAGAGTTTGGCACAAAGTTCAATAAAAGCAAAAGTCTCTTGTAGTCTCTTCTTTTCCTCTCCTTTGGCAGCAAGGCACCAGACACAGGCCAGAGTCAGCACTCCTCCTTGTAGTCCTTCCAGGTCCTTCTCTTCGGGCAGAGTTTCTTCTGTAGCGCAAACAGGATCTAATTTACAAGGAGCAGGGCTCCTACTTTTATACCCAGTTTCTTTTGTTCTAGCAAGCCAGGGGGGCCTCTGCATAACTGCTCCAGTCTCTGAGCACTTGTTGTGGGTACTTCTGGCTTCTGCATGCAGTGTGAGGGCAGGCACATCAGCCGCTCCCCAGGGGGCGGAGCCGGCATTGTGAAGACAGGGGCAGCTTGAGCACTTTGTTGACAAGCTTCGGTCCTTCCTGGGCCAGGTGCAGGCTGAGTCATCAGTCGCTCCCCAGGAGGGCGGAGCCAGCATTGTGGAGGCAGAGCACAGCCTGATGCATCATTCAGGGGAAACTCCCACCACCCACTAAGGTGTCATCCTGCTATTCACTACCTGTCAACTCCCAGCCCTGTCACTCACACACACCAGACAGTCAGATCCACATCCAAGCAGAGGCGGGCTGAAATGGTTAGGCCAGCAAAGGCTAACTGTCTAAAAGTAGCATTTGCAAACCCAGGATATTAAAATAAACTTTACTAAAAGAAGTATTTTATTATTCTGAGTTCAGGCATACTAAACATTAATTTCTACCATGTTCCCTGAGCCTGCTGGGATCATAGAGTGTAATAATTCCAGCAGCCCATCTGGCCTAGAAGGGAACCGGTAGCCTTACAATAGTGAAAAACGAATTTGGCAGTAATTCACTATTAGAACATGCCACACACATCAGGGCATGTCCTACCTTATACTTACAATGCACCCTGCCCTCAGGCCTACCATAGGGGTGACTAATATGAAGTTAAGGGAAGGTTTAGGGGCTGGCAAGTGTGTGCACTTGCCCAGCCAGCATGACAGTACCAGACTGCACGCAGGTTCTGCAATGGCAGACCCTAGACACATTTTAAGGCTGCTTCTGTGGGTGGCGCAACCAGCGCTGCAGGCCCACTAGCCGCATTGGCATTCACAAGCCCTGGCACTCCTGGTGCACTTTACTGGGGACTAACAGTAAATCCAATGACCAATCATGGAAATCAATTACATGTACACTTTTCATAGGGAGAGCATATGCACTTTGGCACTGGTCAGCAGTGGCAAAGTGCCCAGAGTCATTAAACCAACAAAAACAGGTCAGAGAGAGTATTGGAGGAAGGCAAAAAGTTTAGGGATGACCCTGCCAAGAGGCCCAGGTCCAACACACACACACATATATATTTTTATATATACACACACACACACACATCTGCTGTTCAGCATGCCTGAAAGTCAAGGATCACATGAGGTTGAGCCGACGCACAGTCTCTTTGCTCCCATGTTGAGTTTATTGTCCTGTCCCTCCTAACCCAAAAAAGCGATATAATGTGGGGTGCGGTAGCTGCATCATGGGACTTTTTCAGTGACTTTCAGCCTTGCTGAACAGCGGATGAGCTGCTAGACAACATGGCTAAAAGATGCGCACATTGACAAGGCCAATAGCTTGGGCATTGCCGAGATCTAATGGCTTCGCCAATGCTTGTTTAGTGTAGCCTGGGTCTTGCTGAACATAAGTGATACTGAGAAACAGTTGAGGCTTAAAGTGAAGCGAGGGTGTGGCATAATGGCCAGGGTGGCAGACGGGGGAACAGGGGAGCAAGGTTTGAATCACTGGGTCGGCTGAATAATTTGCGGCTCTGAGCAAATCACTTATGCTTACCCCTGCCTATGACAATGAATGGGTCACTGTGTAATGTAACTGGTGAGCACTTACAGCACTCTAATCAGCTGGTGTTAGCACTATGGCAAGATGGAGGGCGGAATAAGCACTCCAATACCATTGGACCAGGGGTCGAAGGTGCTGTTTGTGTTTTAAACACTTTTTAAGAAATACATTAGTTTATGTACAAACCCAGGCTTTGTAGTGGTATGTGTGCATGTGTACAAGGGAGACGGCCAGAAAACACAAGTACGGCTATGGAGTGCTTGAAAACAGAGAAAAAAATTAGCTACACGAAAGGGAGCAGTGTAAGGAGACATGTACTTTGCCCATGCTCTATGGGAGGACCAAACACAAGAAGAGGGCATGACGCCCGCAAGCCATGACGATGGCATCAAAGAAAATGAGAAGGATGCTGAAGTTTACCAATGGTAAAAGATGGGCGGCCTATAAGCCCACAGATAAAAAAGACACTCTCTTCGAGACAGTGCATGCTTTGTGAGCCAAGACCTAAAAATCTACAGATGTTCTCCGTGAAACATTCCCATCCTACCCCATCCTTCACTACCACAACTCAATGCCCTCAACTTCTTCAAAGAAACTTGTAGTGTGGCAAACTATGTAATACACAATTTCCCAAGACATTTATTGTTTAAGAGTAAATAAAATGATATGCTTCCAAAAACAAAAACAGTTGATAGACAGAATCCAGAACAATGTCATACATTCACCCCAGTGCAGAGATCTGGGCCTAAATCCATCGTTTTTTTTGCTCACCAAGCCACCCCAGTTCAGACATGGCCATATGCAAATCAGCCTTGACCCTGTGCCTCATGGGAACAGTCAAGCCATGTCTTTCCTGGACCGGAATCAAGCATCCTAGGACTCGTTTCTGGCTATCAGCTGTCATCAGCCAGGATAGCTTGACTCCAGTGGCGTGGAGAGCATGGGACTCACGTCTGAGCATCCCCATCCCACTCGGGGTGACAAATGCAAAAACAACAGTTGATGGACAGAATGCAGAACAATGTCATACATTCCCAGTACAGAGGACTGGGCCTAAATCCATCGCTTTTTTGCTCACCAAGCCATCCCAGTTCAGACATGGCCATACGCAAATCAACCTTGACCCTGTGCCTCATGTAAAGTCCACATTTGTAAAGCGCACAATCACCCGTAAGGGTCTCTAGGCGCGGGGGGCCGTCGGGAAGATAAAGTGAGCTATTGCCCAGAGTCACATGGTGCTGGGCTAACCTGCCGCCGGAGCCGGGGATCGAACCGTGGTCCCCAGATTCCAGCGTCAGTCGCCCTGGCCGCGGCGCCACACCTCTCCCCTACATGGGAACAGTCCAGCCCGAACTGCCAAGCCATGTCTTCCCTGGACCGGAATCAAGCATCCTATGGCCATGTCTGAACTGGGTGGCAGAGTGAGCTAAAGAATGGTGATGGATTCAACCCAGATCAGTTGACTGGGGGTGAGTGTTTGATTTGCTCAAACGCTCCGTCCATCATCCCCTTTTGTAATGCTTACAAAAACAGCATGGAACTAATTCACATAGGAGGTTCAGCAGTAAATTTGGGACTAAAATGCCTACATTTCCTCCTGCCAGGAATTCACATATAATTCTCCAATGTCCCTGGGCATTTGACGTTGTCTGATGATAAATCATGAAGTACACTTGACAAAAAACAATATTTGTATTGTATTGAAATTTTTTTTTGTTATGATGTCGCTAGGATGTGTCTTGTTTACTTTATGAATATCATTTTTTGTTTTGTATGAAATGTATATATATATGGTTAGTAAGTTAGATATGTCAGTGTATTTGTTTATTTCTGCATAAATACACGTATGAAATTCTTTCTAAAATAAAAAGTAAATGGTACAAATTAAGGTACCGGATCAACCTAAATTAAATAATGGTGTGGTCTACATCTGAATAATCATGGTTTACTAAATAAGAAGGGTGCAGGCATTTGTGTTGTTGTATTGATTTATGAATGGTCCAGCCCGCCCCTGTCCCGCTTCGGACCTAACTCCTTTTGGTACTAAAGGAATTCACAAAAGGCATACTGGCAGGAGTAAATGATTTGACTGCTGTAGATCTCTTCAGTAAATCTCTTCCAAGTGGTTGAAAGCGGGCATAACAAGGTGTTGTTTGCCTTGTAAGACAGGGAATGCCAGCAAATGTGTACATTTATGGGCATTCACAAACTCCTATCTGACCCTTTCCCACCCGGGAAATGGTTGGCAATTTGCCTTTCCACGTCATGAAGGAACGAATCTCACCCAGATTCCGAGGAAAAAAGGGAACGGATCACCGTCAGGTTCAGGGAAAATGTTTTCCCCACAGTTGAAAAAAAAAAAGCATTTATTATGTAGCACTATATACAAGCAGAAAAGTGCATCTCTCCAGGCATACTATTGGCAATGTTGGTGAATATTAAAAAGTAGTAACTCCACACCCCTATGTAGGTGTATTTTACAGAAGCAAATTTGCTCCTTTTTTGTGAATTGGACTCCACTTGCCAGACTATTTTTTCCCACTTCTTTTTTTTAATTTTCTTTACCAATTTTGAAATTGGGATGGATTTCTCTATGGAACATGTAGAGAAACCTTATTTATTGTAGTACTTTCACAACAATACAAAATATTGAACATCACAGTGTCAGCGATAGCAAATCTGTAGCTGTGGGTGAGTTGCTACTTACACAAGAAACTGATTTTTTGATTTGCTAATAACCTGTTGCTGCTTGACAGCATCGGCACAAAGTACAAAATCTGTTACATACTTGGAACATTTCTCATTTTAAGTGCCAAATAATAATATTCTACTGTCTGCTACATCAAACACAGCAGACAGAAATTACACCAAAATTGGCAGGAAGACAGAACTTTAGTCAGAATATGTTCTAATTTAATTAGAAAAGAGTTCTGAGCAAGCTTTTGGAGTGGTAATTTTCTGCAAATTTACGGATTAGTCATAAACACAAATGCGAGGCCGTCAATGGATTGAAAAGGTCTAAAATGTTGAAAAATAGGGGAATCTGCTTAGACAAGACAGAATTATTTCCAATGGATCAAACCTGACACTTTCAAACCACCTTTTGTGTGAACACCACTGATGGCCTCTGACTGACCTACCTAACTGAGACGTGGATGGGCATTAATTGTACCCTAGATGTTTATGTGCTTCTCCCAATGAGTTATATCATCATACAGGTGGGTATGCAGGGTGGAATGGGCATGAGGGTTTCAGTAGTTCTTAAGTGGCCATTGACTCTTTTTGCGTTCCCACAGTTTCCTGCTACAATAATGTACAATTCTGAGCTCTGCAGAAAAGTACCAACTGACCTATAAAATTATGATGGGAACTTACATGTTGTCTGGCACCCTACATTTTTATCTACGTTCTCAAGTGTCATAGGTTGGTACTTTTCCCCTTGTTTTGGGCCACGGTCAAAAGTAATATTATCCCATCCATATATACCATTTGAGGCAATCTAACAATCTCTTCGATAAAGCCAGTGCAACAGGAAAATCTAAATAAATGGGTTATTTTCAAACACGTTGTAACTTTTTCAAACATTTTACTTCTAAGATTTAGGTGTGTCTCACTGAAACTGATATTTAAACTAGTACTTATTGACTTCAAGGTATATTCAGATGCACTGAATAAAACCATGTTGTATTTACTACTTCCTTTCATGTCTAGTCGTAAATTTGTGGCTTCAGCGGATTTTAACCAGTAGTATAACAACCGGTCTGACAATGCCGCCTGTTGCTCATTCACAGGCTTAACACATCTCTCTCCTGCACCAACTCAAGCAGACTGTTGCAATAGCACACAATACAGTCTGAGAAACGGCACACATTATCCTGTAACTACATAAATCACTCTACAATAACTTTTTGATATAACCTGTCTGCTGCACCCAAGCGCCCAGAGCTTATTTTAGGGGAACATTTGGCACCTTTTGACACACGAGCATATTTCTCCCCAGTTTAAACAGCAATCTGGTTAACATCTCCTTTTCTAATGATCCTAACTCCCTTGTCAAATACTAGGCAATCCCTCTGGAGTCTGAGGCAACATTAAATGAATTAATCTCACTCCCTCCACATTGTAGAGGGTGTTGCTCCTTGAACTTTTAGCTTTCTTTGTTCACTTTGTCAATTGATTCTTACTACAAGATTGTTTTCGGATTTCTTATGCTTGGTTGGTTGGGAGGGGGGGTTAAGGGGGTTGGGGAGGGGATCCTCAGGTAAAAAAATAGAAATATGTAATTTGACCCAATCTGCCGTGAAAGTTTTCAGCCGCATTTTAATACATCTCTACTGAAGTTTATTCTGGAGCAGGAAGATAAGGTTCAACTCCAGGTCGTTTTCATTGTTCGTTAGGTGGAAGTATGACTACATACCAAACAGATGTACAGAAACACGGCTTACATAAGAACAGATCATTTTACAGGAGGGTTTGGAAGCAATATTAATAGTTTTAGATCAAGGCCGCTATTGACTCCTGTGTAAACTGCTTCCTATAATCTACAGTCACAGAGGTGTTGGAGGTTTTGGAGGTGGGTGATGTCTGGTCATCTTCATTAGTAAATATGAAATAGCTTAAAGTTTGTATTGTCTGAATTTCTCTCTATTTCAACTCAGGCAAATGCTCCTGTTCCATTCTATTGTCCGCACTCTTAACATATTGAACAGCCTATTTACCATATTTAACTGATTGATGGGGTATCCTTTAATGAATGAGCAATAACGGATTGACTCTCAACAAGTCCAAATCTGAGCTTATGCTCCTTGGGTCAGTAAAGCAATTTAATAACATAAACCCTCAACACCTGAATGCAACTCATGACACGGTCTCAAGAAGAGAACCATGTGAATTCTATGGTGGTCTCTTCCAACTATCGTATTGAGATGCTGCAGAGAATTTGTCCACTGTTGGCTGAGATGCACGAGGCCACCGCTGGTAAAGACTGTTGGATCACAAATGGACCACTGAATCATACAGTTCTTTGGCTCCCCTACAAAATACGATGCGCTTTAGATGGTTGCAGTCGTCAGTGTTTGTAGACCACAACTTTATCATCAACGAAAAAGGGCAGTCTTTCTGTGGGCGCTAGAGTGAAAGGAGAGAGCCATGCTCTTACCTACATGACTGTTTGGGAATTAACCTGATTACCTTTACATGCAGTGAAGCATGAGCCCCGCCATTCCAGGCCCGCAAAGGAATCTTCAGACGGCCCGCAATATACCATGAGTGCTAGAAGGCAATAGATCCTTCGCATTCCACCCAAGCTGTCTTTGGTAGTTGTTCTGGAGCCTATAATTGTGTGGCTATTCTTTTTCAGTCTGTGTTTTCACCTGCCACGCATCTGTTGCCTACATTATGCTCATTTCCCAGTCACTTTTGGAAGGAGAGTACCGGAAGCCTTCTCAGCTGCAGCTACGAGTTCTTCTTTTTCTTGTTGGTGGGTCTCGCTGCCGTTTTTGCAGTAGATCAACGAGACCCGCCTGTTGCACGAGCCCAGGCTCATTTTTCTGTATTAAAGAACTAGGGAGATTGTGCCAGCCTATGCTCCACTTACGGCAAATATCACACATTCCCAAAAAACACACACTATCTCCTGCTGTTCCTTGGGCTCAGTGGCCAGGTTCACGCCCTTGATAGAAGGTAACAACAAGCATAATGGGGTTTGAAACACAGCGCGTATGAAAAGGCGAATGGGATCACTCATAGCCAGGGTGGTCTTCACTATACCAAAACTCAATAAAGAACAGGAAATATTACAATTCCCTCTCAGTTCCTCTTGTGACAGTAGTCACTCACCTGAGGCAAGTTTAGGTAAACCTGCTGTGAAAAGGACATTCCTAAACATGTATTAACAAAAAATAATCTGACTGAATACAGGTGGGTTACAAACAGGTCTCGACTTTTATTTTCTTGGAAAGAATAAACCTCTTCCTACTTTAGAGGTGCTAAAGTGAAGCATTATTATGACACAACTCCTTAAAAAAACAACATAAAAAAACACCTAACTTGCACGTAAATAATGCATTATTACCGATGTAGGTTTCCCAAGACCTTTTTAAAGAACAGCATGAAGGTAGCGAGTAGTTCTTTATAAATGACAAGGCTCAGGGCTACTGGCAGCAAGGCCTCCTGAACCTCAGGTGTTCTTTCTGTGCTCTCACGTGCACTGGTGCCTGTGGTGTCATGTTCTCCAGGAGTCTTGACTGAAGGCGATACTGAGCAGGAGCTGAACAAGCACAGGCAGCCAGCCAGCAGCTCACCACCCGCAGTGCAAGAAAGTCGAGGTCATGTGACACAAACGAAGATCTGCACTGAAATGTTATAGATGGTGTGTCTGGAGCACTCACCACTAAAGGCCTTATTAGGGGGTGTAGTATCTGAAAACAAGGCCCCATCCCTGTCTGCACCCTCCACCCCGGCGGATTCAGTGATATCCGGGATATTGGTAACTTCGGGCTGGGGCAAAGGGTATTGTGTGTCGAACTCGGAGGGTCTCATGAAAAATTACCATGGGAGGGAATCGATAATTCCAATGCAGATTCCCCTGGTTATTTTTTATTCCACACTTGCTATTAGATCCGGAGATTCCACGTGCTTTTAATAGTTGAAGCCTCTGAGTGAAATAAATGCAGTCCGCAGGGTTTCCACTGACCATATAATGCTCATGGGGTAGGGTACTTGTGTTACTGGCCTAACTGGAATTTGGAAGGCACACATGATCGTGGCCCGAGGATTGAAATTGTATTTATATAGTGCTTACTACCCGTGACGAAGCCTTGAAGAGCTTTTCTGACAAGTACACCACTACTCCACAACCCAAAGTGGATTAGTATAGGGAAATCTAAGATGTTAATTCGCGTGGTGGACATGCGAGTATGTTAGTTGGATTGAATAGGATAAAGAAGGGATATACAGCCTGATTCATCATTCTCCCGTTTTGCGAGCCCCTAATAGCGATTCATAACGAATCGCTATTAAGGACTTGCAAAACGGGATTCATGTAGGAATTGCAATAAATATATTGCGATTCCTACATGTTCCTTATTTGCGATTAGCTAATTGCTAATCGCTAATAAGGAATAACTCCCCATGCATTCCTATGGGCCTACAGGCCCATAGGAATGCATGGGGAGTTATTCCTTATTTGCGATTAGCAATTAGCTAATCGCAAATAAGGATGCAATTTCAAGGGTGCAGGGGTGTCCAAAGGACACCCTGTAGCACCCCTGAAATGTAATCTACATTGGTGTTGCGCACACACATGTCCAAAGGACATGTGTGTGTGTAACATGCAACTTAGAAAAATGCATTTAAATGCATTTTTCTAAGTTTTTGCTATTTACCGAGAGGTCTGACCTCTTGGTAAATAGCGGCCCAAAATTGCAATTTCGCAATTTTAAAATGCTTTATGAATTGCATTTAAGGAATCGCAAATGTGCGAATTCTTAAATAGCGATTTTTGCATTTGGGATGATGAATCCCAAATGCAAAAATTGCACTCGCAAAAGGCAAGATTCCGAGAATCTTGCCCTTTGCGAGTGCAATTTAGCTTGATGAATCAGGCGGATAGGAAGGAAGAATCTATTAAGTGTTATTTTGGAGATCCATAGTAGTAAAATGAGGTTTGGGATGAGTCAAAAGAGAGATAGGAGGGAAGAGTCTATAAAGGGTTATTAGGGAGCTCGTAGTAGTACAATGAGGTTTGGGAAAAGTCAGAGAGTGGAGGTAGAGGATATATTGAAAGAGGGGTCAGATGGGACAATAGTAAATTGGAGAGCGTTGAAGGTTTTTGTTATTTATTTGCTTCCACCGCTGGCAAAAATATCAAAGACTAACCCGAAATCACTACCCACAGCCATGAACACCAGTCTGTAAATACACAAAACAGCAAAAACAGATTCAATCTCACGAAGCAGAAGGAAAGACGATAAGTTTACCCGTCCACAGTAATCAAGAGAGGGCAAGCATAGTCTAGAGGTTTAAGGACAGAAGACTTGCCAAAGTCAGCCTTCTAAGATACAGCATTTATTCTAGCTAAAAGTTTTATATGCTGCTGCTGCTGCTCCAAGTAAAGTATTAAGGCTTGTTTACGTAAACTCAAATGAACTTACAACGGATAACAGACAGTGTATACTGGAAAATGTCAGGTAATTAACTACATCTCAAACCTCTTTTGCATATGAGCAGTAAATCTGAGTCGTTAAGCAAGTAGGTGTCTTACTAAATTGGAATGGGAAAGAGACACAATGTAGATCATCAAGTGTGAAATGTAAAGGCGCCCCAGAAACAAAGCATACTACTCGTTGGCCCTGCCCATCACATGAGTTAAGAATCCTACTTTTCTCGTTTGGAAAGTATGTTTTGTCGAATGGTTCCGACTAGTATTTACTCTGGCAAACCTGGTCTTGCTTCTCAGTACAAGAAAGTTCATATGAATTTCAGATTTGAGAAAAAGTGGCATAAGAGCAAAAGAGCAGAGGGAGCTAGAGTCCACATACCACATTCACAGAAACAGGTAAGTGACAGGGCAATTCTATATTCTTACTGACCACTCCTCCTGTCAGCAACACGCCCCTACCTCTCTCTATCATATCTCTTTCTATTTAAAGAGTAAGAAGGTACTGATAAGCTTGTAAGTTCACGGCTCTCTTAAGTGACATTGGCGGTCAGATGAACCTCACTGTAAATGCAGCTTCTCTTCTCCTTAAGTTAGGTTTCCAGGGCAGATGAGCTTAAGGAAAGGTACAGAAAAGAGTCCCAGGGTTCCTAGATGGAAGTGTACCACTGTCCTTGCGATTTAACTCGTGGATCAGTCTTTTAAACCTTCTCCATCAACAACCTTTCCTTCAAACAACATGGTTGCAATTCTGTTCTCCATTCACAGTGCCCAGGAAGGGGTGGGCCGGTATTCTCTTGCAGGAAGACAGCAAATGCCGTACATTACATACCGGTACAAAAGGGGGTGGTGATGGACGGAGCATCTGAACCAATCAAACACTCACACCCAGTCAACAGATCTAGGTTTGATCCATCACCGTTCTTTAGCCCACTCTGCCACCCCAGTTCAGACACCCCCTTTTGTACATTACATACGGCATGTAATCTTCATTACTCCAAGGCTTGGGATGGGAGAGGTGTGACGGCGTGGCCAGAGCGACCGACGCTGGAATCTGGGGATCACGGTTCGATCCCCAGTGCCGGCAGCAGATTAGCCCAGCACCATGTGACTCCGGGCAATAGCTTGCTTAATTTTCCCGACGGCCCCCAGCGCCTGGAGACCCTTAAGGGTGATTGTTCGCACTTTACAAATGTGGATTATTATTATTATTATTATTATTATAAGGCCTGGCCTCATTTTTCGCAGTTCTTATACGATGAGGTTTCGCTCAATCAACAAACAGAAGGTACCTGTCCTCCACATGCAATAAATAACAAGGAGACTCTGCAGCTGATAGGCTGGGGAAAAGAGTCCACAGTCACTTCTCAACCATAAATCACTGTCTCCTTCTTCACTCAAGCAGTGCCTGACAGACACACACAAACACACATTCATACGCACCCTCCCCCACCTCCAACCACAACAGTTTGCTGGGCAAAGCCATGACAACCACCCAGAATTGTATTAAACAATTTGGTACAGCCCACAAGTCTCACTCATCAAAAAACACTAACCCACAACACACTGAAGTTCACACATTCATCTGATGTATAAACACTGCAACTCACACCACTGACAGTACATTTCACTAGCTCAATGAGACTCCAGTCTGCGATAAAAACCTCAGAAGCATTGAAAAAAGTGCACTTGGCTGGGACAACCGAAAGCGCTGTACTGCATTTCCACAGTCAGATTGTGCGCTATGCAAATGCCAACATAATACATGAATTGTAGACTATCTGAGAGGCAGAAGTAGTGCAAGCATTTTTCAGCATTCTAGGCTAAATATAATTTTGCGAAGGATATAATAGTGCTCCACAACAGACTACTTTGCCGGCCTGTCCGTTAGGAAAATAGGTATTTTCCAGTCATTTTCTTGAAGTCTGGTACCAGCTAGTGGTGGCATCCTAAGGCTGCTATTTTGCTTACTTGACTTATTGAACACTGTCCTTGCTGGACAGATCTATTGTGTGGCTTGTGCTACAGTAGGTTCATGGATTGTTATGGTTTGTACATGGTCATCCAAGGATGACCATGTCTTGATAACATTTCTTGATAAGTTTTCTTATGGTGACTTTGACTATGGTGCTTCGGGGCAGGATCTTGCTAACTGGGAGCCTGTTTGACTTCTGTTATTGAAAACTATTCAATCAATTAAGATCTTAATATGCACAGAGTTTGAGGGACAAGAACAACTATTGAAAATTCATGGGAGGTCCTTTTCCCCCACCTTACATGGTCTCAGCTGTCATGGAGTCTTAGATTTTATTTTGAGTTTCACCTACATGGCGCGTGCGCCGTGCTTGTGAAATCTATTAATATTTATCTTAAAAGGGGCTTACATTGGTTCCTGTGCTTGCTTCCTTTTTTAAAGTACTCTGATTCTTCATCACTACAGTATCTACAATAGCACTCATTAAGAGACCGTCGAGCAGGTAGGCAGCGAAATTCTGTTACTCCAACAGGCATTACTGCAAATTCAGGTTGAAACAGGAATAGTAATGAGAAACAATGTTACAACATGTTTTCTCCACAGCCAGCAACAGCATCTTGCTGGTGCCAAAGGTACAGATCTCCCACCAACTAGAGTGGTGTTGCTGGAATTCTTAATTTCGTATACAAAAGAGGGGTTTGGCTTATTCACAGTAAGGCCAAGCCTATAATAACAAAAACAACTATGTTTGCCAGTACTGAGACGTATTTGTTGTTTATGATAATCAGAAGAACAGAAATAAAACACGTTCTTCGAATTGATTGTTTCTTGATTTAATCTGTTTATTTTTTGATGCAAACTTGTTCTCAATTATTTGAACTGCAACTTTTTGTTTTTTTTTAACATTGAAAATTAAATGCACAGGAGAAAGAAAGGAAAAACAATCCTATTTGTGTTATTTACATTCATTTGGGGTGCAACATTGGGTGTGAATTCGTAACATTTCAATCATACTCAGGCATACTTTGTGAAGACAATGTGGTGAAGACAAGGGGGTGGGAGGGAAAAAACTTGAATTTAAATTGGTAATACAATGAAAACCTCAGATTTAAGTATATCAACGGTTAATAGCCTTTAAATATATTTACAAAATGGATCATTGGCTGCTTTGAACTGGCCATCTGAACTGTATAATATTTTGTACAATCTATTCTCATTTTTTATATACAGATTGGCCTAATGCGGAATGGAAGGACTTGACTTAGTATTGTCTAAGTGAACTGGTGCCCTTAAGCTCGACAGAACGGGGGCGGTGCGCTCTTACCTATACTGGTCACATCCTGTGGTTTAGTTATTGGATGGACTTTGTTCTTACTTGAGTATTCTGGTGTCCAACCTCGAGTTAATGTGCTTTGTTAGCATCCAAACAAAGCACATTAACTCGAGGTTGGACACCAGAATACTCAAGTAAGAACAAAGTCCATCCAATAACTAAACCACTGCACACACTCCTCAGCCATATCTGTCCAGAGTTACTCATTCCATCCTGTATGATTTCTTTCACAGCATGTTTGGTGTTAATGCACGACAAAGGATGTGACCAGTATAGGTAAGAGCGCACCGCCCCCGTTCTGTCGAGCTTAAGGGCACCAGTTCACTTAGACAATACTAAGTCAAGTCCTTCCATTATGTCTTACAGAACCGAAATAGAGGTCCTGAGGAGAGTTCCTCCCCCCCAAGGAACTCGAAACGCGTCGACCATACCGCATTAGGCCAATCTGTATATAAAAAATGAGAATAGATTGTACAAAATATTATACAGTTCAGATGGCCAGTTCAAAGCAGCCAATGATCCATTTTGTAAATATATTTAAAGGCTATTAACCGTTGATATACTTAAATCTGAGGTTTTCATTGTATTACCAATTTAAATTCAAGTTTTTTCCCTCCCACCCCCTTGTCTTCACCACATTGTCTTCACAAAGTACGCCTGAGTATGATTGAAATGTTACGAATTCACACCCAATGTTGCACCCCAAATGAATGTAAATAACACAAATAGGATTGTTTTTCCTTTCTTTCTCCTGTGCATTTAATTTTCAATGTTCAAAAAAAAGAAAAAGTTGCAGTTCAAATAATTGAGAACAAGTTTGCATCAAAAAATAAACAGATTAAATCAAGAAACAATCAATTCGAAGAACGTGTTTTATTTCTGTTCTTCTGATTATCATAAACAACAAATACGTCTCAGTACTGGCAAACATAGTTGTTTTTTTTATTTTTTATTTTTTGTTTTTGGAATTCTTAATTTGGCAACATCAAATACTTCTGAATTTTAAAAACATGCTCAATGTGCAGAAATCCAGTTCCGGCACAAGTAGCCCAACCCTCTCTAAATGAGAACCA
Organism: Lissotriton helveticus; assembly: GCF_964261635.1. NCBI lineage: Eukaryota > Metazoa > Chordata > Amphibia > Caudata > Salamandridae > Lissotriton > Lissotriton helveticus. The sequence goes on along the minus strand of NC_136065.1, from coordinate 359,359,927 downwards.
TGAACAATGTATCCACTACCTTACTACTAGACGTGCCACTGAAAGCTCCATCCAGGTGCCTGGCTCTTGCTCAGCTACAAGGCCTCTTGAAACTTCAAGCCCAAAACAACCCGAGCTTTCTCTGATGGTGATGTTGCCTAGGTGCCACAGCTGCCCACCATGCAACATGGGTAATGCTTAATCTGTAAAATAAAAAGTGCTGGCACCCAAACTTTTGCTCAGAAGCCCATAGCCAGTGCTGAGGAAGGTCATGGTGCCGGATACCCAGGCTGCGTAGTCTTGATGCCCCCTAATGCATCTTTACTCCTTCACCAGACACTCCCTGCCCCTCAAATTCACTCCTGCGTATTCCTTTTCATCCCTGCTTTCTCCCTTTGTCACTCTTTTTCCATCTTTCGATCTCCCCTACTTTCCCCCTTATGTGTTGTCCATCCTCTTGTATAATAATATATGCTGGTGCCGAAAATTAAGTGCCGGTGTGCTGTACCTGCACACACCAGCTCAAATTAAGCACCAAACATGGGCAACCAGGTTTGCATTCCGGCCTTGACTCAGCATCTACTGACTCCCAGCAAACCTCCTTATGCCGAAAAAACAATTGAGTAATCTGTTGTGAAGCATTATTATGCCATTGGGAATAGTTCACACTACGTAAAACCGCCAAATTAAAATGTGGATTCTGCCTGTCATCCACGCTCTGTTATGCACCTAGAAATTAGGACAAAGCATTAACCTTTTGATGTCAGAAAGAAATGCCCATCTAGTGGCTCAATTGTGTGAAACTTGATAATTTGGGATCAACCCAATCTTCCTTGAATTGTGTGATGTCAGGCAAATACTTTATCTCACCGAGCCTTATTTTTGCTCATTATCACATGAAGACACTTCAAATATGTGAGCTCGGGATGTGTGCCATACAAAAACCTCGTTTTTTTATTTAATACACACACCTGTGTTAAAGAAGCTACACTGGCTTACTGTGAAACAAAGGACAGAATTCAAAGTATGCCATATAGTTTTTGATTTGACTTGACATTTCTAAAGTACGTGAATGCCCATGGGTGCCTTGCAGCTGGCAATTCTGGTTACACACCTAAAAACCACAATGAGGGAACAACTGGAAACTATAAGGACAGCGGGAACAATCAAGATTTTAGGTGTTTCCGAAAGCTAAGTAAATTAGGCTGACATTTGAGGTGCATGGGCAGTCTGTTCCAGAGTTGGCAGGTGAAATAAACAAAGCTTCGGCCGCCTCATGAGGCCTTCTGAATTCTTGGAACAATTACAGAACTAGAGGTGGCAGATCAGATCGCAGAAATCGTTTTTGGAGAATACCACCTGAATTTTATTTTGGGATACTCTGGTTCATTTCCATGCAATGATTTGTGTGCCAGACATATAGCCTTAAAAGCAACTCTTTTCTTAACAGAGAGCCGGTGAAGCTCCGCCAGGGCTGCCGAAGCAGACTTAAATTTTGGAATTTTCTTGAGAAGTCGACCAACTGCATTCTGCAGCATCTGGAGCTTATTTAGTGACCGCTGTTTAGTATCCAAATACAGGACATTACAGTAATCAAGCCTAGATAAGACTAAAACAGTGACAATTGATTTTTGCAGATAACGCAGAATAAAGATCATCCCCTTCCTCAACTTTCTTAACATAAAGAAGCAAGACGAGGTCAATTTGTTAATTTGATCCCCAAATGACAGCTCAGCATCAAAAACTACCTCTAGATTCCTTACCTTAGAGGCAAGTGGGGGGAGGGAACCAAGGGACTGAGGCAACCAAGATTGGTTCCAAAAAGAGGTATCTTTCCTGAAAAAGAGACCTCTGTTTTTTCTGAATTCAACTTTAAACAGTTGCCCCTAATCTAGCTAACAAAGGCACTCATACACTTTTTGAACCAGTAAGCGACCTCCTCCGCATTGCTTGAGATTGACAATAATCTGGGTATCATCCGCATATGCTACTGTGGCAAATCCAAAGGAGAAAATCAGCTAGGCTAAGATGACCACATAGAAAAAGCGTGGGGCTGAAAAATGATCCTCGGAAAACCACACAAGGCAGGGAAACGGATTTTGAGTTAAACTTCCCAAGGGCCACCATCTGCTCTCTATCTGTTAAAAATGAGAAAAGATCATGAACTAAGCCAATGGTCCCAATTTCTGCCAAAAGCCCCAAAAGAACTGTGTGGCTCGCTGTGCCGAAGGCAGCAGACAGATCCAAAAGGACCACCGCTGCCCTCTCACCATCATCCATAATAAGTTGAATCTCTTCCGTCACTACGACCAGGGCAGACGCAGAGCGGTGACTTGACTTAAGGCCAATCAGTGCCTCATTTGGTAAATTATGATTTCCAAAATATTCTGACAACATTTTATTAAGATGTTTTTCAAATACCTTCGCTGGATATGGTAGCCGTGATATAGGTTGATAGTTTTTCTGAACTTTGGGGTCAAGAGAAGGTTTTTTCCGTAGGGAAATGTTTGAGGCTGTTTTCCATGTTGCCCCTTGATGATAGTAATAAACAAAATAGTGAGGACCGGAGCTATCTTGTCGGCTGTACCATGCAATACTTTAGGCGGGCAAGAATCAGAGGGAGCTTCTGACTTAGTCTGACCAATTAACTCAACTATTTGGGTCTATTGTCAAAGATGGAAACTTGCAGAGCTCAGTATTGTTGGAGCACTGAGCAGAAGAATCCGTACTTGAGTCCGATAAAGGTCGAGTGAGATCGAATTCACAAAAGACTACATCTATCTTGTCTTTAAATAATGCAGCCAGTTTATCGCAAAAGAACTGGCTTTTGAGGAGACCGTTTGGAGGATTGGGGATGATGAGTGACTGTTTTAAAAAACTCCTTCAAAGAATTTGTGGCCAAGTTAGTTTTCTCATTATATTGAGTGGTTTCCTCCTCAATTATGAGTATTTTTTATCATGAATTATTTCTTTATATCTGACTTTTTCACTATCACTATAAATGGCTATACAGGTGTTCTCTTGCCTGTGACATCTTTGTTTCATGGCCCTTAGTTTAGGAGAAAACCAGGTTGGATTCAGACTATTTCTAAAAGTGTTCATGTTTTTATTACCAGCACCACTTTGGAAACTGACGCATTTATCCACTCAGTATATTTTGCAGCTGCTTCATTTGGATCTTCAGTAAGCAGCGGCACCGAGGCTTCAAGACTTTCAACGAAGTCCTTATTTTTCATCGTATTCCAGTCTCAGCACTTTATATCCTTCCCTACAACATTAGCTGAAGGGTTTGAAGCCGATTAATCTAGACTGAAATGGAATGCCCTATGATCGGACCAAATGATCGGTGGTACTGCTTCCAAATTAACATTAGTATTGTTGGAAAACATGCCATCCAAAATATGGCCTGCCTTGTGTGTCGCGATCTTCACTAACTGATTCAAATTAAAACAGCTCAAATTTTCGATGCAAAGTGCAGAGTCTATGTTATCCAGATCTTCTAGGTGAAAATACGGTATTTTTTATTTATAAAGTTTTATATATCGCGAACTTGATCCCGAAGGATATAAGAGCGCTTTACAATTTGAGGCAATTAAATAGCTTCCCACCCTATTCCCCTATAAACCCAAATCACCGTACATTTGTTGTTTTAAGAGCGCATTTTTCTCCATCTAGAAAAGTTGTGACAGCTTTGCTCATCTGTCTATTGATCTGTAGTGAACAATGGGAAATCCTTGTTTTAAATTGTCTGTGACAGTATGTAAGCATTGTTTCCCAATGTTGATATTTAATTTCACAGATCCGGGCCCCTGTTTCTTTTTTGGAGTGTTTTTGTCCGGTGTTCCCTTATCTCGATGTCAGTGAAAGACAATAATTACCCAGATATGAATGAAAAGAAGTAAAAGAATAGGAAGCATCACTTGGTACCAAAGCAATATGTCATTGCCCATCCCAAGACAAACACCACTGTTATATTGGATTGCTTCTCTCAATGAAGTTGCTTAAGGCATCTAAAATCTTAGCTTTGGGACTAGGTGCCTATAGATCAAGAGACCATTAAACACACAGGTTGGTTAGTCTGCAACTGAAAGAGATTGCCTCGCGTTCTGCTAAATTTGAAGGTTCCCAAATTAGCTCTACCAGATTATGGTAAACTATCGATAATCCTCTGCTACGTTTGCTAGCCCGGTCCAGCCTGCTAATTGCATAGCCTGCCAGAAGTGCTGCAGCTAGATGTGCATTTGAGGTTTCATCCTCCCAGGTTCAAATCAAAATTACCAGATGGGGGAGTGGGACCCTACAAACTCTACAAAAACGTACTTATGTTTAATGAGGGACCTAAAATTAATCTGAAAGCAACTCAAAGAACTTGCTTTAACATCAGAACACTGCCTTAACTTGTCAACAGGCAGTCATTTCTCCACCCTACAGCTAAAGTTGCAATTGCTGCAGTCACACCCTCACAAAAATTAAAAGGCTTAACGCTAACCTGCCTCCCCGATGGATTAACCTGAAGCAGCGCTTCCCTAGTGCTCTGCAGTGGTAAAACGACCTGGGGCACCGAATTCATTTTTTAAGTTTAGGTAAATGACGGTCCATCCAGTTCCACAAACCACACTTGCACAGGGTAAAAACGTGGCAAACCACATCACCTCAGGTGCACTGCTCCTAAAGGAGAACGCAGGGGTTAGTGCTCCATGTAACACATGTGACAGATCGGATGCACCATGGCCATATAGCTCATAGGATGCACTGCCCCTCTCTGTGCTGGGCGCACCATTAACTGGGTACACCAGGCGCAGGCGGCACACTGCGCCCTTATACATTCATTGCGGTGTTTGGAGTGCAGCCACAAACTCACGCCGGCATTATGAACAGCGCATTAGTGAAAGGCAGACCTGCTATTTGAAGTCACTGGTCTGTCTTTCATTGCAGGTGGGTGCCCAGTCTGCATCTCAATGGGGGGCAGATTTCCCCTGCAGATGGGTGCACTGATGCCACCTGCCTGCAATCTGGTGCCTGGGGTGCCCTGAAACCTTCTTGACCCTCTCACTGGGGGCGGCGCTTTGCCTTTGTGCTTGTGGCTGTAACATGTATAAAAAGCAACAATATCTCAATTGGTATTACTATAGTAACGGAACCAATTGTATGTACAACATTACAAAGGATCTGCAGAAAAACAGAGAGACTCAAATGTTTTATTTTAAAAGTGCATATGGCATCATATATTTAAAGACATATTCACGTTTAAACAGTCAAGAAACAGTTTTAGGATGTCAGCACTAGAAGCACATAATGCATTTGGCAACCCAAAAGGGCTTGTGCGCTACGTGATAGTTAGTCAAACGGTGACAGCGCAAGTGACATATAGGTGAAAGAACAGCGAAGGACGCAAGGGAGACAAAAATAGAAAATACAATATGTACAGAGTTACTGGTTCCTCCTTGTGAATAGGTATTTACAGTTAGTTTAGGAACCAGAGCGAGTAATGCGCCATTAGTCGCGCTGTATTGCGGGTCGACAGCGTTTCGATCCTATTGATTTAGGATCTTCATCAGGACTGGGTTGCCGAATGAAGAAGGTGCTGAAAGGCAATGGATGAACAGCTAAGGGTTCGGGAGGGATGGCGTGGAAGAAGCGCGAGGGCTGTGAGCTCTGATGGGGCCGGGGGCAAATGGAAGGGGAGAGGAAAGAAGGGGGAAGGAAAGGAAAACGGGGGGAAGAGGGGCACATGGAGGAGGCGTAGTTTAGTGGGTGTTCGGGAACAGAAGAAGTGGAGGGGAGAGCGGTGAGTGGGTGGGCAGGAGGAGAAGGATGGTAGTTTGGGAAGAGCAAGCGCCAAGGTGGGGGGGGGGGGGTTCAGTAAGATGGAGGAATAAAGATTTAGGGCATGACGGTAGGGAAAAGGGGGGGGTTAGTGGGGGAGGGGAGGGGGAAGAGGAGAAGGGAAAAGGTTGGGTGGGGGGGAAGGGGGAGAGGGAAGGGGAAAGAAAGGGGGTGGTTTATGTAGGGGTGGGCAGCCAGGAATGCGTCCTGGAATTAAAGGAGCAAGGAATGCAAAGACCTTCTCACTTCTCAAGTTCCATATTCAACTACACTAATATACTACCCAAATAACTGAATAACATATCCACTACTCAAATTACTTCATATTTATACTGTACTAATTTTCAACACTAATCCTTTATGGGTTCCGGAGTGGTTTGCTACTCGCCAGAAATGCGCTTCAACACCCATCAGGGGTAACAAGTGCAAATCTTTCTGCCCCTTTTATCCCTCTGCTATCCTTCCGACTCCAAGTAACTGACTAATATCTACCACTGAAATTACTTCATATTTCACCATATTAATTCACCACTAATCCTTTATAGGCTTCCTGAATAGCGTGCATCATCAAGCCCTATATAAATACAAACCTTTGTCCTCCTCTATCCTTCTGCTATCATTCCAAATCCAAATAACGGACTAACCTATCCACCACTTGAAATGTACTTGCATGTTTCACTATACTAATTAAACACTAATCCTCTATGGGTCCCGGAGTAGCGTGCTACTCGTCGAAAAAGAGATTTATCAGGGGTAGTAAGCTCTATATAAATGCAATTGCAAGTACAATACAATACAATGTCCATCATCCCCTTTGATATTGCTTTGTTCGCCCTAAGTTGGCAGGGTATGCCCAGGCGTGGGTCCCTTGCTCACTTTGCCACTGGATTCAAGCTAGCCTGGCTGATGTCGGCTGATTAGCCAGAAACCGGTCCCAGGATGCTTGTGTCCAGTCCAGGGAAGACCTGGCTTGGCAGTTCAGCCTGGACTGTTCCCATGAGGCACAGGGTCAGACTGATTTGCATATGGCCATGTCTGAACTGGGGTGGCGGAGTGAGCTAAAGAATGAGGGTGGATTAAACCCAGATCAGTTGACTGGAGTGAGTGCTTGAATTGTTCAACACTCCGTCCATCATCCCCTTTGGTATTGCTTTGTTCGCCCTAAGTTGGCAGGGTATGCCCAGATGTGGGTCCCTTGCTCACTTTGTCACTGGATTCAAGCTAGCCTGGTTGATTAGCCAGAATTTAGTCACAGGATGCCTGTTTCCAGTCATAGGATGAGATTGTAATAAAGTGGCTCGGTATATACTATACCAAAGTAAGGTACAGTGTGCACAGGGTCCACAGTCCCCAGAGGTATGGCAGAGGCTAAAGTTAGATATAACCTTACTCTCTAAAGTGGTAGCTTGGTCGAGCAGTAAGGCAGTATCAGAGGACAGTGTAAAGCATTTGTTGTACACACCGAGTCAGCAAATGGTCTCACACACTCAAGAACTGAACTCTAGGCCAATTGTTTTGTATCAAAAGATATAGTTGTTTTATTTTAGAACCAACAAGGTATCAAAATATATTTTCTCAGGATGAGTTACTTTAGTTTAATACTTTTCAAATAGGCAATAGACGTTTTGAATGCAATAGTTACAGTTTGTTGCAATAGGCAACACAATTTCAAATAACAATGCAACATTGAGCTCAATGGGAATTTCTAGTTAAATGCATTAAGTTTTTTTGTAGATGACTTTTCTAACCACAGGACTGGATCCTAGATTCAGTCCCGGGACATGAGCTGAAAACAGTTAAGTAAAAGCGTTTTGGTTACAGTAGTGATTTTTAAGGAATATTATTGTATTTTAAAAGTTAACAGAAACTTGTTCAACTGAAATGACCACTGTTATCCTATGGAAGGAAGTTCAAGTTGCAGGTAAGGTATGTTCTTTTTACTTTTGTAATCCAGTGCTGGACTCCTAGGTTCAGCACTGGGGCCTCTATCTAAAACATGTAAGTAATTACGTTTTGGTAGTTGGTACGATTTTTAAAGAATATTGACACTTAGAAGAAATTTCACAGAAAAACAGTCAATGGTTACCCATGGAAGAAAATTCAGGTTACTGGTAAGTACAGTTAGAATTACTTTTCAGGGTCAGTACTGGACTCAAAGATGCAGCACTGAGGTCTCTCCTGATAACAGGTGAGTAAATCGGAATTCATAGTTCAGCTGATTTTGGATGAATATTTTAAAGCTCCAAAACTCCATACTCAGAAACTTTTCTGGTGAAAACCATACAATGGATTCCTATGGAAGGAAATTCAAGTAGCTGGTAAGTGCCGTTACAATTACTTTTCAGGGTCAGTGCTGGGCTAACAGATGTAGCACTGGGTTTTCTCCTGATAACAGGTGAGTAAAACGGAATTTGTTGTTCGGCTGATTTTAGATGAATATTTTAAAGTTTCAAAACGCCACACTTAACCCCTTCCATGCTCATGACGGAACGGTTCCGTCATGAGCTACGGTTGAGCTGTGCTCATGACGGAACCGTTCCGTCATGACCACGCCTGTTTCTATTACGGCCCAGCACCGGAGGGGGAAACGCGGTCGCACGGAAATGGTTAAAAGAATTTTCAAGTGAAACCAGTCCATGTTACTCTATGGAAGAAAAGTGAGTTATCGGCTTTTGGGTAAGTACTCGACTGGCAGAGTTAAGTTTTGGGAATAGACTCCGGGGTCTCCCAGGGTCAGGTAGGTACTGTTGGTACATCCTCAGCGGCACAGGGGCAGCCGGGTGCAGAGGTAATTAGGCCCAATGTTATCCAATGCGAGGCAGGGGGCCTTTGGTTGGCGGCTGCTGGCTAGCAGGCCACGCGGCTGTGGGAACTGGGCTCCTGATCACTTGCTCAGGGCAAATGGGGAAGTAGATTAGAACAAAGGTTGCACTGCCAGAGGCACTCGGGCGGCTGGGTGCAGGGTGCTTTTGAGCCGGCGGGCGCTCAATGTTATTCAATGGAGATCTTGAAAAGGGAACAAAGGCTGCAGGCTCGGGGACCGAGGATCTTCTGGAGCGACCAACACTTCGAGGGGTAAGTTGGGATGTTGGAGGATAGGTAGGCATCCAGGAGTTGGGCACAAAGGGCCGTGGGGCGCCGGGTGCATGGGTGTCTTTTGAGGTCGGTAAATCTTACCCCATGCTGGTCGCGGTTGGAGGGGTCCCTTGTCCTGAGGCTGCAGGCGTCGCCGAGGAGGGTCCTTGGGCAGTGGATTCCAGGTCAGAATCGCCGGGGGAACGTCCTCAGGGCCTTGATTCACTCCAGCACAGACCAGGCTTGGCGGGTGCAGAGTGTGCAGGGTTCGCGGTTCCGGGCTGATGCCAGGGCTTGGTACTTGCTTTGAGCAGTACCACTGCTCGTGGGAGACTCAGGTAGTCAGAGTCACAAGGCAGTCGGGTCCTCCGGGGTTTTTGAGGTTGCTGACCACTGGAGATGCCGGGATTCAGCAGGAACAAGTTCGAGGGTCGACAGGCCTGTAGGGCTGGGGCCAAATCAGTTGGTGTCTTCCTCTTTTTAGCAGCTGCACGGCAGGTCTTCTTGTTCCTTGTTCTTCTTTCTCGTTTCGTAATCTGGATCTGAGGAAGGAAGGTTCAGGGTGCCCTTAAATACTAAATTCAAGGGTATTACAGGTAGGGTGAGGGGAAGGACTAATAGGTCCCACCCCATTGGGTGGGTACACTCCCTAACCTGCTCCTCTCCTGTGGGAGGGGGGCAAGAGCCTAGCTGTGAGTGGGTAGGGCTCCCTATCCTCAAGATGGCGGTAGCCCAGAGTCGTGCTTCACCTCGCTTCTCCCACCTGAGGGATGGAGTTGGCACAGGCTGGCACACCCCCTTTCCTGACATAGGGTTTCCCGTCAGTCTTCCCGCCAGAGTGGGGGTCAGAACTGGTGGGGGCCAGTTGCTGAGTACAGCAAGTGGTCTGGAGCAGATCACAAAGGCGGAATGCCTTTGAAGCTTCCCCTGCCTATACTGGAGGAGGAGGCTTGGCACCTCGTCCCAGGATGTGTATTGTTGTAGGCCCAGGAGAGCGGGGGCTCTCCACCCAGGAGTCCAGCAACATGTTGCTGTGTGGCAGCCTAGGCAGCCTCTCAGGCAAGACGTGGATTGTAGGTTTGGTTTCAGGGGTATCTCTAAGATGTCCTCTGTAGTGCTTTTTACATTAAATCCCACACTGGCATCAGTGTGGGTTTAATGTGCTGAGAAGTTTGATATCAAACTTGTCAGTCTTCAGTGTAGCCATTATGGTGCTGTGGAGTTCGTAATGACAACCCCCCAGCACCATATACTCTTAATGGTATCACTGCACTTATAGTGCCCAGGAATGGCCCTGGGTACTGTAGGGGCACAGGGCAGTGAGTTTGTGGGCATGGCACACAGGGATGTGTGCCATGTCGACTCTTTGTTTAGTTCTGCACCAGGACACTCAGTCTGCAAAGGCAGTGCGTGTGTCAGGGTACAGGGGCCCTAAGGGTGGCACAATAAGTGCTGCAGCCATTAGGGGTCTTCTATGGTCACAATGCCCTGGGAACCTAGGGTACCCTTTACCAGGGGTTGAGATGTGGGCAGAGATGCCAATTGGGTTTAGGCTTTAGTACAGTTTTATGGGAAGGAACACAGGCCCTGGGTACCTGATTGGCAGGGACCCAGGGCACACCAAGGAAAAGTGCATCAGGTATCAGGCAAAAAGTGGGGGGGGGTTACTGCAACAGAAACCCACTTCCTTAGACATGGCTTGGCAGTTTGGGCTGGACTGTTCCCATGAGGCACAGGGTCAGACTGATTTGCATATGGCCATGTCTGAACTGGGGTGGCGGAGTGAGCTAAAGAATGATGATGGATTAAACCCAGATCAGTTGACCGGGGGTGAGTGCTTGCTTTGTTCAACACTCCGTCCATCATCCCCTTTAGTATTGCTACAGTCATTGTGGACCATGATAATATTCCTGATCAACAACATGAAATAATAAAAAATAAATAAAACCAAAAAAAGGACATTTGAATTAGAATCAGATATCGTATTCGCAGAACAAAAAGGTCTAGTGGCTCAGATCAATTCTTCAAAATCCAAATGAAACAATGTTTTGTGGGCAGCAAGTTGGCACCCAAACCCGCAAGTATAAGGGGAGGGATAGATTTTCACATCAAATACAGTAATACAATTAAAACTCTTCAAGTGTTGTACTGAAAGGCGGCCTGGGTGTTTCCATTACAGGTTTGCTGCATCCTCACACGTCTCTGTGACGCTCCATCTGTAAAGTCCCTTTCTCTGCAAGTTTTAGCCACAAAATGTCTTTGACAGCTTATGGCTCACTGCAGAGCACGCAGTATGCACCTTCACACGCTCGCTGGCAGAGAAACTTCAGTTCCCACCAGACTGTGGCCTGCCACTGCACTGGGCATCAGCAGAATACATTTTATGTGAAAGGCGAAGGGAAACCTGGGTGCCTGTGAATTACAGGATGGCGGGGAGGGACAGTCATCGACCTATTGTTAGGATCTGATATTGACTTTACAACGTCCATGTTTGCTGAAACAGGTGTGGCACAGCGCGGGCCAAATAAAAGCCAAGAAACCTAAAACCAGTCACTGCAGCTCAAAGGAAATACATCTGAAACTGTCCCATTTAGAGGCGTTCCGACGTTTTTAATGTAGATTTGTATGTCTACAGCATTAGTATTTTCCCAGTAAATATCAGTTCAAACGGGGTCCTAGATGACTCACAGTTTGTTGCGTGCGGGCATTGTTTTTGTTGCAGTTTTATAAAGCGTGAACTCGACCCAAAGGCAAAGGTATCAGAGCACTTTAGATGAGCATGAGTTTATTCATTTTAGGCACGAGGAGATTACGAGATTTGCCCAGAATCACAGGATGTTTGAGCCGACGCCGAGACTCGAACCTGGTTCCTTAGCTTCAAGGTCGGTCGCTCTAGCCGTTCAGCCACACCCTCTACTACTATTACTACTGTATTTAATTTGCACTCACTCCAAGTTGAAGAAATAGCTGGGGTTACTGGAGCACCAGCAGTGATGTACAGAACAATAGGACACCCCCACCACCTGCAGCCAAGAGCTGCAGACCTGCCATCACCAGAGTGGTTGAGCTAAGAGAGAACATTACATTCATAACGTTGCCTGTCTGCATTGTCAGGAAGGGTCGGATTGGTAAGGCGGGGGATGGGCGGTGTCTGAGTTGCAGCTGAGGGCCGCTTTTTTAGGTCGAGGGACGTAAGCTGGCTTGCCAGCCGGAAGTCCGGAGAATTAATGTGTCTTAGTGTGGCAGCTTAAACTCGCCTCTCTCCTGTCTCTCCTCCATTGGCTGGCTTCCTAAACGGAGGCCAGCCATTGGAGGAGAGAGGCATCCCTCGAAAGAAGCTCCGTCTCTTTCGGATTCAGGGGCGTGTTGGTGCTGTTCTTTCCACTTTTAAGCTCCGCCCCTTTTAGGGACGGCCAAACACGCCCCCGAATTCGAAAATTTTCGGAGCTTTGGCCCGCCATTTTGTTTTCTCGTCTGCCGGTGAGGATCGTCTTGGTCTTATTTAATGGTTATTATCCGATGCATTGTGCTGCCGCTACTGCCCCCTCCCCTCCCCTGGTGACAGCGCACACGGAGAGGAACCCGGACTCCGCTTTCTGCTTTCGTATTTTTTTTTTCTCCGATTCAGAAAGAGTCCGAAATGTTGTCGCCTTTGCCTGCACTCTTTCTTCTTGCTTGTCTTTCCTCCTTCCTCGCTCTGCTGCTTGCTGCTGTTTTTTTTTCAATGTCGGTTTTAGTTTCCCAGGGCTGCGGGGCACGGCATAAAAAACGAGGGAAATGGCACCAGAAAAAGAGAAAGCTTTGCAGGAGGAGTTCGGGGAGGGCAGTCCAGCGAGCGGGGTCTCGCTGTCCGCGCAGGAGAAGGCGCCTCCAGCTCTCTGCACCGTGCGGAGGGAGGGGGAAGTCCGAACGGCGACCAGGAACTAGCCCCTGCTGTTTCACGAGTGCGTTTCTGTTTAGGGACACGACATGACAACATTTCAATTGTTTTTAGTCGTGCGTGTAAATGCACCCGCAAAGCACTTTGGAGGCAGGCGCGGTGTATTGAAAGAATAAGAATAAGTACTTTCAAAATATTTTTGCAAAGGATTTTTTAAAAAAAAACAAGCGGCGTGCTTCGGTACAGTCACAACTACTGGGGCATGTTTTAGGGAGCCCCCGTTATAGCTGCCAGTTATTCGTGTAAGTAAGGAGATAGTATGACGTAATGTTAACAATTTTTTAACTTTTGCCTCTTTGCTTTCCTTCTCGCACACTTTTATTTTGTTTGAGCGTCTCTTATAACGTTACAATTTAGAGTCAGTGTTACTGGTCTGCTTAAAGGAAGTAGCGATGGTTGGCTGCGAGTTGTTTATTTATAATTTTTTTACTTGCCTACTTTTGGGGTGCAACATGCGCAGGTACCAGCACGCTGCACAGAAGATAGGCACTTTCTTTAAAGTGTGCAGCCCTTTTGCTGTTTCTTACACACGCCCAACCCACACGGTTCTCATGCACAACCGGATGCCTTTGAAATTTAAATAAGGCCTCTGAACTTGGACTTGTTACAAGGCTGCCGAGAGTCCACACGGGCATGTGACACTTTCAGCCAGTTCGCCCAGCAGCACTTTTCACGCAGAGGCTCAACGTTCAGTACTTCTAAATGCAAAATTAAACATTTTAGAATATTCTGTTTAAAAAGAAAAATCCAAAGTAGCTGAAGTTGTCAAAAAGTCTATTTATTGGTCCACTTGGCATCTTTGTTGTCAGCTACTCAATTGGCCACTTTTGAAAAAGCCACCCACCCTTACCAAAGGCTGAGAGTTCAGATGCAACATGCATAATTTATTTACAGATAACCTGCCAGCAGTATAGTCATTGATGGGCATTACCCTGAACTCAGGCTGGGAAAGGTGTTCGGTTTAGTGATTCTCATTCTATATGGGAACATGCTGCCTTCTAGTATGTTGCAATCTTGTATTGCTACAAAATGGTAATTGTTTTGGCAGTATTCTGAGATACCTTTTATGGAATCTGCTCCTAGTCTGGTAGTATTGTTTAGTTTTTACTTTCCTAGACTAATTTGCTTAAAACAAAGTAAATCACTTATTGTAGTTACTACATTGATTTATGGTACCCAAAGTAGAACGCTGAAGTGGTTACATATAGGTTTATTTTTGCAAAGCTGTTTTGTAGGGAATTAGGTACATTACACCAGTTTCTGCATCAGACATGTTTCTAACATTTCATTTCTGACTTAATTTTTTTATGTATTTTTGCACCAGGTTATTTTTAGGGCTCGCCTGCTGATGCGCTTCAGCGCATAGCTGGCGAAGCTCTATAGGGGCTTATCCAGTGTTTATCCACTGGCGATTCCACTGGCGATTCCTTCAAGTGCATGTGCTTTTTAGGTCATTGCGCTTGCGCAAGCCCTAAAAAGCGCGTGCACAATGCCACCAGCCGCCTGCCTGCCTGCCTCGCATTACCACATCAAAGGCAGCCCTCCGAGCGCATTTCTCACCCCCTAATTATTCACGGCCGGCCGGCAGGCACATCAAAGGCTGCTGCTGCCGTGACTCGCATTTCTCCTCCCTCCTCCCCTATCACTGCCCAGGCCGGCCGTACTTTCTCTTTACAAGGGCGCCCATTCCTGAATCACTTGAAATCTCTCCACATTATTTGCATTTTGTTAATTAAAAAAATTAACTTCAACACAGCGTTGCACATTTTTCTCGACTTCGGAAGGATGAGTCCCAATCTCATTTGTACAAAGTGTTGTAATGGGATTATTGGAGAGTTAGAGAAACGTGCTCACAAGTTACATTTTTATGCAAATCATCTGAGTAAATAAACAATAGCATGGTGCCGTTTGCGTCCTTGACTTGATCTGGTTTTTATTTTTATTTTGCTATTATTCTCACAAAGGCTAAGAAGGTCTGCCTACTTTAGTATTAAGTGCTATACGTCGCATAAGCAACAGCTAACCATTCACTCACCCACGCAACGCCACTCACCCATGCAACGCCACTCACCCACGCAACGCCACTCACCCACGCAACGCCACTCACCCACGCAACGCCACTCACCCACGCAACGCCACTCACCCACGCAACGCCACTCACACACGCAACGCCACTCACACACGCAACGCCACTCACACACGCAACGCCACTCACACACGCAACGCCACACACGCAACGCCACACACACACGCAACGCCACACACACATGCAACGCCACACACACATGCAACGCCACTCACACATGCAACGCCACACACACATGCAACGCCACACACACATGCAACGCCACTCAACCACGCAACGCCACTCACACACGCAACGCCACTCAACCACGCAACGCCACTCACCCACGCAACGCCACTCAGCCACGCAACGCCACTCAGCCACGCAACGCCACTCAGCCACGCAACGCCACTCACACACGCAACGCCACTCACACACGCAACGCCACTCACACACGCAACGCCACTCACACACGCAACGCCACACACACACGCAACGCCACACACACACGCAACGCCACACACACATGCAACGCCACTCACACATGCAACGCCACTCACACATGCAACGCCACTCACACATGCAACGCCACTCACACATGCAACGCCACTCAACCACGCAACGCCACTCACACACGCAACGCCACTCAACCACGCAACGCCACTCACCCACGCAACGCCACTCACCCACGCAACGCCACTCAGCCACGCAACGCCACTCAGCCACGCAACGCCACTCAGCCACGCAACGCCACTCAGCCACGCAACGCCACTCACACACGCAACGCCACTCACACACGCAACGCCACTCACACACGCAACGCCACTCACACACGCAACGCCACACACACACGCAACGCCACACACACACGCAACGCCACACACACACGCAACGCCACACACACATGCAACGCCACTCACACATGCAACGCCACTCACACATGCAACGCCACTCACACACGCAACGCCACTCAACCACGCAACGCCACTCACCCACGCAACGCCACTCACCCACGCAACGCCACTCACCCACGCAACGCCACTCACCCACGCAACGCCACTCACCCACGCAACGCCACTCACCCACGCAACGCCACTCACCCACGCAACGCCACTCACCCACGCAACGCCACACACCCACGCAACGCCACACACACACGCAACGCCACACACACACGCAACGCCACTCACACACGCAACGCCACTCACACACGCAACGCCACTCACCCACGCAACGCCACTCACCCACGCAACGCCACTCACCCACGCAACGCCACTCACCCACGCAACGCCACTCACCCACGCAACGCCACTCACCCACGCAACGCCACTCACCCACGCAACGCCACTCACCCACGCAACGCCACACACCCACGCAACGCCACACACACACGCAACGCCACACACACACGCAACGCCACACACACACGCAACGCCACACACCCACGCAACGCCACACACCCACGCAACGCCACACACCCACGCAACGCCACTCACCCACGCAACGCCACTCACCCACGCAACGCCGCTCACCCACGCAACGCCGCTCACCCACGCAACGCCGCTCAGCCACGCAACGCCGCTCAGCCACGCAACGCCGCTCAGCCACGCAACGCCGCTCATCCACGCAACGCCGCTCATCCACGCAACGCCGCTCATCCACGCAACGCCGCTCACCCACGCAACGCCGCTCACCCACGCAACGCCACTCACCCACGCAACGCCACTCACCCACGCAACGCCACTCATCCACGCAACGCCACTCATCCACGCAACGCCACTCATCTATATGCAAAACGAAAAATGTCAAACTCTTCTATTGCGAGACCTATTGCATTTTCAATGCTTGTTTATTTTTGTAAACCTGTGCACTACCGTTAGCATGTTTTAGAATTGATATCGACCTTTGCATACATTTGCCATAATAACAAAAATGAAATGCGTGTCAAAGGCACAGTTCTTGTTCAGATGTTAACCTGTATGTGCCCTGGTGTTTCTGGCATTATTACCTACCCATTAGAGGCGGTTGTCTGTGTGCGTGTCATACCAGCAGGCTCTGAGTGGTGGTAGCGATTGTCATGGGATTTGTAGTTTGGGGGCTCTGTTTGTGTGGGGGGGCTCTGTGTGTGTGTGGGGGGCTCTGTGTGTGTGGGGGGGGGCTCTGTGTGTGTGTGTGTGGGGGCTCTGTGTGTGTGTGGGGGGGCTCTGTGTGTGTGTGGGGGGGCTCTGTGTGTGTGGGGGGCTCTCTGTGTGTGTGTGGGGTGGATCTGTGTGTGTGGCTCTGTGGATAGCTTTTTTGTAGGTGGCTCTGTCTGTGTGAGGGAGGCTCTGTGTAGGTGGCTCCATGTGAATGAATATGTGGGCGGCTCTGTGTGGGTGTAAATGCAATAGGTCATGCATTTGCGAGCGATTAAGTTATTGGCATTGTAAATGACAATGCCATTTATTTAACGGTTAAGCTATTGGCAATGTAAATGACAATGCCATTTATTTATAATTTAAAAAAAGTCATGAGCAATGCCAATAGCTCTACCTTTAATAATGCCGAGACAATAGCATTATAAATGCTTGTTTTGGTCAAGGTCCTAGCTGATTTGGGCTGAGTATGCACTGTTCAGATGCTGCCAGCGACCCAGTGGGGGCCTGAGTGGCATTTCCAGAGGCAGATGGGCCTCTATTACCTCCCTTTTGCCAACGGGGAGGAAGTGTCATTCGCAGGACCTTCCCATTAATGTATGCATATCAGGCAGGAGGCCTGAGCAGAAGTGGCCTCACTTATTTTCAGGTGTAGTTCACCACCGTGAACTAATCCGTGCACAAGGAGTCCTAGCAACATTTGCATTTTTTTGTCTCCGCGAAGTTGAGAAAACACACACACACACGCCCTTTCATAATACTTTAAGCACGGTAGCAGTGTTTTGCGAAAAGGTGCGATCCGCAAATATAGGCCACTTTTTTTTTTTGCGTGCCTGGATCTATTTTTGGCCCCAATCCACGCCTGTTGTCAGGGGCATGGGAACCGTGCTATAAATAGAAATAAACTACGATGCGAGAGACCAGAGCCGACTGACACCTAAAATGTAAATTGACATACGGTGTACTTCAATAAGAGAATAATGGGTCTTTGCTTTGCATGAATGCATTTAATATGTAGCTTAAAAAAATGGTAATGTAGTGTTTGAAGCTCTACACAAGGGGCCCAAAAGGTTTTATTTATTTAGAAAACACGCAATTACGAGGAAAACTCCTTTAAATTGAGGGAGGCTAGTCACGTTCTCACGAAGAAATGTAGGATTCGAGCATGTGTAGCACAGCCAACTACTGCAGTGGCTGGATGTGTACCATAAAACTCCCCAATCCCAGCCCCTTTCCTCCCGCCTAAAGTCACGGCCTCACATGCAAGAGCTACATATCCTAAACAAAAACTCTTCTCTTGGCTTGCTTTCGTGTGACATCTCTGCCCTGGGACAGCCAGGGAGTCTCTTGGTAGTGTCAATGGCATTTCCTGTGTTCCTTTTAACCTTTCAGCTTCACGAGAATTCCAATGGGCCATAGAAAAATTAATTCGAGTATGTATTCAACAAGCATTTGCAATGCAATAGGTCTTGCATTTGCGAGTTAAAAGCTATTTAAGTTGTAAATGTTTTTTACTTACTTGTTTTGAATCCGAGTGGATGTATGTGGTGTGTAGTGGAATTATGTGGTATGGTGTGCATTGGAATTACGGGGACGGTAATTATGTGGTATTTAGTGTAAAGGAATTGCGTGTAGTTGGATTGTCTGTTATGGAGAGTAATTATGTGGAATGGTAATTTGTGTTGTTAAATAAATGTAAATTTAAATGTTGTAGTACTTGTATAGCGCCCGAATCACCCCACATGGGGTCTCTCCGGCGCTTGTACGAATACCGCTGTGGAACCCTCCCTGGCTTTTTCCCTGTTAGGCGCCCACTCCTGGGCACCCCCAAGGTGCAGCCAGGCATCCTAGCGCTTTTGGGGCCATTGTGGAGATTAAGCAAGCTATTGCCCAGAGTTGCAGAGTGGGACCAATGATTAGAATAGGCACCGAGGCGAGAAAGATCAGGTCCGAGGAAATTGAGCCCAAGACCTACCGAGGCGGAATTGAACCAGACCTCTGCATCAGGGTCTGCCGCTCTAACCAATGAGCCCCACTTCTCCACTTCTCCACTGCGTGTTGAGTGTTATGTAGTGGACTTTAATAATGTGCTGTACTGTTGAATTTTGTGGTGTGATGTGGAATTATGTGGTGTGGATTGCATGTATGTGGTGTGGTATGTAACTGTGTTGTTGATTTGTATTTTTGTTGTTGGTGAATTATGTGGTGTGTAATTGAAACATGCTGAGTTGTTTTGTGTGGCGTAGAACTGTGCTGATTGGAATCATATAGCATGGTGTGGAGTATATGTATGTGTACCGTTGCTAAGTGGGATCGATTGGTTTTAAGTTAGGTGTATTTATATGGTAGTTAGTAGATTGTTATTATATGGAGTTGAATTAAGTTGTGCTGAGTGGTATTATATATAGTGTAAGTATGCTCGGTGGTTTTGAATTGTGTGGTGTGGAATTGTGTCATCAGCGTTAAATATAAAATATAAGCACACACATTAATGCAAGCACAGAGTAATAGCTTAAATAGGAAGAGGGAAATGAAGTGTCCATCTCACACTCACTGCATGGGTATATCCAACTTATAGTATCCATATATTTTGAGTTTAAGAACAGAAGTCTTCAAATGTGTCTTATTTCATGGTAATTGATTTTGGCGGGGCCTAAGGGATGGAAGCCTTTTTTTGGGGGAAAGACGTTAGTGCCATTTAGGAAACAAAATGAATTACCACTATTTTCCCTAGGGAACTGGGTGATCAAGTGACTGGATAAAGCCGAAGATGTTTGCCTGAAACATTAACAATATGGGATCCGGGAAAATTCCATACACAGGAAAAAATTAAGCAATGACACAGGCAATTGTTTCCGAGTGGCCATAGTGATGGACACGTTACCACAACTGGGAAAATATGAGGGAGGGGAAGCGAGCAGAGAGGGATGCCGTTTTCAAAATTGGAAAAGGGTCCAGAAGAAGAGGGGCTGGAAGAGGGAAGATTGGGTTTGAACTGATTGGGGAGAAGCAGGTGCGGGCACAGGACCCCAAGCATAGAGTGGTCTTGGAATTTCGGTGGAGTTGGGACAGAGTCAGTCGCACGTGCAGCTGGCTACGTCGACGTTATTTGCACGATCGCATAATATAGATGGGCCTTACAATTGAACCTTCCTGTCTGTGTTATGGAGCAAAGGTCTTTTTGTGGTACTGGCTAGGGAGTTTTAAAATGCAGGTTGCCATAGTAAAACACGGTGCAGCGCAGCTATCCAAAAAGCTGCATTTTCAAGCTTAACTGCAGTGTTTTATTAAATCCACGTGCAGCAAATGAAGCACCATTTTTATTTGGGAGAACCAAATATATATATTTAGAAAACTATTCCCCGGAACCAAAGTTTTTCAGTTTTGAAAGGGTGAAACATTTATCGGAGAAATGGTCAAAGAAAGAGTGATTGAGGCAGGAGCAATGCCAGTGTGGCGGCTTTATGTGCCAGTAGTGTGGATTTTCAGAGGATGCATTTTGCACGGATGCTGGCTAAGGTGTTTTACTACATAAAAGTTATCAGTGACAATTATTGGAGAAACACAGTTTCATTAGGGCACTGGCATGCCTTCTACAAGGGTAAATCCAGGCAAATTAACCCGATTTACCAGCGTCTTTTTACCTATATTTTAAGATACTTGACTGTCCAAGACTAAAAGCACTCTGTCCTACTCCGTACCACACAAGTTTTCAGAATAAGTGGCTCTTTGCTGCTGGCATAAATCAATGTATAGTGGGCACACTATTAAAGTATTTTTTGTGCTGGTTTCTAGCAGGAAGGGAAATACGGGCCTTCAGTGTATAATGCGAGCTCATTCACCAAGGCGTGAACTGTTTGCATTTGGCACATACAATATGGGGATTGTCATGGTGTAAATGAAACGTTGAAGGTGTTTTTTCTGCGTGTTAGAAATAATTTGTCCTGTTTGCCTTTAATGGACTGCTGCTGCAAGTTCAATAGAAACATTGCCCAGGGCAGAATGACTACGTGTGGTGTTTACAGAAGGCGGACTGGACTGCAAGTCTGGCTCAAGACTGCAAGTTACGCTTACCTAAGGCGGGTTCATGGTGTCATTTGGTGCCCGCTGAAGCAAGGCTCTCTGGTAAGGAGCACATGAACACTCTTTGTGTGCAAAAGAAAAACTGTGTTTATCGGTTTTATCAAGAGTATTATATCATTTCGGGATTTTGGACGTTAAAACCTTTCTAAAGCAAATGCCGTAGTTGCATTTAATATTCCAAAGCAAGATGTTAAATACCACACCAATGATGGCCCCAGGGGGGAGGCGAAGGTCGCAGACCAGTCTTCCCCCAGGGCTATTCGCGCAATGGGCGGAAGGAAAAGGTGGGGAAGGATTAGAAGGTTAAGGGAAGGGGTGGGAGTTGGGAGGGTATAAAGGTGTCAAGAGAGAAGGATCTGTCATCCTCCTTACACCTTAGCACCACCAGGAGGATAGGCAGAAAAGTTAGTCCACCCACCCACCCTACAAGTTGTAGGCAGGAGACTTGGGGTTGGATTGGTCTTAGCGTGCCAGTTTAAGGCAGGTTGCAGAGTAGCATGGTTACAGTACTTTGGAGGGGTGGTGAATCACATACGGGCAGATACACCCCTCGGGGGGGGGGGAGAAAGGTACACAGGTGACTGATAGCGGGGCGTGGGAGGCAATGAGCAACAAAGGAAATTCAACAGAGGATGCCTGGAGGGCAAGTAAAGGTGAGAATGGGGGGCGGAAGAAGGTCACCGAGTGAATGGGAAAGAGGAAAACAGGTGAGATGGTTTTGAGAAGGCTGAAGGGAGAATGAGTCAGTATGGGTTGGAAAAGCATCTGGATTGCATTTACGTACTGTTAATAAAGTCTAAGTGATTGCAACCATATCCTAATAAAATGGCCTATTACGCTTCAAGTAACAGCGTGGGGTGGAGTTCTTGCGCGATCGAGAGCGAAGGCAACAAAACAGAGACAGAGATACAAAATGAAGGCAATGTAAATAGAGGAAATACACAACCATTTAGCGCCGGCAGGACTTGTTGAGGCGGTACAACTTCCACAGCCCTGCGCTGAAACCTAAAGCCCGGTGCCCCACCGATGAGGAGCACAGTCAGCAGAGAGTTGAAAAGCGACCCGGCTGCAGGAATGCATGTTGTGTGAGCAATAGGAGAAAGCCATTTAGAAAAGTAGTGCTCACAGACTGTAAATAAAACATACAGAGTAACAACACACAGTAAAAGGGCCAGTCCTCATGGGAGGTTACAAAAGGGGAAATGGCGGTACTAAGGAGGGACTACTTAGCCTATTCACAAATCAAAAACAAACATTTGGAAACAACAGTAACGAGCCATTTGAAAAGATGGGCGGAAAATGGGCAGAGCTTCAAGTACATACCTGAATACAGCATGTCTTAAAGAGACAGCGCAAGCGCTGCCTAGGCTAGACCTAAAAAGATGGGTGGGAAATGGGCAGAGCTTCAAGTCCATACCAGAATACAGCATGTCTCCAAGAGACCGCGCAAGCGCTGCCTAGGCGAGACCTAAAAAGGAGCCTTGTTAAAGTTCGTAGTCTTTCTTCCCTTTCAGATGCAAGCTAAAATGTAATTGACACAGTGCTCCAGCTAACAAGGTTGCACAAATTTGCGGTGTGTGATATTAAAAAAATATAATTATCACCCACTGCAGTCAGGGTGAAAATTATACACCCTTTAGTTGACAACACCAGAAAACGTAGGGCAAATCCACAGAAGGGAGAGGTTGAGGGGGTGTGCCCTCCACAAACGCAAAGAATGGCTGTGAGATTATCCATTCAAATGCATTTGAATGAACAAAAAGTGAGATTAGACTCTAAACTGCAACATAGAAGAGGGACTGCAAAATTAGAACTACATTAACCACAAAGTAGTGGGACTGTGAGATATGCATTCAACATCAACAAGAGGAGTCTTGAAAGAATATGTTCAACCATCAAGAACACAGAGGGATTGTGGAAGTACACCGTCCAAAAGCTGCACAATAGAACGTTTGATATGAGACTATCAGCAGTGCAGAAGGATTACACCTTCAACAGCGGTGAAGAAGTGATGTGAAATTATACCATGAACAGCTGCAGAGTAGAGGGATTGTTATACCATTAACAGCTGCAGAGTAGAGGGATTGTAAGACAAGACTATCTAAAGCAGCAAAACGATAGAAATGTGAGTTAAAGAACATAATAAAGCTAATGCACGATTATACTTCCAACAGTAGCAGAGGGATGGTGAGGTTAGACATTCCACAGCAGGAGAGAAAAGGTACTGTGAGATTATGCCTTCAAATGCTACAGGATAAAGTGGTTGGCTAAGCAAATCTTCAAAAGGGAGGACATAGAGGGAATATAAAATTAAATGCACAGAAGTTGTAGCAAAGTGGAAATGTGAAATAATGCCTTTGACAAAAGCTCCATGGAGACTAACATTGAGGGCTTGGATTTAGAATTGGATGGTAATGGAAATGCCTCCAGTTTCTAATGGGAGAGCTAATTCCAAGGAAAATCCCAGGCAGAATTTCCTGCACCACCATATCATGTGGATCTTCCTCAAGATTTAAGGATCCTGTAGAAATTTGTACCAGCAGTGTAGAGTAGCTGGCGGATTGTGGCTCCAACCTCGAGAAATGAGTCTTACTGAAGTGGAGGCGAGTACGTCCAGTAACAATATAACAGAGAAATTATTGATTTTATAGATGGTGTGATTTAAACATGAGAATGGGCCTAATTTGAAATTAGTAGTTTAACATTTGAAAAATAATAGCATCTTGAATGCTAACCCTCGACAGAGGTGAGCGCTGACTACAGACACCTCTCTGGCTACATCAGTCAAGGGTATATTTGCTGGAATCCCCGCGCTTGCTTGAACTTGCTATCATATCCCAGGAGTTGAAAATCAGGTTTCAGAATAAGTTCAGAGGACCTCCATTTTATAACCCGAAGTGCAAACAGTATCTGTTGTATCATCTTTATTCTAAATGACTGAACCTTCCTTATCAAGTTTAAACCTGGCTATGGTAGCTATTTTGAGAGACTGAAACTCATCCCTGGGGGATGTAGTAGTCACCTGGGAACTGAAGAGTCAAAAGGCAGGTGCAACAGACACCCTAGAGCTAGAGGCAAGGATTACTCCCTGCTGGAGTTGCACGTGTCACAGGAAGATGCAATGAACAGTACAGGAGTCACACTCTCACACTATGGTTGCATGTTCGGTGGGGTGTGCCCAATGCGGTTAGAGTTGAGTATCTTGAGTGAGGGCCAGAAATGTGCTGTAACTGCGTTGTAGTGAAGTTGGTGCTGCGACCAGGCATGCTGATCTCAGAGACAGGTCTATTAGCAAGCATAGGATATACAGTTTTACAAATACGTTTTTTAGCTCTTTGATGTCCATATTTGAAGCGAAGGCTGGGAATTCTCTTCAGATGAGTTACTGAGTTTGGAAGCACGTGGTTAGGTCAAATCAAAGGATTCTTGTTGGTACTAACCAGAGGTAGAGAATTACTCAGACCGTGGTACCCTTAAGAAAAGGAAGATTCCCTGCCAGATCACCCTAAGAAAAACCAAGCATTGGCAAACCAATAGGTCTCGCCTATGCAAGAGCTATTGGCTTGCCAATATGTTTTAGCAATGTTGTACACTAGCATGGCAGCTGCTCAGCATGGCTAAAAGTCAGTGGCGTGAAGGAGATTGGCATGGCGTGGAGTGTTGTTAAGTAGTGTCTTGGATTAGTGGGTTGTCATGGAGTGGCATAGAGAGTCATGGAGTGGGGTAGAGTTGAAGAGTGGAGTTAAGTGAAGCAAATGTAATTGAGTGGCGTAAAGTGGATTGGCATAGTGTTATGGAGGGAGCCGAGTGCCATAGAGTGGAAGTGCATTGAGTGGAGTAAAGTGTCATAGAACTGTGTGGAGTAGAGTGTCAGAGTGGAGTGGCATAGAGAGTGTTGCATAGAGTGGAGTAAAGTGTAGCAGAGTAGAGCAGTGTAGATCGTTATAGAGTGGAGTGGCCTAGAGTGTTGTAGAGTGGAGTGGCATTGTGTAAGAGTGGAGTAGTGTGTTGTATAATAGAGTGGAGAAAAGTGGCATGGAGTGGCGAAGAGGAAGTTACGTAGGGCGTCATAAAGAGGAATAGCGTCATAGAGTGGAGTGGAATTTAATAGAGTAGAGTATTTTACAGGGGAGTGTTGTAGAGTGGGGATGTGTGGCATACTGTGAGGAAGAGTAAAGTACAGTGGTGCAGATTGATTGGCATAGAGTGCAGTGGTTTAGAGTGCCCTGATTTTGAGTAAAGTGGAGTAGTAGAGTAGAGCGCTGCACAGCAGAGTGATGCAGATTAGAGTGGAGTGTTGCAGCGCAGAGTGCAGTGGCATAGGATAGATTGTTTCAGAGTACAGTGAAGTGATGCAGGGCAAATGGAGTGGAGCAGGATAGAGTGCAGAGGAGTAGAGTGGTGTATAGTAGAGAGGCATAGAGTGCAGTGGCATAGTCACAGGGTGCAGTGGAGATTCGACTGACGTAGAGTGTAGTGGTGTACAGTGCATTAACACAGAGATGAGTGGTTCAGAGTAGAGTGCAATGACAGAGTGGTGTAGACTGGCACATAATAGTGTAGAGTTGCATAGAGTGCAGTGGTGAAGAGCAGACTGTTTCAGAGTAGAGTGAAGTGGCGTAGATTGGAGTGCAGCAGGGTAGAGTAGAGTGTTGCAGAGTAGAGTAGATTGGCCTAGACTGGAGTAGTGTAGAGTGCAGTGGCGAAGAGTGCAGTGCTTCATACTAAAGTAGAGTGCATTGGTGTAGAGTGGTTCAGAGTAGAGTACAGAGGTGTAGAGTGAAATGACGTAGAGTGCAGTGACGCGCAGTAAATTAGTGTGGCATCAATTGGCATAGAGTGCAATGGCGCAGAGTTGAGCGGCAGCGAGTTCCGTGGCGGAGAGTGTAGTTTTGCAGAGTAGAGGGTCGCAGAATGCAGTGGTATAGAGTAGAGTGGCTTAGAGTGCAGTGGCTTAGAGTACAGTGGATCCGAGTAAAGTGCCATAGAGTACAGTGGTGCAAAGTAGAATAGAGTGGTATAGAGCAGAGTGTTGCAGAGTAGTGTATAGTGGTGCACAGTGCAGTGGCAGAGTGTAATCATTTGTGTAAAGTGGCTTACAGTGCATTGGCATAGAGTTCAGTGTCGTAGAGAGGAATAAAGCAGAGTGGAATACTGTGGCATAGAGTGCAGTGGCATACAATAGATGGTTTCACTGTAGAGTGAAGCGGAATACAGTACAGTGGCACAGAGTTGAGGGCAATAGAGTGCAGTATCATAGAATGCAGTGGTGTAGAGTGGATAGAGTGCAGCAGCATAGAGTACAGTGGATCAGAGTAAAGTGCCTTACAGTGGTGCAAAGTAGAATAGAGTGGCATAGAGTACAGTGGCATAGAGCAGACTGTTGCAGAGTAATGTATAGTGGTGTACAGTGCAGTGGTGTAGAGTGTATTCATTTTGAGTAAAGTGGCTTACAGTGCACTGGCATAGAATGCAGGGTCGTAGAGAGGAATAGAGTGGAATACAGTGGCATGGAGTGAAGTGGCATACAATAGATGGTTTCAATGTAGAGTGAAGGGGCATACAGTACAGTGGCACAGAGTTGAGTGCAATAGAGTGCAGATTCTTAGAGTGCAGTGGCGCAGGTTAGAGAGGATTGCTGGAGAGTGGATTGGTGGAGAGTGCAGTGGCATAGAGTATAGTGATGCAGAGTAGAGTGGCATAGAGTGTCATACAGAAGAGTGGTGCATAGCAGATTGCACAGGCATAGAGTAGAGTGGTGTAGAGTTCAGTGCCAGTGTGCAGTGTTGAAGAGTAGACTGTTGCAGAGTACAGTGTAGAGTAGAGTTGCGGAGAGAGCAGTGAAGTACAGTAGTGCAGAGTAGAAGAAAGTGGTGTGGAGTGGTGCAGGTTAGAGTGGAGTGGGGTAAAGTGGAGCATGCATGGTGTGGTAGCGCACTGCCATTACAAAAAACACATCTTCAAATGAAATGACAATTACCATTTGCACAGGCATACAATTTTAATGATAGAAGTATACAGCACACAAACTATAATAGGTGGAAATCTCATCACCTAGTGTATCGATTTGTTTTGATGGTATTAAAATATTTGTTTCCACCACACTTCAGGATTACCCCCAGTAACCAGCATGATTGTCACATAAATACTCTCACTTTGAACTCAGAGAAAGAAAAGTTAACACCAAGCTCTCTCGGAAGATGGAGCCAGACATTTGACATCTGTCTTTGAATGCACAGCAAATTTTACAAGGTAACTACAAGATTTAAAGGCTTTTTTAGATAAAGGGAGTTCTCAGGAGGATACCGTAAATAAGGTTTGGAAAAGGGATGGGACAAACTCAAGTTAGACAACCTAAAATAAATAAAACCAGCAAACAGGAAGCAAGAAAATGTGAGTAACAAACCACAAAGCCAATGGTAAGGAACGGGTGGAATGCACTACCAGGGAAGCTTTCTGAATGTCCTCAAGATGTCATTAGCAAATCAGAACATAGGTTTTGTCCTAAAAAGGATGTGCAGCAGGGACGTACAGAAGTGAAGGAGAGGCATCAACAAGATTATCCAGGCTTCCGAACCAAAGACATTCAAACAGATCCCTTGCAACATGGAGAATATAGGGCAGCATGGAGACATTCAGGTCACAACTGCGTATCGGTTTATACATCCAATTCCAGATCTAATCAGAAGAGAAAAGGGTGACTAGAATTGCTCAAACCCCAGTCCTTAGCCACGTTCATGCAGATGAAAAGATGTGAGGGTAGCTGAGAATTATTTCGCAACTCAAACCCTTGTTGGGAACTTCAGAGCAGAGCTGCTTTGATGAGAAAGCCTATAAACTATGAACACCCAAGACACATGTAGAAGCATATCTAATTTACTCAGTCCACTTATACCTAGATGAGAATGGGAGGACAACCTTATAATCAACTCAATGCAGAAATCACCTGATGACGCCCAGTCCTGAAAAATGTGGAAGATTCTAGGAAATACTCAGTCCTCACTTCACGTGCTGGTCGACTCAGATGAGGTGGGCGAGAGCCCACTGGGGATAACCAGTGATACAACTGCCCAGATGAGACACCAGCCAGCTGAAACTTAGCCAAAGTACCAAATGCAGCCATACAAAGTCGATATATCACTTTGACACTTTGAAAATGATTTTCACAAGTATTGCACAGAGACAACGTTATGGCATTTCAAAAGAAAATTGCAGGAACCCAATGCAGGTCCATGGTGCCAAAGAGATTGGGTTAGAGTGATATTGCCTTTCGGGCTGTACGACTGGCACCTCACAGGTGACAAGCAAAGGATAGACAAGACTGTAAAGGTGGCATGCTCCCATGCCCCTTAGCCATATCCTTAATTTATCAGGGAGTCAGACTCAATCTTGGTCTATAAACAAATTATTTATGGGAGGAAATAGCAACATGCTCCATTATTACCCATTCTGGCGAAACACACCTCACCTCTATCACCGAATCAAATGTCAAAGATGCCTTACAACATCAGTCACGTTCCTTATCAGGCTGGTTTTCCCAGCCCGCTTTATCGAGGTCAATGGACTCTATTTGTAAATCAAGTCAATGGTGGGAATTCTAAGAGTTTAACCTTTTCAGAAAGGTTTAGCCAGTGCTTTATATCGACCGGTACTGTCCGGTACAGAGTACGAGCACTTTTTTATTTAGAGATGGCGAGTACCAGCACTTCTCAAGAGAAATGTAATACTTTTAATTGGCGAGTACAGGCACTTCTCAGAAACAAGTAGGTACTCTGATACAGAGTACCTTGCACTTCTATTTTTACATTTCTAGCTCTGAAAGTGACACTCTTCGATCTCCAGTCAGTCGTAAAACTACTAGATGAAAGAATAATGCACAGCTTGAGAGAAAGCTTTTCAAACTGCAAACTACTGTCACAGATAAGTAACTATTTTGTTTTCAGCAGTGATGCTGGCGAACCTTAAATTGATGAGCTGTAAATACGGACTGTGAATTGTTAAAGCAAAGAAGATGTACCCGACGCCTCCAGAAAAGTTCATACGTTCATCACCCGAGAACATTTAATAACAAAACGACCAAATTATGCATTTTAAAATACAATTTTCATATAAATAAAACATAATACGTTTTTAAAGTGCACTCAGGAAAAATTACAATACAATACCGTATTAATGTACCAACTAAACCTGGTTGTCTCTGTGAGATGATCCATCCCAAGAAAACTTTGAACAAATATATAGCTATATGTATTAAAGGCAGTACAAAAAATGTGGTTATACAACGTCAAATAACCTATAATTGTTTTAAAGGTAGCATCTTTCTTCACTTCATTTCTCAATTGTATGTCATGTGCTATGACTAAAATTGAGAACCTACTTGGAAGAGACCAGTTGTAAAAATCAATCGATACAAATCTCACAAACAACAATCACAAACTGTAGACAGAAGAGGTATGCATTCCTTACAATCTCATAGAAAAGCAAAGATATGTTTAGTTCCAAGGAGCTTAAAGACTTAGAATACAGGACAGAGCCTCGGACAGGAGTAGTGATAATGCGACAAAATCCTTATTAAAATAGGAGGAAATGAGTCAAAAAATTACAGTAACAGCAGCAAGTGGCCAATGACACCAGAGAAATGAAATCAGCATCATATATTTTGGAAATGTAGTAATCCAGTCTGCAAACAGCATGTCAGTAACTGGAAATACTCATTTTCTCTATCAACTACAGGTGTTTCCATACAAAATCTTGCAATTTCCATACAAAATGCAATTTTTGTCAAGAAAATCCCAGCTTTCCAGTTTTAGTAAAACACATTTCGTTTTTAAGTATCAGCGTGCCATTTTCAGCAAGTAGTAACATGTGATGTTGCCAAATATGGCAAGATTTGTTTCAACCTACATATTGTCATGAGGTGCTTGGCATGAACACTCTATGCAGTGTTTTAACCTTTATGACAGGATGGCCAAAAGGGCATCAAGAATACCCATGTCAAGATTGGCTATTGTTAGGTTAGGGCATCCATTATGTGATGGATGGGACCCATAACAGCAAGAAGACCCATAATATGCCAATAATTATCAACACTGGGCTAGGTCTACATATGAGGTCTCCTGCCAGGACAGGAGTTGGTACCATCATATCAAGAATGCTCAAATATTGCAAGGTATGACCAACATTATGCTTAGGGTGACATAATGCTAATAGGGAATGGCATCGTGCCAAGGAAAGCCACATTATGCCATGATTTACCACCTTTATGCTACTGGCCAGCATTAAACAAGCAATGGGTGCCATCATGCCAAGCATGACCAAACAATTCTACCCATAACATTCATTATCACATTGCCTGCATGATTTCCCAGGTTGCCGCCTCATGCCAAAGATTCCCACAATAGAAGCAGAAATATCACCATTATGAAAAAGCAGAAATTGCTCCAAGAATTGGCACCATCACACCAGAGAATATCTTGTAACATAGAGACCGTCAAAGGGCAGCCACAGGATTTCTGGAACTATCACCATACTGCCAGAGCCAACATTATGTCAGGGGTGGGCACCCACATGTCAAGGATGGCCACTGTATGGCAGTTATTGCAACAAATATGCTTGGGGCAGGCCTCATGTCCCCGGTGACCCCTCGGCTTTAATTGCATCCTGCTCAGGCCTCTGCAGCCCACCAGTCTAACTCATAGCACCTACACTCTTGCATGGCCCCTACTGCACTAAGATACATTGCGGATGACAGTAAATGGCCTGTAATATAGCCAATCCCACTGGGGCTAGATGGCCCTTGACTCTACTGCAGGCCCACTGTTGAAGGTGGGGGTATGGGAATTTTGGAAGGGAGTTTGTGGGTTAAATATGCACCAATAACATAGGTTTAAAGTAAGAGACTTAACTGGTACCTCTCAATTAGATCAGTCTCTAGTGTTCTTGCTGTGCCTGATTTCCAGATACCCGCCATCTTCAACAAAATCTCTTTAACTCATGTCAACTCTACTTACACTAAACAAATTCAAACACCGACGTCTTGATGTTGCCATGGCCTTAGAAACCCCCAAAAGATAACCGAATTCACTTGGTGCTAGGGAGCAGTTCAATGTGTACATTTTCTTCTTTCAGTTTGAAATGGGCTTTACCTCTTGCTGATCTCCAAGATGTCCCCGATGTTAGAGAAGAGGTGATGATGGTCGGTAGTGTTCATGGTCTCTTTGAGTTCCTCAGATTTACGGAAGAAGCGCACCAAGATGTCAAGGCTGTGTAGGTAGGAATACTCAGAGGTGATGATTTCAAAAATGGCCTTTGAAATAGGAGAAAGTTGTTAACTTGTTAGTAATGAAGGTTCATTTTAAAAGGGTACTTTAGTCCTGCCTTGTCTGAAGCATCTTTTTTCAAGCCTTTGGAAGGGATAAACTTCAAGAGAGTCCAGTCACAGACAGACTTCCTTTCCATATTCAATATGCAATTCTTTCTGCTTCAGATATAACAAAAGGAATGCTATCAAAGATGTTGAATTTGACCACAATAAGCAGCTTCACACACTAGGGTTGAAGTGTGGGCTGTCCTCGCGGTCTTGGTCACTGTTGGCATCCTGCCGTGGCTTCTTTAGAGCATTCCCCTTCAGATATCTCATACATAAAGAATGACCTACAGCTAGGCCTCAAGGCCTCCTATGGATATGTCCAATAAAAACCATCAGAAAAGCATATCCCATCCCCCTCCTCATCACAAACTTATGTCTAGCTACTAAATTAAATGTCTAGTCCAGATGGGCCTAAATCTTGTGGAATACACAATCTTCCCCACATTCCCTGCAGTCGGAATCCTAAATAGTCTTATTTACCTAAGGAATGCAAAGATAGTATGATTCCAAAGAGACTAAGTCAATGTTGCGGAGGCACGAATCAGTGTGTTTTTTTAAATGAAAGTGTCATCACTTCTGAAAGAGTGTCAGTCATGATGGTTTCACATGGATGAGACACAATATCGGTTATCAATTCCATAGCCTTTCCTATGTGACAATATTAATTTGTATATTTTTAAGCAGACAAGAAAGCCTGCTCTGTGGCTATGAACACTGGTATTGTGCAATTTAGGTGAGTGGAAAATGTGGAGTCATACTTTTACTATCTAACACACTTTCCACAGACACTTTTCATTCCACAGCGCAATACATTATTAAAAAGTACTGGATATTTGGCATCTGTCTTGCCGTGGACACTGACCTGGGAAGAACAGGAATAATGTTATCAAGCAATTGGGCGGGGCAGGACTAAATTGAGACACTTTAAAACATCAAAACACAACTAGATTAGTCTTAGATCATTCTTCATTAGGGTAACTGCTAAAATAAAGACACATAGCATTAGACCCTTTAGGAAGAAATAAAAAATAACACTCTCACCTGATGTTACAGGAAATTTAGCAACATTGAAGTGGGTGGGTTGGACAATGCTACCAAGCTCTTGAAAATTTGAAACAAGTCAAACGTACCATAACCATCTTTAAAATAAATCTACTGTTTGGGGCTGCTAAGTAAGCTTTTATTTGATGACTGTCAAATTCGTTTTGTTGTGACTATCCTCCAGTTCACAGGAACAGCCAGATAACACAAGTTGAACATTTCTGGAAGATCACACAATGGTTACCTCTTGTCTTTTCCGTTCCACAGGAGCAATGATGTCCAGAAGGCCAGACTCCTGCACCTGAATGGGTATACAAATAACATTTGTGGTACATGATATGCAAAAATTGTTCTGAGACACTTAATACTTAGTCATAACGTTAGGAACATGTTTTTGAGCACGATATAAAGAAAGTTAAGAAGTAAAATGCAAACACATCCGACTCGCTAACAGCGAAGCATTTTTTCTAATCAATGCATTTAAATACTGCACAAAATGCAGTTTTTTTTATTCAAACACAAAAAATAAGTCGTCAAGTTGGGTAAACACCAGACCACAACTCAACTTTAGATGACAGCATCTCAATCATATGTAGATTCGTGAAGCAGATTATTAACTATATTTTGCACTGTTTCACAGGTCAACATCTTATTTATAAATGCATAGTGATTCACATTTTCCTTGCACGAGTGACTGGGCAAAATTTTTGCAAATTTGGCATTTTCAATCGACAGGAGGGAAGCCAGGATATCTAAGCCTATGAGAGATGTAAATGTAAATGTACAGGAATTTATATAGCGCAAATGAGAGTGAACCTCGTGCCAGAAGTTGCAGACTTAAGCACATGGGACGTTTCACCTGGAATGGCAAATTAGTATTTGATTTTCTGGCCCACCACAAATTACAATTTCCCAATCTAATTGCTTAATGACTCTGGGCTTTATTTAGAAGTGGGCGGATGCGGGACAACAGCCATAAATGTGTGAATGTCTTGTCCACCATATTAAGAGTGCACTGATGTCAACCGCACTCTAAAATCTGCAGACGGGACAATCTGCCTCTTTGTGGTAGAAGTTCCAGTCCACCAAACTCTAGATAAGGTCTTTTTGTCAGTATAGAGTCAGCTTGTCATTTAGAAACCAGTCGACACTGATGGGCTGATACATTAGACCTGCAATGATGTCTAATAAAAAAGGCAGTATCGCTTAGGTCCAGAAAAGCAAATGTTGAAGTTTCTTTTTCCCGTTATAGTTCTAACAGAAGTGGCACTGTAAGGAAAGCATGGAGAAGGAAATACAGGCATGTGGCGTTACTCCATAACTTATGTCCTGAGCATAATGAACATTAGTATGTATGATATTTTGTCAATAATATACATGTACATAGCAGAAGGCGATATGTCCGAGATGGGGACGGAGAGAAATATACTAAAAAAACACACTTTACGTAGGTATCACTGCAAGCCTCCCGAAGAGACTTCAGACAATACAGAACACAGCAGCAAGACTCATCCTCGACCTGCCCAGAAGGACCCACATCACACACCACCTCAGGAAACTATACTGGCTCCCGATACAGAAAAGATGCCAGTTCAAGATGCTGACCCATACTTACAAAGCCCTACAAAATTAAGCACCAGCATACCTCAACAAATGACTGACCTTCCACCAACCAACCAGACACCAACAGTCTGCCTCCCGCTTCTTCACAAATACCCTGAGATCCGTCAAACCAACAGCGGAGGGCACTCCTTCTCGCACCAGATAGCCAAAACCTGGAACGTCCTTCCCCTGCACCTAAGGACAGACCTACTGCTACTGCAAATCTGGAGAGAACTCAAGACCTGGATGTTCGAATGCAATACGACCATTACCTCAAGACCCTGATGAGTGATATACAGAGCTCTATAAATATCTGATAGATTGATTTGATTAGTACTATTTTAACAACCAAAAACAGAAATTAACAACTGAAAGATGACCAGTTAATCTTTGGGAAGACCCTTCCACTGTGGCAAACACGTCACCAAGTTTTAGTACCTTTTGATCAGTTTGCACTTGAAAATGTTTTTTTTGTTAAAATCCGAAAACTATGCAGCAGATGATGAATTATGGAGATTATGTGTCAAATCCATAACTATGCACAAAAAGCCACTTCTGCAGAATTGCTTAATTCCAGTAGCCATAGTTATGATGGAAGTCAGACACAACTGGAGTGATTCTGAGTAGAGTATATTTGCATAAAGTGCAGTGACGCAGAGTGGAGTAACCCAAAATAGAGTGTAGCGGTGTGGTGCAGAGAAGAATGGAGTATGCATGGTGTGGTAGCACACTGCCATTACAGACAACAAATTTTCAATTGAAATGACCTTTACATTTGCACAGACATACAGTTTAACTACTAAAAGTATGCAGAGCACAAACTATAATGTGTGGAAATTCATCACCTAGTGTATTGACTTGTTTTGAGGATATTCAAATATTTGTTTTCACCACACTTCAGAACTACAAAAAAAAATGCGTTTCCGTTGTGCTTTCCTAATTCGGATATATTCTGAAATATCTATTGTTTTCATTTACAGGCATTTACATTTTGTTGTGCACTAGAAAACAAGCCAGTCCTTCCAAAGCAAGATTGTCACACAATTCCTCTCCCTTTGAAGCAAACCTGGAGCTCCCTCAGAAGACTAGCCTAAAATTGGACCTCAGTCCTTGAATGCACAGCAAACGTGACTAGATAAGAACAAGATTTAAATTCCTGTTTACAGAAAGAGTGCACTGTGGAAGATACAGTAAACGGGGTATGCTCCACAGGAGGGGCAAACTCAAGGTGGTCAGCCTAAAATAAATAAAGCCAGCAAACAGAAAGCAAGCAAATGGGAGCTACAAAGCACACAGACAATGGTAAGCAATGGGTTTAATGCATTCCGAGGGAAGCTTTCCGGCTGTCCCCAAGATGTCTTCAGCAAACCTGACAGCTGCTTTGTCTGGTAGGCTTCGACCTCAACAAGGACTTTCCATTTTGGCTGTGCTAATCGCACAGTTAGAGCAGTCTTCCTGCACCTCTACATTGGTGGGAGCTGCTACTAAGTGCTTATGCAGCATCTGAGCATTGAGCCACCATCCAGTTCCCACAAACTCTGTGGGCGGCAGGTATCAACCCATCTGTGGATTTAGCCAACAATCTTGAGGTTTCTAGTTGGCAAGTAAGATCCTAAATCAGCCTAGTCTCCCTACAGTTGGCATTTCATATAACATACATGTGTATTTGCAAAGCGTGCATTCACCCAAGGGTATCTTTGTGCAGAATAACAGTTGTTTACTATTATCCAACTCAATGGTACTCAATCAAAAATCTTTATTTGACCAGTACACTGGCCATTACAGCACATAAAATAATTTTTTTTAAAACACACTAAATGACAGCGCATCAGCTTCACAATAGATGTTAATGGCACTCAATTTTATTGGCTTCAGAAGGATGAAAGGCTGAGTGGAATCGCTGGGATTTGAACCTGTGACCATGCGGCGAACACAGGTGCCTGAGGTGGATGCATTAGTCCACTAAGCCACCAGACTGGGCTTCCTAGCAAATCACAGTCAACCATGCCAAAGGTTGCTGATGTTTTCTGTACTACATCCAATGTCTGGAATTATATATACTCTGTGTAGTGGATCATCCACCACCCAGAGTGCAGACTGTTATAGTCTAATCTCAGTACTTGCTTTACTGTGCCTCAGCAGACATCCAGACACAACTAAGTAAAGGACGCAACAAGCATCAAGAGGATACCAGAGAACCAATTGTCTATGTTCATTGCTACCTTGTTGGTTCCCAGTAATCTGTCAGTAAACATCAAAGTCCACTGGGTTTTTAATGCTCTTTTAAGGAAGGGAGAAACCTGGGGTTTTAGGAAGGTGAAATAATTCTTACCTGCAAGGTGGATTTAAGAATTTGCAGAAAAGAACTTGAAAAACGTAACAGAAATGGGAATGATGGGGGGGGGCGTGGCTTGTAGTCGGAGAGAATGGTCGCACTCTGAGGCGGCTCCTCGGCCCGTACAGCTAACCTGCCTTCAGGCCTTCGCTAGTGCTTCCTTCATGCCCAGGGTCAACTGGAGACACATCACTGCCTCTCTGGATGCTCCCGCCTGACCCCCGATGCCCGCCGGCTCTCCCTAGCTGCCACGATCGGATCCCGGCATTGGCCCAAGATGGCGGCCGCAACTATCCGGTATTCCGCATAACACTCCGAGGCCGCCCCACACGCCGGCAGGTCCTCATTGATCGCAGACTGCCCAGCGGAGTCTCGGGGAGGCAATTCCCCATCATTGCAGCCCATCCACGCATCGGTGGCCCCCACGGGTGAGGAGCGGAGCGGTAGACAACGGCCTCCCCCACCCACCCGGCGTCAACATCTAAGCGAGTCCCCGGCTCTGGGCCTACCGCCGGGGACCCTTATTCAGCGTCTGCTGCTGCTGATTTCTCCCGCCCTGGAACAGAGCGACTGGGCCCACGTCCACACCTGACGGCCCACCCCTCACTCACACTCTACTCCAAATGGCTGCGACGGGGAAGAGTCAGTGAACCATTGGGGCCCGCAACAACGCCACGACTCACTATCTTGGGCCTGTTCGGGCGCGCTGCACCGGACGCTCGCCTCTCCGGCTCACCTACTGCATCTACTACCTGAGCGCACCCCCATCACTGGAGACGCCCAGCAATAGTTGAGACCAAACGCTGTGGTGCTCGACTCCCTCAGGGACCTTCCAACTGCCCGGAGAGACACTTGCTGTCCTGTGTCCTGCTTGCTGGCCTCACAGTGAGTAGTCCCTCCCGACCCCCAGCTCCTTACCAATAAACGGCTCCTTGTGTTCGCCTCCACCCGGGCCTTGGAAAATCATGACCCCCTCCGAAACTGGGACCGCAGAAACATGGGGTACGCTTCCTTGTCCCCCCCAGATCAACAACGTGAAGCTCCCCCCCCCCTTTTTTCCTCCAGCGATTACGCCTCACGGACTTCCACCTCAACAACCCCCTGCAGGACATACTCTCAAGATGGCCTCCAATAAAGGGAATCGGCCTTCCAACCAGAGGAAACTTAACAAGCTATCATGGGGCTCCAAGGGGGAACCAAAAGACACGGCTCCAGACGCTACCCTCAAGGCAGCGACCCCCCCTCCGCAAGTGAGGCCCTCCCCCACCCTGGACGATGTCATGGAGGCAATTGCGGGGGTCCGCTCCTCATTGGAAACCCGCATTGATTCGGTAAACATAGAAGTGACATTGTTACGTGCAGACCTTCGTAAAATGGACTCTAAAGTGAAAGACATTGAAATCAAAACCCTGGCACTCGTCGATGATACCTCCACACTGCAACAGTAGGTAACCCAACTACAGAAACAGCAGCATCAAATGGAGGTGCTCCTTGATGATTACGAAGGACGGGCTCGGAGCAACAATCTCCGCATCCTGGGTGTTCCGGAGCGCCTTGAGGAGTCGGCTGCTGATCTCTTCGTGGAGAAACTGGTCCTACAACACCTTCAACCAAAGCACCTCTCCAACTATTTCCCCATTGAAAGGGCGCATAGGGCTCCCAGGGGGTAGACCGAAGCCGGGCGCCCCCCGCCCTATCGTGGCCCGTGTGTTCAACTTCCTTGACCGAGATGTCATCCTACAGACGGCACGAGCGGGACCGCCTTTACGAATTGAAAATGCACAGATCACGATCTTCCCGGACTTCACCATGAAAGTGCAAGCTCGTCGACGCAGTTTCCTGGAAGTGAAGAAGGCACTCCGTGCACAATCCATCAAATACTCCATGTTGTTTCCAGCGAAGCTCCGTATTGAATCAGATGGCAAGACCTGGTTCTTTTGAGTCTCCAGCTGAGGTGTGGGACTGGCTTGAGGGATGGCGTCTGTCGGCAACCACCCAGAATCAGCGCAGGAAATCCGCAGATCGCTCTGACGAAACGGGGCCACCGGAAAGTCAGGACCTGTTCACAGACAACGCGCAAGAGGAGCAGTGACCCAGGAGTCCAAGACTAATCGAACAATTAGATCACTCTTCCTTGAGCCGACTGGCTCCACACCGTTCGTGACGCTGCTCCTACCCGCCATGAGGCTACAGGCTGGCACCTAGAGTGGGTCACCACCCTCTCATAGGTCCGTCATGGTACCTCTGCTACTAGGACTCTCCAAGTTCATCAGGACGGCCTTCAGCCACCATATCCTGCCTCCCTGGCAGTGACCTCCTCGCTGTTTCGACCTTCAGACTGTTCTCCTGGATCGCTGCTATGAACCAAACCATATAGTTCATTGACCCTTTAAACTGGAAAACAGTCCACCTCATACTTGCAGCACACCACGACTCCTATGTATCCTTTTGCGGGTTTTTTCATCTTGTACAGGTTGCTCCACCTGTTGTCTCCGAGTGGCCTATGGGTGATACTGTTCTAACTGACTACTCTCAGGTGGGGCAAACTTACTCTCCTAGTACCCTTACAGGGGAAACGAATCTTGACCCCAGAAGCCATTTATAAAATATGAAGAGGTGTTAACGATATGCTCAAGAAGGATGTGACCTGATACAGACTCTGTCTATCCTTCCCATGTTAATTGTTCAATACGGTCTGGGTACACTAAGCGGCGCTTTCAGACGCTGTCCCTCGCCTGGACTGCTTTACACGGGATCCTGGGCGTGGGGCTGACCTGGGCCTACATGTTATTAATAATTTCTACTATGTGAATGCTACTGCTGATTTCAGTTGTTTATAATTGCACTAGACGATATCATCCTGTCAATAGCTGACGAGGGCATCTTCGGCTCTCCACGCTCCTCATCAATGTTGAGGTGGGCGACAGGCACTCTGCCTAATTGGGGAGTGGATAGTTTCAAGTCCGCGGGCAGGGTGGCAGGGAGGGGGGTTGGCGGGGGGGGAAGTGGTAAGGGGGTGGGTTTGGGAGGGATGGGAGTTGTTGGGAAGTTTATTAAGAAACTAATATGGTTTCTGTTTTTGTTTTTGTTCACACACTGCAAAGGATTCTTGATCATGGAGCGTGTCACACAGCAGGCCGCAACCACACGTGCTACCTATTGCGACTTCTCAAATACAAGCCCAGCTACGCATCGCCATATGCCACCACAGTACACTTATTGCCCAAATTTTGGGTATGCTGGGCCTCGCGAATGCTCCACCGTAGCCCCCTTCTTAAGAGTCATTTCCTACAAGCTACACTCATTGCACCACAAACCATTGATCCGTGCACGATCTAAATTCTCTAGGCCACCATGACACCCCCATTGACAACGTCCCTCGCCATCATGACATGGAACGTTAACGGCCTTGGCAATCGAATAAAAAGAGGGGAGGTCATGCAATATCTCAAACGCCATTCTCCAGACCTGGTTCTCCTCCAGGAAACGCACCTAATGGGCAATGCGTGCCAAGCACTACACCGAGGAGGCTATAAATTACTCGTACACGCAGGCTTCACCTCTGGGTCTAGAGGGACCGGTATCCTGGTTCGGAAGAATGTGGCCCTGACATGTACAAAAACATGGGCTGACCCCCTGAGTCGCTTCGCTGTACTGGAGGCCACATGGGAAGGCAAACCACTGAATGTCATTTCGGTCTACATCCCTCCAGCCCTAGGCACAGCCGCACTACAGACCCTACAGCGACTAATGCTCGATCTCCCGCAGGGACCCTTGCTTATCGGAGGCGATTTCAATATGACGATGAATGATGCCAAAGATCGGCGCCCCCAGCGTCCTTCGCATAAGTCGAGCTCAGACCTATTTGACTTCACACAAACAATGGGGCTCGAAGACCTATGGCGCCTGTCCCACCCGACTACCTCACACTTTACACACTACTCCAACGCCCATAAGAGCAACTCTCGCATAGACTACTTATTCTCTCCTACCACTGATCTGGAGTTCTTTCGTCACCCGGAAGGGCTCCCTAGAGGGATCTCCGACCACTCCCCACTCACTGTGCAGTTCACACACCATCGTCAAAAGACACGCGGCCCCATAAACATTACGCCCTGGCTCTTAAAAATCCCGGACATAAAAGATAGCTTGCTAGAACATACCGAATACTACTTCGCCGAAAATGTGGGCTCCGTGGCTTCGGACATAACAATATGGGAAGCATACAAAGCAGTGATCAAGGGTAAGGCGCTAGCCCTCAAAACTGGCTACATCCACAAACAAAATGAACACCTACTACAACTAGAAACAGACCTTACCGACCTGGAATCTCTCCACAACACAAACCCCACAGACGAGACAGCGGCCCGTCTCCGCGCGAAACAATTAGAATATAAAGCATTGGCTCTCGAAAAAACGCAAGCCAAGCTCTTGAAACCCCGTCATCGCGTTTACGAACTGGGGGAAAGAGCAGGTAAAATGCTCGCATGGCTCGAAAAGCGTGAACAGGGATCTCGCTGGATCCCAGAACTGACCCTGCCAGATCAGTCTACTGTCACGGATCCGGGCGATATAGCGGAGGCCTTTGCCACCCACCTAGAAGGGGTTTACACAGCCAGAGCTCACTACAAAGCTGAAGAATCTAAACTACTCCTAGCCGAAATGAGACTTCCCACTCTTTCCGAGCCTAACGTACAGGAGTTGGAGGCAGACCTCACGGCGGAGGAAGTTGGAAATGCCTTGTTTGCCATCCAATCAGGCAAAGCTATGGGCCCCAGTGGCGTCCCAGTTGAGTTTCTGAAGGGCATGGCGGGTGAGATCCTCCCACACCTCAAAGCAATATTTGAAGAGAGCCGCGATATCGGATGCCTACCGCTGGACCAGCGGTTGGCATCAATAGTGGTCATTCGCAAGCCCAATAAACCGGCTGATGACTGCAGCTCCTACCGACCAATCTCTCTTATCAACGCCGAAGTAAAAGTCCTTGCTAAGCTCCTTGCCACCAGACTTATGACAGTCCTCCCCGCCTTGATACGGGAAGATCAGTCGGGCTTCTTACCAGGCCGCAATACTGCGCTTAACCTCCGTCGAGTCCACAATGTCATGAGCAGGATACCACACTTTCAGGAAGACGCAGCTATCCTCTCCCTAGACGCAACTCTTGCCTTCGATTCTATCGAATGGTCATACCTCTTTGAGGTGCTACTCCGCTATGGCTTTGGTCC
This sequence comes from Lissotriton helveticus, assembly GCF_964261635.1. Classification (NCBI taxonomy): domain Eukaryota; kingdom Metazoa; phylum Chordata; class Amphibia; order Caudata; family Salamandridae; genus Lissotriton; species Lissotriton helveticus. The sequence continues at coordinate 359,318,252 of NC_136065.1, read as the reverse complement.
CAAATTCATACAATGGATCCGACTACTGTACACAGACCTTTGGGGTCAGGTTTATGTCAACGGACACACGTCCAGGCGCTTTCCCTTACACAGAGGTACAAGACAGGGCTGCCCTCTGTCCCCTCTGTTGTTTGCACTCACCCTTGAACCCCTGGCTCATTGGATTAGGACCGACAATTCCATCCGAGGCCTCCGATGGAATGCTGACACGGTCGACAAGATTTCGCTGTACGCGGATGACATCCTCGTATACATCTCCCCCCCCAAGTCCTCCCTCAACAGCCTGCTACATGTTGTCACCAACTTTGTCAAATACTCGGGCTTCTCTATTAATTGGTCTAAATCGATACTCTATGTTTTACATGACCCACCCCCACCCCTCCCGCGAGGCTACTCAATTGAAATCGCCCGGGACGGATTTAAATATCTGGGAATTTTTGTCACCCCAGACCCCCAAATATTTCATGACCGTAACCTAAAAGGCCCACTCCAGAGACTCCATAGCGACATCTCGCATTGGAGAACACTCCCCCTCTCTGTCCCGGGTAGAGCTGCCCTATTTAAGATGCTAGCACTCCCTCGATTTCAGTATGCCCTACAAAATTGCCCATTTCCCATAGCGGACTCCTATTTCAACTCACTCGAAGGAGACCTCCGCCTCCTTCTATGGGATGGCGGTTCTCCCCGCATTGCCCTCATCTCACTCACGCAGGGGTGGTACGATGGAAGAATTGCCCTTCCCAATGTCCGCCTCTACTACTGGGCCACTCACCTGGTCGCCACCAACTCATGGATCTACGGTTCGCCCACGAACCCTGCTTAGAGAGATACCAGACAGGCCGTGGTGGTTACCTCGAGGCTCTATACGGCAAACATTCCCGAACCCGATATATAGGCCCGATGTCCCACACAATATCAATTTGGCACCGGGGGAACAAGCGACTCGGATGGACCAACACCCTCACACTGTCCACCCCACTTTGGACCTCACACAAGCTAGGCACCCTATGCCATTATCGAGGCTTCGATAAATGGGACACAATTGGCATATCCACTATTGGCGACATGCTTCGCAAGGGCAAATTGCTGACATTTGAAGAGCTACAAAACACATATGACCTGGCACACTCTGAGACTTTCCGATACCTCCAAATTAAACACGCCATACTCACCAACGTCCCGGACCTCCCTTCTCTGCCACAATCCTCGCCCCTCGAAGACAGACTCCTATCAGAACCCCTTCAGGCCAAAGCAATATCCTGCACTTACCGCAAACTATGTAACAACATGCCAAACACTTTCCACCTTCTGCAAGACAAATGGCAGATCGACGTCGGAGTCTTAGATGAGGTAGAGTGGCAATCGGCATTGATGTCCCCGCGTGAATCAGCTATCAATCACAGATTCAGATTAATACAACTAAAGATATTGCACAGAACATACATGTCTGGTCCTCTTCTGGCCAGAATAGGCAGACGCTCATCTGATCTCTGTCTCCGTAATTGTGGTCTAACTGGTACCTTCTACCACATTCTATGGGAATGTTCAGTGGTCCAGGACTGATGCAATAGGGAAACCTGTTCCCCTGACCCCCAAATGTGCACCTCTTAATGTATGGGACCCCACAGATCTAACTGCAATAGAACAGCAATGGGCGGGCTCTGGGCTTCCTTTTACTGAAGCGTGAGATAGCCATGCAATGGGGTTCACCATCTAAACCGCTCCTGATTATGTGGATTGCCGCTGTGGATGTGTGCATGCTGTCCGAGAAAACGGTTTACAAGATATGGGGATGCCCTGGAGTTTGGGATAAGAAATGGGGACGATGGAATGCTTATAGAGGCGAATTGTGTACTTCCCCCTCAGCAGACATGAAAATGACCAGGCCTAATATCCCCCTGTAATTGTGATTGTAATACACTGCTGTAATGAACGTGCTCTGTGACAAGATTGTAACTGTGATTGTTTTGATAAATACTACCTCTGCTTTTGATCAATAAAGTATTTTTTTTAAAAAAAGAAATGGGAATGATGGATGCAAACTTTGGCTTCAATTTGTTTTTTTTATGTCAATAACGCCCTGTTTAGTTGGTACAGCCACAGAGTATATCTCGGATTTCCCAGCTATTGACAGATTTCCAAACATGGATGTCGGTTCACCAAAATGCCTGGGGTAGTGGAAGCGACATCACACACCTTTTGACCTTCACTTTCACACACACACACGCTAACAAATAAACACACTCTCACATAAACACAAACTCGCCCACAAGCACACACACACAATATACATTTGAAATCATTTTTTACTTATCTCAGCTGCCAGGGAAAGTCTTATTTCAGATAACTGTGCCCTGTGTTTTATTACACTAATAGTGAATAATGTGCTATTATTCACTATTAGTGTAATAAAAAGTTGACACAAAACAAAGAGTCGAGCCCAAACCAATGCCCATAAGGACAAGCTGCCGCTGTGTTCCAGGCACTGATTTTGCCACACTTGAGACCAGGGGTCAGAAAAGCAGTGCCAGGGGTAGCAATGGGCAAAGCAAGGGTCGTAGCTGCGACCTCTGGCAACCCCTAAATGACATCTATGTTTCCAACTCCAACGATTAGACCGTGATTAGAATAGAGCTGCTCCTGGCAGCAGTTGATTTTGCAAGGGCTACTGCAAACTAACCTGACACACTGCCTGAATCAACAGTATCTCAAAAGAGATATCTACACTGATAAGTTTGATTTGTGGTTTGAGCACATGCTGCTGAGATTGTTAACATGTAACATGTTGCAATCTTCATTTGTCAAGCTGACCTTTCACATTCTGAAGCAAAAAGAACAGATGGACAGAATGCTGAACATTTGAAAACAATCCCTCCCAGGCTCAGATTTGGGTTAATCCATTGTTTTTTTGCTCACTATATCACCCCAGTTTCGACTCAGCCATATGCAAATCAGTCTTGACCCTGCTCCTCTTGGGAACAGTCCAGCCCGAACTGCTGGGCCAGCTCCTCCCTGGACCGGCAACAAGCATTCTGGGACTGGTTTGGGGGTTTCACACTCTTAAGACCAGTGTTGGAAGTCCGAATAACCAGCCATTAACTAGAAGTTATGGTGCAGCATATGCAAGTCGGGACAGTATGAGTGTGTACAGTAAGTAAGCTAGTTGGGTGCTGTATCTCTTATACAAGTAACTGCAACTGTGCAAGCCACATGCCTAAATGGACGGTGCTGAATTTCAGTCTGTGCCCTTGATTCTGCTACAAAGTGCCAGCGCAGTATCACACCGCTCAGATTATTTCATATTTCCCTATACTATTTCACCACTAATTGACCTCTGACCCTGCTCGCAGGCAGGTCGCTCCCCATACCACCACACGGCCGCCAGCTGCCTCGTACCTGCTCCCTGCCGCCCACCTGTTTCCCGCAGTCTCCCACTCCTCCCCGCCGCTGCGTCCCCGCCCCCCTACTCCTCATTGTACACCCCGCTCCCGCCTCCCAGCTGCTCCTCCCTCCCTCTCCCCCTATTAAGGAGGCCGCGCAGCGGCGTAGGAGCGACCTCTGACCCTGCTCGCAGGCAGGTCGTGCCCCAAGTCACCACACGGCCGCCAACTGCCTCGTACCTGCTCCCTCGCGCCCGCCTGTTTTCCCGCTGCTGCATCCCCACCCCCTTGACACCCCGCTCCTGCCTCCCAGCTGCTCCTCCCTCCTTATCCCCCTCTTATGGAGGCCGTGCATCGGCCGCGCCTGCTGGCGCGCAGAAGGTGCGCCAAAGGCAAGCCCTTCTGACATTCTGCGCCCGTCCGCGCCTGGACCGCGTCCAGCGCCAGAACCCCTGGACCCCGCGAACGCCACACCACCAGACTCCGCTACGACACCAGCACCCTCTACGCACTCAACGCCGGCCGAAACCACACCTGCTTCCAAGCCGCCCCGAAACGGACTCACGGACCTTTCTCCTGCCACACCTGCAGCTTCACCTGCGACAGAATCACCAAATCTCCAAGGACTGGAGCCAACCACCTTCGCTGCATACTCCTCAACACCCGCCCCGCATGCAAAAATGCCATCGAGCTCTGGGATCTGCTCGACACCTCCGCCCCAGACGTGGCCTTCCTGATCGAGACCTGGTGGAACGACCTCTCGGCGCCCGACATCGCCATAGCCATCCCGGACGGCTACAAGTTCACCCCCAGGGATCGCACCAACGGATTCGGAGAAGGAATAGCCATTGTCCACAAGTCCACCCTGAAGGTCGCCACCCACGCAGACGACACCCTCAACACTGCCGAACACCTGCACTTCCTGATCCACACCGACCCCAACACCACCCTCAGAGGAACACTCATCTACAGACCCCCCGGACCCCGAGCTCAATTCAGCGACTCCATCGCTGACCTCGCCAGCACCCACGCACTCTCCTCCACGGACTATATCCTCCTCGGGGACCTGAATTTCCACCTTGAGAACAACAACGACACCAACTCCGTCACCCTGGTCGACAACCATGCCAACCTCTGCCTCACACAACTCGTCATCGCACCCACCCACGTCGCTGGCCACACGCTGGACCCAGTCTTCTTCACAGGCACTCACGTCACCTTCGGCCACACCACCGAACTCCACTGGACCGACAACCGCTGCATCCATTTCACCTTCAATAAACCAACCACGCACCACCGCACCCAACAGCTACCTCGTCGCTGCTGGAGCAAAGTCACCGAAGACCAGCTGATCACCACCCTCGCCCAAAACCCACCAACACAGACACCGCAGCCCACAACCTCAGACAGTGGATCGAAGACTGCACCAACACCCTCGCCCCACTCAAGAAACCCCCCCAACAACCACGCCAGCAAGAGAGCCACCTGGTTCACCGACGAGCTGCAGACCTCCAAACGCGCATGCCGAAAACTGGAGAAGATATGGCTCCACGAACGCACACCGGACAACCATGCAGCCCACAAGGACGCCACCCGCAGACATCACCACCTCATCAGATTAGCCAAGAGATCCTCCTTCAAAGACCGCCTGGATAACAACGCACACGACAGCAAAGAGCTTTTCAGCATCATAAAGGAACTCTCCAACCCCAGCGCCAACGACATACCGCCCTCACAAGAACTGTGCAACTCACTGGCCATCTTCTTCCACTGCAAGATCGCTGACATCCATGACCGCTTCAACACCATGACTGCCCCGACTACGCCAGACCCCACCTCCCCTGTGAACACCACCAGCGCCAACCGCCTGACCTCCTGGTCCAACGTCAACAACGACGAGACACGCAAGGTCATGAACTCCATCCACTCAGGATCTCAGACAGACCCGTGCCCACACAATGTATTAAACAAAACAGACGCTACCATCGCACCCCAACTATGGAAGGTCATCAACATCTCCTTCAAAACAGCAACATTCCCGGAAAGCTGGAAACACGCCGAAATCAACGCCCTCCCCAAGAAGCCCAAGGCGGACCCCAAGGACCTCAAGAACTTCCGGCCCATCTCCCTTCTCCCGTTCCCGGCGAAGGTCATTGAGAAAATCGTCAACATGCAACTGGCCCGCCACCTGGAAGACAACAACATCTTGGACCCGTCCCAGCCCGGGTTCAGACGAAACCACAGCACTGTGACAGCCCTCCTCGCTGCCACAGACAACATCAGGCGCCAACTAGACAAAGACGAAACATCAGCCCTCATCCTCCTGGACCTGTCAGCCGCCTTCGACATGGTCTGCCATCGCACTCTAAAGACACGCCTCCTAGAAGCCGGAATCCAAGAGAAGGCCCTTGACTGGACCACGTCCTTCCTCTCCAGCAGAACACAGAGTATCCGCCTCCCGCCCTTCGACCCGAGGCCACCGACATCGTCTGCGGCGTCCCCCAGGGCTCATCCCTCAGCCGGCGCTATTCAACATCTACATGGCCCTCCTCGCACAAGTGGCCCACCAACACGACCTCAATATCATCTCCTATGCTGATGATACCCAGCTCATCCTCTCCCTCACCAAGGACCCGCACACCGCCAAAACCAACCTCCACGAGGGAATGAAGGCCGTCACCGACTGGATGAGGAACAGCCGTCTGAAGCTGAACTCGGACAAGACGGAGGTACTCATCCTCGGATCCACCCCCTCAGCCTGGGACGACTCCTGGTGGCCGACCACACTGGGAACAGCACGGACACCCACCGACCATGCACGCAACCTAGGATTCATCCTCGACTCCTCCCTCTCCATGTCTAAACAGGTCAACGCCGTCTCCTCCTCCTGCTACAACACCCTCCGCATGCTCTGCAAGATCTACAAGTGGATCCCGACCGAAACAAGAAGAACGGTGACACAGGCCCTCGTCAGCAGCAGACTGGACTACGACAACGCACTCTATGCAGGAATCCCAGCCAAACATCTATGATGACTACAACGCATCCAAAACGCCTCCACCCGACTGATTGTCAACGTCCCCCGCCGCAGCCACATCACCCCCCACCTGAGAGACCTACACTGGCTCCCCGTTAACAAGAGGATCACCTTCAAGCTCCTCACCCACGCACACAAAGCACTCTACAACTCCGGACCGGCCTACCTGAACAGCAGACTCAGCTTCTACAACCCCACCCGCCAGCTCCGCCCTGCCAGTCTTGCCCTCGCCGCTCTTCCCCGCATCCAACGAACAACTTCCGGCGGCAGATCCTTCTCCTACCTCGCCGCCAAGACCTGGAACACCCTCCCTACCCACATACGGCAGACCCAAGACCTACTCGCCTTCAGAAGACTCCTCAAGACCTGGCTCTTCGATCAGTAGCGGCACCCCCTCCCCTCAGAGCCTTGAGACCCTCACGGGTAAGTAGCGCGCTTTACAAGTACTCTGATTGATTGATTGATTGAATCCCGTTTGGGTTCCGGAGTAGAGTGGCACCTGCCAAAAAGAACTTCAACACCTCAAAAGAGGTAGCAAGCTCTATATAAATGCAAACCTTTCCCTCTTCTATCCCTCCACTATCCTTCTCAATACAAATAACAGAATAGCATATCCACTGCTTAAATTCGTTTCATATTTGGCTATACTAATTCACCACTAATTCTTTTGGGTTCCTAAGTAGAGTGCTACTGGCCGAAAAGGAGGTTTGACGCCTCGTCAGCGGTAGTAAACACTATATAAATGCAATTATAATAAAATACTACTGGGTTGAGATGATAACATAAGTTGTTACTGAACATAAACAGAAATTGCCTGTTTGAAGTATAAGGCATGATACATGTGAATGTAATTATCAGATGTGAGCGGGGTATGTACATGGACTTTTAAATAGTGTTACTCCTTCCAACACAAACATGTGTACAGATGCAAAAAGTGCATATATCTGGCCTTTCACAAGGGAATAACAGAGCACAAAAGCGAGCGCAGCTCAGAAGGTACATCCTCAGTGGCTAACAAGTTCATAACTTACATTTTGTTTTCCACCTCAAAGCCTCAATGAAAAGAGCACCAGCTAACTTCTCCACGCATAGTGTCTGAGAACTATAATCTTTCAAACTCTGAAAAGATTAGTGGTTTCTTTAAATTACATGTTACCAGCGTGCAGGATACAAGTAATTAGCATCCACTCTCTTTAATTGATGTCGGGCAAAGGTGGCACTTTGATGCGGTCTCCATTCATAAAATCTTAATATGAGTATCTGTAATTCAATACTATTTCTGGGCACCAAAAAAATATCCCAATTAAAAACGATACTAATGTGTTTTTGTTGTGCTTACTTTAACAGGCAGTGCGCTATCTGTAAATAAGCTGAATTATTGTGCAACTCACTCGATATTTTGTATTTAACATCCCAAAGCCAAAGAAGGATGAAAATCGGAATCAGCCCTGCCGGATTTGAAACTGCAGGTTTCGTACCGATGTCTGTAGCAGGTTAATTTAGGTGTCTATGGAGACGTCGAGGATTCTGAAGTTCTAAATCTGTGCGTTAGGTGAATCGTTTTTTATTTGCACATGTTCACAGTTCTGGATGTTTGAAAATAAAACAATGTTAAATTAGTAAGAAGGAAAGATATCTCGGCGCCTTGACTGCCCATTGCTCTAATCAACCTGCAAATCACCAGCGTCCTAAAAAGCCAGCCTTACAAGTTAGAGAAAGTCGGTAAGGTTAAGTTTGGGTAACTCGTAACCCAAAGATGTAACTTACAGCGCTTCGATGCCGCACACACCTAACAGTCTGCACTACATCAAAATACAGCTAGGGAATCTTTGAATCTCTGATGTCGGAACTTTGTGTACACAACTGTCCCACCATCTGTGACACAGCTTTCAAGGTGCATGACTTGTCACGCGCATGCGCTGTTGCAGTTTACGAGCATGCTCGACTTCAGGCTATATTAAGAATCTAGGCTTTATATAGGAGACGGGTGGCTTGCCTCATAGTTCAGTAATAGCATTGCCATCAGGTCGGGGGCAGGAAGGTTTCTCGGTTCAAGTTTAAAAACTCGCACTTATAATAGATACCTCTCAATGCAAAGATATAACCAGATGTGCTAAATTAAAACGCTTCCGCCAGTTAAAGAAATACACTTTTTTTTCTAAAAGACACATTTTCAAGTTTTTACACGTCTGTTGCATGGTGTTCGTACCGAACATGTCCGGGGCACTGGTCGTTCTCGGGCTCTTAGAGCCAGAGCTGACCCGTGGCTCCTGACCCGTGGCTCTGCTCTCAATGCGTTGGCTCGCCCGCTCAAACTGCAGCCAAGTAATTTGCATACATACAGTTGAGTTTTCCTGAAAACAAAACTGTAGTAGGCCTTAGGTGGTGATTATGATCAGGGTTGGATTGGGGCCACAATTAGGCCCGGGCAGCCCCCAAAAAGTGACCCACATTCGCTGATTGCAACATTTCGCGACACACTGCTTGGTTGGGATCATGGAGCTAAATATTGCCAAACATTTGCATTAATTAAAGTGTTTAAGGGCTTATAGCTCCAGTACTTTAATTGGAAATGAACATTCCAATGGAAAAATATACACTGGAAGCTCAGAGTTATGAAACATACTAGGCACTCAAAGTAAATTAGTTTTTTAACATTTAAGTTTGCTGTAGGTGGTTTAATTAATGTCCGCTAGGAAACAGGACATTGCACAGACCTAAACGGCCTTCAACACTCACCCTAGGCTTTTCAGGTATTCACATAAGAGGGGCCCTTCAATCCCCCGAGACTGGTGAAAGGTGTATCTTTTTTTCGTTTGTTTTGCCTGCTGCTAGCATCAGACGTAACTTCCGACCAATGGAATGATGCTAGTGTGTAAATGCAAAAATAAGGGGGGGGGGGGGAAGTGTCACTTTCCTTACATACTCCGAGTTTTATATAGAACGAAATTGGCCCCGAGAAATTGGAGTGCTTTCCACGAGCACCAGATAACATAACAGGCGGCCAGATACATTTTTCTGGGCCCAGGAGGTTGAGCCGACGCTGGGCCTCAAACCCAGTTTCAAAGTGGGTTAAGGCCACAACCTCTCCCTCTTGACTGCAGGAATTGATTTCTGGAAGGCAAAGTAAAAGAGCAGATACTAATGTATCTCTGCCTGCAGGGAAGGAGGCAAAAATAATTGAAGAGCGCCGCCTCCTGCCACCACTTGCTCCAGGCCTCCCCCTGCCTCAGGTCCATGCAAAGCAAGTGCTGATGACTTCGCATCAGCACCTCCTTGAGGCCTGTCACACCTGGAGGGAGGGGCACGCCTCGTGCTGGGCGCAGCCCATTGTCTTGTCATTCTGACTCTCACAGTGCGGCAGCGGGACTCTAATGTGCATCGCGTCAAGGTGCTTAGATGTATGTAATGGCTTTAACCGCCATTGATGTAGCGTCCTTTGCAGTAGACACTGAGGCGACGGGCACAAAAGCGGCCCACCAAAGGGCCTAAACCACAGGCCCATCAGCCAATTGCCCGCCTTGCCAATCCGAGGCCGATTAAGTTCAATAATAGGTTTCTGGGGCATAGAGCGAGGGTCGCCCTACTGCATCATAGGCAATTTAATTCTGACACCATCTTTGGACTAGCCGGGGGCGAGAGGGAACCTATGCTGATCTGATGCGTGACAGCTTCCGGTCAGAGGCTCCCTGGTTCTCTGCACATTTTCCCGCTTCGCGCTGCGGTTGCCTTCGCCTCGTCCCCCCCCCCCCCAGTATTGGGGCACGTGATTTAGATAGAGGGCCCCCCTTAAACAGTAGATAGCGCGGAACCGCGCGGCCCCCATCGCGGTCCACAGGAACCACCGCTGTGCTGTGTGCGCGAGGGTGGTGCTATCATCTTACATTGGCTGGGCGACGGCGGTGCTGTTCACCGTCAGGTGCCAAGCGCTATATCGGCCGCAATCACCCACCAGATGCCCGGGATATGGTCCCGTCTCCCCCCAGGAAACAGAAGAGCGCCCGATAACTGAAAAACGCTGATGCAGGAGAACAGACAGGGTGAGGGCGGCAGAAGACATATGTGAAAGCTCTCCTCTCCCACCGCAGCATGGCCGAACTCATTCCCGCATTGAAAAAGTCTATAGAGAGGGCAGCACAACCTAGGGCCCAGTTATTCTCTCTCACCAATGTACTGTAAGTCCTCCACATGTTTCATGACAGGACTGTGACCCAGGAATATGGGAAGATGCTAGACTTAAGGCGTGATGCCTCAAACACAGCCCCAAATCGGTAAAACCTCTCCCAAAACTTTTTTTTTTTAGGTCTTGCAAGAGGGAAGCCTTCTCCTTAGATGTTTGCAGTGATCTCATTGTATATCGCAGCTTCCCAGGGCACATTCCTGTGCACTTACTGGTGTAAACAAAGAGAAGTGATCTTAAAACTGTAGGAGACACCCCCTTCGCCCCACACCTCCAGCATTTATATAAGGGGTGGCTGCACAAAGAATGCCGTGCCCAGGGGGGTTTCCTCCTTCAGTAGATGGGCCATTGCAGAGCTCACTCGACGCAGCTCCTTGCATCTGTTAAAGAAAGGAAATAGTCCCAGCCCCCTCTTTAATTGCGGCCAATTCCTGCCTTTTGTCCACTGAGTGGGCGTTGGTAAAGACAGCTCAGCAGGACATCCACACCTCGGGCCAGCGCCAAAACCACTACCAGGGATGACTCTGAAATGGCACTACACCTCTGGGTCAAGAGATAAACCAACGTATCATTCTAGATCTATTTAGAAAGAAAAAATATTTTAAAATAACCGAAAAATATATAGCATGTCAACACCAGCTTTAGAAGGAGAAAGAGTAATTATGATAAATCACGTCTTTGTTCAAAATTATTTGGTGCAAATGAAGAATGATAATGAAATGATGAATGAATTTCATTAACCAAGTTTGAAAAATAAAAATGAACGTTTTGAACAAATATATACACAATTTCTGGAGTCCTAGTTTGTTGACAGGGAACCAAAAGCAGTGCCCAGGGGGATGGAACTAATGGTTCATTTTTGCCACTTTGAACTGTTTATGCACAGACATCCAGGACGGAAGACGTCACTCGTGGAGCACCCAAACCATTGAAAGAACTTTTCTCCAAAAACAGTATTGAGCAACTTTCAAGGCTGTGCACCTGCACCAAATAATATCATTTGTTCTAAATTACAAATAGCAAGTAGATCTAATGCTACATACTGCAGTATGTACGCAAATGTATTAACTGCAATAAGGTAATAATGGCACTTTACTTTTTTTGCCATCTTTAAATGTCCGGCCCCTACTCATAGGCATTCATTTAATCAGTTTCTTAAGAAATTACGTTTTGATTCAGCGCAGCAGGGATTCGACCTGATGCCGCACGTTTTACAGGAGGTGCATTTCCCTTCTATTTCCTAAGATCTGAACTTGTGAGCTGCAATTTAAACCTGCTACCTGCACGAGCCGCAAGAACCCACAGAGCTATTTTATGAGAATTTAAACTTAAACGTGCACGCTTAAGTGCAGCACTGTGCAGAACACACGTCAATAGTGCAACTTTATGAGACTATAGTACCAAGCTTAATGAGGAACACAAAGCACACGTGTTTATGGACATTGGGGCGCACAGTTTGTCATAAAGGGATAAGCCACTTTCCCAAAGCCAAGGCTTAAAGTGTAGATTTTGCTGAAAGGTACACTATGAACTGCAGATTAGCGAGGTGCCTGGCTGCACAATGCTTGGGTTGGGGTGGGGGGCTGCTAATGCGTCTCATGTATTTTTAAGGCCAACAAATGAGCTCCTGGAGTTAGTGGAAGCGCCAAAAGGCTCAGTGGCCACAGAGAGATTGGCTTATGGTGGATTAAGGACCGGTTGATAGCGTCTGAGGGGATTCTGGAGCCCAGAAGACTGGGTTTGATGGCATAAGAGACGAAGGAGTAGACTATGTGAGCGAGGGCTCCGGAATGAGGATAGGCCGAGGGTTGGATGAGAGAGTCTCAGAATGGCAGGTGATTTCTGAGGGACATCTTTTTGGCTGAAGTCTGCGAGACCCTCTTAACAGTAAGCTAAAGATGCCTGCAGGAGATGACTGAGTGCAGTGAGGGACTCTGAAAAGCCACCCAAGTACATATGTGGGCAAAGCCATCCGAGGCGCTCCAATGGGCAGTAAAGAGTTTTAAAGGAGGCGACTTACATTCATAGGGGCTTAGAGTCATTCTTCAACATGCCAAGCAGGCCCATGCCCCCATTCTTCCTTCTGCACGAACACTTGTGGGCAGGTACCCCCTGGAGTTTGCCCTTGTTCTCACCCTCTCGCAAACAGAGGCACAGAGGCCATACAGCATGTTCCCACCACCTACATGTGCAACTGCACTTCTGGGGCCAGGACTACCCTACTAGGTCCCACCCAGAGCCTTGGCTTTGTGCTGCACCCAGTCCAGTGGTACCTTGTGTCTGTGGTCTGTGAGGCAAGCTGGTGCTGCGGCTACCTCTGATGTATCTCTTCTATGTATGAGGACGGCCCTTATCCCACCTTGCCGCCAAATCCTGGAACACCCTTCCACTCCACCTTCAAACAGCACCCTCATAGGCAGACTCCACGAAGGGACTCAAGACCTGGCTTTTCGACTGAGACCCACAGCCAAGCGCCTGGATACCCTCACGGGTGAGAAGCTGCGCTATATAAGAACAGTTTGATTGATTGCGGCAAAAGCTGCACCACAGCTGCACTGCTCTCAACTTTGCGGTGCCTTTTCAGTGTTTGAAGTATTGCTGCACTGTTGTTGCTGCCTATGTTTTACACAACATAGAGCATGTTTGGAGGCCAGGAGTGAGGGATGTGCTACTGACTATCGGGTTTGGACTTTCTTCGATTGTAGCCCAAAACGCCTTTTAATTTAATGCTAGCAGTTTTCAACGTTCACCGATTTCATTGCTTTAATGATTGGCATGTCACCACTGCTGTCCAAGGGACAACTTACCTCGCTAAGCCATCTAGAGAACTGCCAAGTGTTACTTGATTGACAGTAATACTATCAGAATTACTACTGCTCTATACATTGTAAAACTTCTCTCAAATTTAGTGAGAGCTACTGCCCACAGCTTAGCACTCCTAGTAGCATTGTTATTACTAGCAAGATTGTCAGTACTACTACTACTGAGATTACCAGTGATTTTTTTGTTGACATTTCTTTAAAACTTTTGGGTTTAAACAATGGATGGGTAAGAGAACTGTACACATGCTTACATTACGACAGGTTATGTAATTCAGTCACTTTTGTACAATTACAGGGCAATTATGAAGCATATAGTAAAATGTACTAATTCTCTTATAGTAATTGTGAGATTTGGTCATACAGTGTGTGCATTTCGACAAATATTATTACTTGACGTATCCATTGTGTTTAACATAACTTTCAGAAGTTGATGGTGTTACCGTTGGATATGTCGCGTGGTCGGGAGTAGGTGGGTAAACTTTATTAACTTTGCCCAACTTTATTATGTTGTCGTCTCCCAGCACTTACAGTGCAGCACTACTGAGATTACGACTGATACTAGGATTCCTACCACTGGTAGATGCAGCACTACTAGAAACGGTACTATTTTTTACCAGGGTGATCAGCACAAATGCCACGGTCATCATTATGAACATTATTACTACAACTAACATTATAAGCAGCACACCTATTACAGATAGTGGTATTAACAACCCAAACTACTACCACTCTTGCTAGCATAAGAGGTGCTTATTTACCACTATTACTTCTTTAAATAGTACTTGATATTACTACAACTAGTAGTAAACAATAAAACCTCAGGACCTCTGAAGGACTGAAAGGAGTCATTTTGAGTAGGTGTCCATGTGAAGCACCAGTACCTGGAAGAGTTAAGGAGATGAAAGTCATAATCCAATTGTTTGAAGTTTGTAAAAAGTGCCATTAAATTATGGATTGGCACGCCAGCCAAAGTGGTCTATTTAGAACACCCCACCCTGCAAGGTCTGACAAATATTCTCCAAAATAAAAAAAATAACTAGCAGTGGCAAAGCCGATAGATCTGACTTACATTTCTAATTAGAAGACAGACCTGTTGGGCTTTCATAAATCCGCTTTGAGCACAGAATTTGTATGTCAGCTGCGGCCGGCAGCAGGAGCAGGGGAGTCGCAAGGCAAACAGGATCTTATGAGCATCCCAAAATGAGCCACTTCCAAGTAAACAGAAAGATACATCCAAACAGCCTGAAGCAATGTTTCACAAACTTTTTAGAAACACGACCTACTTTTTAGAACGACAAACTGTGGACATGAGGCAGGCGATTTTGCAGAGTAACTAAGGCATTGTGTGGTAGGCAGCGCACTGTCATTTACAGACAGCACATTTTCCACTGAAATGGCCACTAACTTTGCACAGACATGTGTGTGTACTGTGTACAAATATGATTTCAGTGAATATTTATTATTTGTGCATCACCAAGTAAAGGATCGTGAATTTGTTTTGGTCCTATTAAAATCTTTGTTCCCGTCACACTTCAGAATTAGAAAAAATATCTTCATTTTTGTATTCCTAATTGTTGAATGTGATTGGTTCAATTACAGGAATTTATATTTTTTTCTGCGTTACAAAAAATGACATCCTACAGCCTTTCCTTTCACGCTCCCTGCACACCAGCAAGACCGTCCCATAATTCACTTTATTTTTCTTTCCCTGACTACAAAGTGAAGGGTTTTTAAACACCAATCCCCGTTTAAAAAACGCAAGCAGCAATCTGTCAAAAGACATAGTCTGACATTTAACCTCTGTCTTTGAAGCAGCAGCAAGTGTGACCGGATAAATACAGAATTTAAGGCGTCTTTATTTATTGCTAGGGCTTTCGCAACCCGCCAAAAATCGTCTCGACACAGCTTGGTAAGCACTGGCCTGAAGCATGACGACCCGAATACAATCTCCAGGCACATTGTTTCATTGTGTAATATTCTGGGCCGTGCCCTGGTCTCGGTCGGATTGCACTAACCGTGACCCCACACACACCATTAGCTTCATAGCTGTGACAGGGCAGAGCTACAAAAGGCAAACAACTATGTCAACAAACGGGCCTGTTTGTACAAGCGACAGCAGCGGGAGCTTCTCACAAGCCCTGGTACTGCAGGGGCGCAAACACTGAACATGTGGAAGGGGAAGCGCTCCCAGGAAATCAGCACACGAGAGTGGAACAAGCACAGGGTATGGTGGTGTAAGCCCCCTTACGATCAGGCCAGACCACAACACACCAGGAAATACATGGGTTTCGCTTGAAACCAGCATTTAACCAGAATAAAGATTTCTCCAGACTTGTGCAAAACCTACTTTGCTGAGGTAGAGGTTTCCCCTCTAACCTCAACCGATTTGTCAAAAACCCGAACTTTTCATATCAGGACGGTCACTAGTGATAAATGCTCGAAATGTTGTTAGGCCTCCTGTGTTACGCTAAGTTACCAAATGAACAGAGGTTCGCGCGACTTGCACACAATTAAAATAGTTTATTTCTATTTAAACCTTAAAAAGGCATGCATTTAAACCGTACACTCCCAAAAAAAGAATGCTAAAATGAAACACCTAAAAAGTCACAATAAGTATCGTATATGGCTAATCACGAATGATGGCGGCCACACCTGATTCACGCTTCCGGGTGGGCTGCCCAGTCTGTCACTCTGCGGGGGCGCGGTCTTAACCATACTGCTGTTGCTGCATGTTAAGTCGCCCGTCGCTGCCTGGTTGCTGGACCCTGCTTCTGCTCCTGGACAACGAGTCTTGTATGCTCCAGTGCAGGGTTTAGCAGTGGCCCCTTGGGGCCTTTGATTGGAGTGGCTACCACCCTACCTCAGCCAGGACCTTTGTGGCTTGCAGTGGCGGCTCACCCTCGAAGGCGGAGGAGCGTTGCCCCACTGTGCAAAAAGAAAACTAAAATGACAATAAAGTATCATTAGTGTCATTTTATTTTTCCGATTGCATGCAGTCAGTAACTGTGATGAAACTCCTTTGGACCTTTAATTTCGCTGATCTTCACAAACTGACCCTCTCATAATCATTGAGAGCTCACTTTCGGCCCCCCAGTTGAAAACCCCAAGGGCACACTCTATCGGACAGGACCCTGCTCCATTCCCCGCTTAGCGTGATGCACTTGATTTTGATGCTTTTGGTTAACTCCCTCAAGGCCTTTGGACCATGGTCAGATAACCCTAGTTGTTTCTGCCCTCTGCTGTTACCCTCCTGAGACTGCTTCTTGGGCTAGGGCTTAAATAGCAGCAGGCGGGCATTGGCAAACGGTCACTTCAATTCAGGCTTTTCCAATGATTAGCTCATGAGCTACAAGTAGCTCTCAAGCGACCTATAAGTAGCTCTCCTGTGTGTAGCCCAGCGTAATACATTTAGAAGCTTTTCCTTGGTTGCATTAATAAAGAGATACCAAAATTGAGACCATTTATTTGGGATAAAAATGTGTTTATTTTCGAACTCATAAGCTGATATTTGGAGAACAATTGCGGAATTTCCAAAACACATTTAAAGCTATTTGAGTGATCTATCAAGTGGCATTGTGATTTTTCTTTTTTTCTTTTACAAATGTTACAACCCTGCTGCTAGAGGCATTTCCACTGTGCCTGTTATGTATTAACCATGTCAAGGTATTCTGTATTGACAAAGCCATTTTTCATTTCTGCTGGAAAACAAGCCTGATCACTGGTAGAAATCTTGAATATGGTCGCCGCTGATGTAATCTTGTCTGATGTGGTCACTATTACAACACTAATAATATTAGTAGCTCTTAATAACTTTTATCGAACATAAGGAGCTCTTATTACAGAAACGTTGGTGACCCCTGCTCCACACTCATCTGCAGCCTGGATTCACTGGACAATGTGTCTGGCTTCTTGTTGTGACACTATAGGTCCGCTCTTCCTCTTACTACCCAGGCCGTTACAACACCTGGGTGTGTCCCATGGCCTGCGCTCCTTCCCCTCCTGCTTATTGCTTGCCCTAGCAGCGAGTTGTAGCACAAACATCTCATAACGGTCCCATGGGGAAGCCAACAAGCCCAGAAAAAAATGCCGACACTACCCAGCTAAAAATGTCAAACTTATTGGATTGGCCTCCCCTCCCTGAGCCCTCTTCCTCATTGGCTAAACTCCCAAAAATCCTGGGTGCTATAGAGGTAGCAGTAATGCTTTGGAAACTAAAACTGAATTTGTGGCCATTGACATTAACCAAAACCGTAAAAATCAGTGCAAAATTGCAGGAAGAGGCACAGACAACGAATTGCTATTAAAGGACCATCACCCTGCACATAAGACCTCAGCAAGCAGCTGGAAGAACAAACACAACCAGCTCCTTCTAGGGTATGGTAGAAGACTCCACAGCCTGCTCAAACAATATCCGGATTGCAGGGCTACCAGAGGGCAGGGAGGACCCTAATGCCACACTTTTTGAGGACAGTGGCTGTAGGCAAAGGTTGCACTGTCCAGTTTTTCCAGCATATTCACCATGTAGACAGCAGACAGTCCACACTCACTGCATTACTGAAATGGGAAGCATTCACAGTGGTAATCCGCAGCTTTTGTACACACAGTAAAGCAGGGAGCCGCAGGATGTTGAATGGCGAATTGAGAGAACTGGAGGCTTCATTGAGACAGTTTGAGGTCAATGCACTTGCTGGGGTTGATGCTAAATAAACCCTCCAGGCCGCTTGGGAGACATATACCACTCTTATTGAAACGCTTTGCTACCTCTACTTCCACGCACACACTGCCAAAACTCATTCTGAGACTGACAAGTTTGGCACAGACATAGCTCGTCCCACGCAGCAGGAGAATTTGCTCACCTCCCTTACTGCTATATGTTCAGCCACAGGCGTCTATAAGAAATGCAAAATCCATACCTCTTTCAATGATTATTACAAGACCCTTTTACAGCCCAATCACGTCACCCCCCCCCCATCTCTAGCGATCATGTTTCTAGACCATATACTTGTGCCTAAGTTCCTATTACATTGAATTGATGCCAAGGAATTGTCCACCTCTGACGAGGAAGTCCAAGGAGCGATAAGGAATTTTACAACTAGAAAGATTCCATGTTGTGACGGCCTGCCATTTGAGTTTTATAGCACTTACTTCAAACCCTTTGCCTCTAGACTAACCAAACTCTACAACAATCCTTACGAGAGCCACTGATTGTATCGCTTCCCAAGCAGGGAATGGACCCTTTGAAAGTCTCTTCCTATAGACACCCGCTAATACTCATTTCAGACTATAGAATACTTTGCAAAATCCTCGTGGGCCAGGTATTTGCTTGCCTTTCAGAAATGATTCAGGGTGAACTTAATAGTGTCATACCAGGTATATTGAACTTCCTCAAAATAACGTGGTTATCCTGCATTATGGAGGTGGTTCCTGTCTGTGGCCCTACTCTGCTTATTTAGTTCTGGACATGGAGAAGGCGTTTGGCTCCCTACAGTGGCCCTATCAATTTGCAGAGCTGAACAAATTCACCCAGTGCAACAAGCCCTGGCCTAATGGCTAGAGCGGTTGACCTCAAAGCTGGGGAGGAGTTAGAGTCTAGGTAGGGCGCTCAACATCCTGTGATTCTGGGCAAATCAGGTAATCACCCACTGCCTAACAAAATTAATGCGTTAGTCTGTAACGCAATTGTGGCTCATGTAAAGTGCTCCGATACATCTGAGTCGAGTTTGCGCTTTTTAAAACTCTTGGATCAACCTGTTGTACAACGGTCTACTGCAACAGCCTAGATTGGCATGCTAATTTATTAAATAGTTCTGTTCCATAGGAGCATGTCGCAGGGGTTCTCGCTTCCACCTTGCTGTTCACCTTTGCCATGGATCCACTGGTTATGGTAATGTATGCCATGGCTCGGGACAAGGGGACCCATTTCCAATGCCACACATGCGGCCTAACTTTACGCCGATTGCTTGCTCGTATACGTTAGAGACATATGCACTGATCTCTCCCGGATATCTCAACTCCTTATAGAATTTAAAGCAGTGCCAGTCGTGAGTGTTAAATAGGGCTAAGTGCACTCTGTTCCCGCTATCTCACAATAACTCACCAGCATGCAGTGGACATTGGCAGTGGTGGAGGTTTTGTATCGTCATCGACATAGTTTTTGTATCTTATCATCACACACCACAGTTGCAGCAATCAGAAATCAATCTTCATAGAATGGCTGCAGCTCTGTGTGCATGGGGGGGGGATTTTGGAAATCACACCCCATCTCTGCCATTGGCAGAATCGCTCTAGTGAAGATGACTATATTGCCTCGGCTACTTTATTATTTCTGAGATATCCCTCTTCTGTGGCCTAGAATTTTTAGTAAATCACGGAACAAGTTGCTGGGAGAACTAGTCTGGGGTTCAGGCAGGCCCTGAGTCTCCCTGGCCAAACTGAAAATTCCACCCAGCAGGGGAGACCAAGGAGCACGAGAATCCAAACTTTCCTATCTAGCAGCTCGGTTACAATAGGTCTCCCACTCATTGACTATTCGAGGAGATTCCAATCCCCTTTAGAGAGCTTCAAAGACTGTTCTTGCTCAGCACCACTAACTGCCCACTTCGTATTTTACTGTGCTGCCATTCCCGCTGCTTGTTTATCTATCTCCGTATGCTTTGTGGATACCCTTTTGTTGCATCCCTGACTCGGATGCTGATCAAGATCCTGACATAACCCATAGTGTAGTGAGCTTGCATGACAAATTGTTCAGGTGGCTCAGTGTTTGGGATCGCCCATAGTGCCAGAAGAGCAAACATCAGTTGCATGTGTGCTTACAAAAAAGTGCCCACTGTTGAGTCTATATACCTCCATGAATGATGTGAAGGGGATCCCTCTTGGAAGAGATCACCCATTGTACACAAGCCCAGGTCCTCCCAGGAGGCAAAGGTAGCCCCAGGGATGTCCTCCTCTGAGTCAGGGATGCACCACGGGGAATCCACAAAGCATAGGGAGATAGATAAACAAGCAGAGGGAATGGCAAGGCAGTGCAATACATTCCATTGGAAACCTAATAAAAATGCTTAAAAAAGAGGATACTATAAATAAAATCAAAAGTAAGATTAAGAAAAGTATGCCTTAATTTTTTTTTTAATGCAATGATGTAGCCATTGCTGCCGGCAGCATCATCCTGTAAGTGCACGTAAGCGTGAAGATATATGTGCACGCTTACAAATGACGGCTCTATTTCTTTTAATTAAATGATCTGAGGTGGCTGACATCAATCAGATTAATAAATAATATGTGAAAGTGTTTTTTGGATAGACCAGCGGCCCACAACAAATACCAGCATCCCTCACGATGACCAAGCAAGTCAACGCCATCTCATCCTCATGCTTCAACACCCTGCGCATGCTCCGAAAGATCTTCCGATGGATCCCTACTGAAACCAGAAAGACGGTCACCCAGGCCCTCGTCACCAGCCGACTGGACTACGGGAACGCCCTCTACGCAGGAACCACAGCCAAACTTCAGAAAAGGCTCCAGCGCATACAGAATGCATCCGCACGACTCATCCTGGACATCCCACGCCACAGCCACATATCTACCCACCTGAAAGACCTGCACTGGCTGCCCGTCAGCAAAAGGATTACCTTACGGCTCCCGGGGCCGGTACTAGCCATGGGCGGTATGGGCAGCTGCCCAGGGCCTCGCGCTTAGGAGGGCCCCGCAGTTGCGGGAATAAATAAATGATGAGGGGGGAAAGCGCTGCCAGTGCAGTGAGCACAGCACTCGCGCAGGGGCCGGGCCGCAGGCCCGCAGGCAGTAACTAACTAAGGCAGGGAAGGAGGCCTGGGAGAAGTCAATGTTCTGGTTATGAAGGCAGTGGGACCGGAGAACAGTGATCCGAGGTGCTAGGAGGCGTGTCCAGCTCTGGTATTAAAGATAGGGGCATAGAATGCAAGGCCCCTAGGGCAGGCTAGTCCAGTCTTTATGAACGATGGCTGGAGCTGAAGGTAGAGAGGGCCGGCTGCTTCAGCTCTGGTATCAAAGGTTCAGATTTATTTCTACATGAATGCATTCTTCCGTTCAATAATATCGAGTGTGTTTATTTTGCAGTTACCAGGCCTCGTTCTCCACACTCTGTTGCACGTGGCCGGGAGACCCGGGTGTGCCTACAATCGGCATTTCTGTGGTGTCTGCTGGCTGCAAAGAAAGTGCGAGAGTAGACTTCTAAGAGCTCTGTATTCATTCAGCCATTATTCATTAGGCATCACTGCCCCCTGGGCCCCCTCTTCTCTCTTACTTCACCTAGGGTCTCTGCATCGCATCTTTGAGCAGAGCCTGCTGCTACTTTTAAGTCAGCACCTCCTGCACAATACAGGGAACAACACTGTCTGTGCACGCACGCAAAGATGCCTGCACGCACACCCCACCACCTAGCTTGGTTGGTGGTGGTGGTGCGTGCCCTGGTGGTGACGTGACGCCGGCGTCGCCGGCCTTGAATCTTCCTCATGCCTAGTCTAAGGCCTAAACACCAGCTATATCATTTGTAATGTCTAAGGCATGAGAAAGTTGGCATTAGACTAAAGAGTACAAATCTTCTGTATAGTGAGACAAGACAAATTCTACAGCTGCAGCAATAATGAAAATGAAATAATAACTTAGCTATTATAATTTTATTTTGAATTAAGTGATACTTCTTAAAATCAGTGGGGCAACCCTCCTGCGCCACTGGATGTCGGTTTTCTATGATGTCACTTCTTGTGATGTCACATGCAAATTAGAGGGGCCTCGCATCTCCCATTTCGCCCAGGGCCCCACAATTCCTAGGACCGGCCCTGCCGGCTCCTCACCCACGCACACAAAGTGCTCCACAACACAGGCCCCGAATACCTCAACAACCGCCTCACGTTCCACACTCCGACCCGCCAGCTCCGATCCTCCAGCCTCGCCCTCGTACCACGGATTCGCAGAACCACCTCCGGAGGAAGATCTTTCTCTTACCTGGCTGTCAAGACGTGGAACTCCCTACCCACCCACCTACGACTGACCCAGGACCAGCTCACCTTCAGGAAACACCTCAAGACCTGGCTCTTCGAGCAGTAGCAGCACCCCCCCTCCCTCCAGCACCTTGGGACCCTCACGGGTGAGTAGCGCACTTTATAAATGTATTGATTGATTTATGGACTCCCCTAAAATGTAATTAAAAAAATATTCAACTGACCATGAGGGAGCAACAGAGTGGCAAGTGGGAGGTTGGGAGTAAAGCAACAGACAAGACCTGTTATGCCTCACACTGGTTTCGAATAGCTAGCGCCAAGATGCCCATGAGAGCGCTTTACAAAATATATAACATAACAAGTGGATGGAGGGGAGGTAGCAACAGAGGTGCATAAAAATCCTGGAAGGTGGAGCAGCCCGGAAGCAAATGGCAGCTGCAGCACCCTCCAAGAAAAGTAAAAATAAATACAAATATGTGTTTTGAGGACCGCAAGGGGGTAAAGGAGCAACACGCCAGCTAATGAGAGTGACAAAGCCAATCACTGGTAAACAATGTGCTGGCTCTAAGCCCACTGTAAATTCACAATAGATCTTTCGCAACTAGACAGCTTGCTCTGTCTAGCAGGCTACACCTAAAAATACTAGCTAAAACCAGAACAATCAATTTGTTGTTCTCAAAAAATGCACATTGTAATTGTAGTCGCTGGCACTGAAGGAACTACTTTGTGTGCTCCTGCTTCTACATGCGGCGACGGCTTCAGAAGATTATTCAAGTGGATCCCAACTGAGTCCAGGAAATCAGTCACCCATGCACTCGTCAGCCCTAGACTCGGCTACAGCAATGCACTCTAAGCTGGCACTACTCAACAAGCATTAGAAATGCAATAGGTCTCGCAGCATTAGAGTTAGTGCGTTTAGAATTGTTTATGGGTTTTTTGTTGTAAATCTTTTGCATTTTTATTTTTTGTAGCCAATGCTAAAGAATTACAAATCAAAAAAGCAATAAACAATTGTAAAAGCTTTAACCAATGCAAGCAAAAGGAAATTGCTATTATTTAGGCACACGTGCTATAACACCAAAATGTATCGAAATAAAAACTCGCTACGTAATGTGCCAGCACAAACCACTGGTTTATTTACGGATACCTTTGTAACAAATTCTGGGTTGGCCTTAATGAAAACAATGTTGGGGTTGAACAGTAAACATTCACCACCTTACAATTTAGCAGAGGGAAAGGGCAAAATAGATTAATCTCAGTAAGCAGTAAAAAGAAGAATTACGCTGATGTACATCCGAATCGAGTTGGCCATTTCGCCAGAGCACTAAATGCAGTTAGTGGCATTGTAGAATGGAAGGACGGTCAATAAATAAGATGCCGACGCGAAAGATAGGGGCACTAACGGTGATTGGTACACAAAGTTAACACTGAACAAAATAACCTGTGGAGGCGTCAATACTTACGCGACAAGTACTTTGTAAAAACAAAAACAAACAAGTTTGTGGTCAGCGTCAGCGCCCTTTTGGCAGTCTTCCAAGGCAGCAGTAGCTGTGTGTGTTTTTCTCACGTTCAGTACAATTCCCACTTTCGGAGACACACAAAGGCACCGGAAACAGGATCGATAATTGAACCTCCGAGAGCAGGTCTGTGCAGGGGAAGCTGCCTCGGGCTGGGGGTGCTAGGGGGAGGGGGCGCGGGGCAGATGGCTTTCATCTGTACTCTGCACACGTGTTCCTTCAGAACCGAAAGCAGCGTCAGGAGGAAGAGCCCGCGTGGTTTCACTTTCAGGCTCCGCCGACCGGAGGGTGCAACGCCCGGGAGATGCCCCGGGTTCGGTGAGGCGCAACCAGGAAGCCGGGAAAAGGGAGCCAGGAAGTAGGAAACCGAGGATCTAAGAACATTTCTACCACACAGAATACGCTGTGATGTGATGCCGAATCTAGAGTGACCCCCCTGCCAAATCCTCTTCTCGTCCTCCAGGGCCAACGTGCCCTGGTGACGGGCTAGCGAGGCACAGCCGGTCTACGTTGAAAAATACATACTTAAAACAGCGGGTAAGAAAGCATGCCACAGCTGTAATCAGAGAGGGCATCGACCTCCCAATTGCCCGCCTGATATCACCCCGGTGCCCCAGCCTCATGTGAGCAGCACACGGTAAAGTCTACCACTCTGCCCCAGTGTGGTGTAAACCTACAACATGTGCTTATGGGCATGCTGCCTCCCAGGCCTTAAGCTCTTGACCTGACCATTCAAACCTTGGCCTCTCTGCGGTGACTAACAGGGTACTGCGAGACTGGCTCTGAGCACGGATTCTGCCCCGCCCCCTTCCAAAAGTGCGAAAACCCTTCCCCCTAAAGAGAAGACCCACTCCACTGTTACAAGAAAAGCCGACGAAAACGCAGCGTGCTAGTAAGGGGCAAATGGTTGGAGAGACGCACATTGCCGCCCCGAAGCAGCGTGGGAGGCAATCCAAAAGACCGCCGCACTGAACCTGCTGGTAGTTTGAGATCAATTGAATATACATCTCACAGGTGTCACTCTACCTCCTTAAAATATCCTCCGTAAATGACCCTAAACACTAGAAAGAACTGGTCCTATAGAGAAGCGCTCCCACTCCTGCTGGTAATTTAGTGCTGAGTAGCCCAAAATAGACATCAGCCAAATAAATACCTATCGCTCGCGTCAAAAGACCGGGCAACGTGGAGCCCCGAAGGAAAACTGATGAAACGCTGACCCTTCGAAGAAATGGCCACCAGAGGGGGAAGGGGGTGGAGGAGACCGGAAATGGCCGAAGAGAAAGCGCGCCAATTTCCCCACCCCCAATGACTAGTAGGAAACTGACCACTGAGCTGGGGCGCTTAACCGTACCACCTTGTCCAGCCCACCTAACGCCATGGTCGCCTCCACCACTTGCACACATGCCGCACTGAGGATAGCTGGGGAGCGAAGGCGCTAGAAACTCACAGGCTACGAGTCTTAAAAGTACTTAGGCAATAGGCAGAAGCCGCGCAGGAGAGCGTGCAAAATATCGGGACGGGGGCAGCCTCGGACCCCTCCTCCTGGGGGGCCCAGAACGCCAGCGTAGACTGCACAGCCTGCAGAGCTGCTGGGGAGAGGGAAGAAAGAAAAGAAAAACCCTGCACAACATACGCTGCGCCCCCAAGCTGGCACGGGGTGAAAAGTTACCACAGCGGTAACATGACCACTAGCAGAATGAGACTGGGGGGATACTCCTGTATAGAAACACCGCCTGCCCGACCTCCTGCCAGATACGAACATGGCTCCCGATCTTAAAGTCGGCCTCCCTACCGTTTGAGCCACATCTTACACGCGAGAGACCAGGCCCGGTGTAGCAGACACCCACGTATACCAGCCCCGTGGTGCATTAGGCTGAGTAAAGAAACCGCACGGCCGATGTCGGAGTAACACCTAGCTCATTCCGGGCATCTGACTGTTGGTTCCGCACAGCCCCACATATCCCCCGTCAGGCCAGTACAACTGAAAAGAAAAAAAAAAAAAAGGGAGCCAGGAAGTAGGAAACCGAGGATCCGGCGAGGGCAGAGACAAGAGGAAATCAGGGGACGATCGGGGGTGCAAGGGAAATCGGAACCCCGGCAGGAGAAGATCAGGAGCTAGGAAAAGATCGGGAGGCGGAGAGTTGAGGCAGGCATGGGAGGAGAGGAGGAGGGGGGAGGAGAGTAGGGGAGGCACGGCCTAGCGGCCGTGCAATCAAGTAGTGAGGGGGCGGAGTTGTGGGAATGCTGAGAGAGTAGGCGGCTGGGGGCATGTGCACGCGCATTTAAGCTCAATGCGCATGCGCATTGAGCTTAAATTTATCGTGCACTGCAAGGAATCGCCACGATTCCTTGCAGTGTGGATAAAGAGCGGATAAGTGCCAATACTCTCGCCTTGCTCGATGCGCATGCGCATCGACAGGCGAGACCTAAAAACTCCTTAAGAAACTGCAGAACATACAGAATGCCTCTTCCAGACTCATCCTGAATATCCATCGCCACAGCCACATCACCAGTCACCTGAGAGACCTCCACTGGCCCCCGATCAACAAAGAAATTACCTTCAAGCTCCTCACACACCTACAAAGCCCTCAACAACGCCAGACCTGCATACCTCAACCACTGCCTCTCCTTCTACACACCCACCAGACATCTCCGCTCCCCCTAACTGGCCCTGGCCACCATCCCACGGATCTGCAAGACCACAGCTGGAGTAAGATCCTTCTCCTACTTCGCTGCGAAGACCTAGAACTTACCGCCTCTGCACTTCAGGCAATCACCATTACTGTCGCAATTCAGGAAGGACCCCAAGACCGGCTCTTCGACTGAACCGCAGATCTCCCTCCCTCAGTGCCTTGAGACCCTAACGGGAGAGTAGTTGTGCTTTACAAGAAACCTGATTGTGTGGGGATGTGCTCTTCGTGAGAAAGCAGAATGCTATAAATCTCAGTGAAGTTAGCCAGTAGCTAAAGTGGGCTGACCCACTGCCTGAGGGATGTATAACGTAACAATGCAAGTCAGTACAACGTGTGTCGTTACATCGCGGTCGTTACAACGCCTGCGAAGTTACCACGCTATGCTATTACAACACAAGTCTTTACATCGACTTGCACTAGATGGCGTGCTAACATAAGAAAAGTGTAATTTACTATTCCAAATCCAGTCCACTTAACAGTAGGGAAGGTGTTGGGATAGTAAACTACACTATTTGAAATGTTAGCATGCCATCTAGCGCAAGTCGATGTAAAGACTTGCGTTGTAATGGCATAGCGTGGTTACATCACGGTCGTTGTAACGACCGCCATGTAACTGCATCGCGGTGTAATGACCGCGATGTTCAGGATGGTTTCCCTGTCCGACGCTGTATGCTGTAGTGGGGAGAATAAATGTGAATGACAGTACAGACCAATGGATAAGGAGGGCTGGCATTCCCTACAAGTATAAGGAATAATTTTTGTAAAATCAGACCCTTCGGATAGCATAAGTGAGCTTCTCTGCTTACTCCCAACAACAGATATACAAGGGAAGAAAATGATGTATTCTTTGCAGCACATTTCCTAGACCAGACTCCACTCAAAAGGATATACTTTCTCCCATAATTTGAACCTGTTAACAACATCGAATATTGCTGAGAAGTCCGTAAATGTGAAACAAATCCCCACTTTCTTGATCTTCACTCACTTGGCAAACAGAAGCTAAAAGATGAATATATTGCTCTCTGGAATACTTATTCATAAACGAAAACCCAGCTGAACCTTTGACATGGGTCTGAACCACCCCTGAATCTATTCAAAACTATGCTTCCCAAAATGTTAAAAGATGAATCCAAGAGTGGTATTAGCCGGTAACAGCTAGGGGTTGGCACCATCGCTTTTCTTGAATACGGAAATATGTCTTGAATTGGCTCAGTTGTCCAGGAGATGCCAAGACTTACAAGCTTCATTAAACACCCTGGTCTGTAATGGTACCCAAAATACTGGATCGTACTTCGATAAATTGACAGGTACCAGGAAGTGTTATCACCTTTCCAGTATGGGTTTAGGGGAGGGCGGGGGACAATTGAGCAGGGGCTAAATCTTTCCCTAATTGTCTCCAAATATATACATGCAAAGAAAACCAACCTATATGTGACATTTGTGGACCTCAGCTCTGCATTCGATTGCGTCTTGCATGACAATCTTTGGCAGACTTTAAGGGACATTGGCTTGGACAACCAAATAATTGTTTACATCAGAGAACTTTATGCTGGGGCAGGTGCACGTGTAAGGTACGGCCAGAGGGGGGAATGTACTGACCTTTTTAAGATTAATAGAGGGGTAAGGCAGGGTTGCATATTAGCTCCCCTGCTATTTAACCTCTATATCAATGGGGTGGGTTCTTGCTTAAGACAACAGTATTATGATTATCCTGTAATCAAAGGCAAACCCATCCCCATTCTATTGTACGCTGACGATGCGGCTATCCTCTTGCAGACAATGGTGGGCCTTCAGAAAGCCGTACAGACCTTCTCAAATTTTATGAAGTCCAGGGGACTACGTGTAAATGTCTCCAAGACATTTACCATGTCGTGCGGCCCAAATAAACAAAGAACACCATGTCCAATTATTTTAGATGAAAGGCGGGTGGAGTTAGCCGACATCTTTTGTTATTTGGGGGTTCAATTTGACAGGCAAGGCACGTGGAAGCCCGCTGTGAACGCAAGGGCCCTAGCATTTACTAGAGCATCTGGTGCTCTTATGAGATTCGCAAAAAAAATAGGGAATAGACCAGTCAGGGAGCTCCTCCAAATATTTAAAGCTAAATGTGTGGCCACTGGTACGTATGGGGCGGGCATTTGGGGCTGGCAGCAAGTGGAGGCAATACAGCGAATCGAGAACAGGTTCCTGCGATTTTTAATAGCTACATCGAAGAACACTGCTATATATGCCTTACACGCCGAAGTTGCCCTCCTTCACATCACGGATATTATAAAACTAGCCCCTGTTTTACTTTGGCACAATGTTTGGACCAATACTGCCACAGAACTGAATAGAACCATTATAGAGGACTGTTTAAGCTGTGATGGGGCAAAAAATATTAAATGGTTTAGTTACATCAAGAACTTTGTTAGTGAGATTGGTCATCCTGAATATTTTACCGACCCGGCCTCACTGGAACAGCTCTCGCGATCCACGCTAAAAAAGACTCTCCTAGAACATTTGGAATTGCAAAGATGGAAGGGCGAAAGGTCTAAAAAATCTGTCATGAGCCACGATGAGGTGACATCCCAAAGGGGCATTCAGCTGTATCTTGTATTAGATCAACCCCTGCAGCATCGCAGACTCCTGACATACTTTCGCCTGGAAACTTTTTATAGACTTGTGTCATTTCCGAATTGTAAAGACTGGGCGAGAGAAAAAAGACGCTGTCCTTGTGATGATAAATCATATCAATCAAACATACATTGCACTCTTTTCTGTACTTTATATAGCCACCCTAGGCGACACATTTTAAAACCTCTCTTGTTAGTCTGGGGCTTAAGAAAAGCTAGAGATGCCTATAATAAACTAAGGTCCTTAGACGATTGCCTTACCATTAGTACAGTGAGCCTCTACTTGAATACAATCTTAAAAGTGAGAAGGACTATAATTATGGGATAGCAATAGCCAATTAATTATAATTAATTAACATGTATTTCACCTGATTGCACTGTCTTATATCTCTTTTTAACTTCTTTTTAATAATTTTAAAAAATTGTTTTTAGTAATGTTTAATTTTGAGCGAATAAGATGGAATTTTAACTTTGATTTTATTTGTATACTTTCATGAATTGTAAATTCAATTCAAATAAAGTTTTTTGAACTGAACTGACTGGTACCCTATCAGGGCCTATGCTACGGTTAGCTGCTCAAGCTTTTATTGTAATGATTTGACGTTGTAGAGCACTTTCTACCCCCGGCGAGGCCTGACACGCTTTTTAGTTCCAATCAATCTACATATGGACCTATACGTGAGTAATCAACTGGTCGCATGTGACTTCCGGGTCGAGGTCTACATTTAGCTTGCTGCAATGTTATGCCATTCTGCCTCTCGTACAATGGCACCCAGGGTAAGTTCTGCCCTGACTTAGGAGTAGCTTTCAAAAAGACTACTATCCCTACATGCATCTGTCTTGTATACAATCACATAATGCTTCTTAACCCCTCTCATGCTCGTGACGGAACCGTTCCGTCACGAGCCTCGGGTGGGCTGTGCTGGTGACGGAACGGTTCCGTCACGGCCCCGCCGCCGCGCCTGCGCGGCGCTGATTTTGCGCCTGTGCGGCGTGTTCTATTGAGCGGGCGGGTCGTGACGGAACCGTTCCGTCACAAGCACAGCTCACCCGTGTGCCGTGACGGAGCGGTTCCGTCACGAGCACGGGACCGCCACGGCGCCGTCACCCCGCCCCCTTAGCGCTGCAGCGGAATAGCCGCCGCAGCAAAGGGGTTAAGGACTACTGTAATTGCACGCTAGTGTCTGTACTAGCCAACTCCCCCAGCTCCACCCCACAAGCCCAATAGCAAGGGACGGGGGGGGGGGTGTTGCACAGGTTATGTATCTAGACGCCATGTTGGGAGGTCACAAATCCTGCGTTCCACCCCTCCCCTCAATAGCAACGGGCAGGGGACGTTACACAGGTTAACTATCCAGGCGCCATGTTGGGAGGTTACAAATCTCGCATTCCACCCCCTTGCCCGGGAAATACTGCACGAGCAGGCAGGTGTCCAATAGAAACGGGGTCATAAAACTGCTGGACCTTTGCGCACGACGCACCAGCGAGAGGCGGCCTCGCCTGCAATCACACACAGCCGGCCGCGCGTGTTTATTTGTAAAGGCCAACTCCCCGACTGTCCCGGTTACTCGGGTTATTAGCCTCACTCCACAGCACATGGGCGCAGCCACAAAGTAAACAGATCGGATGACACCAACAGGGTCAACAAAACACCAACCGGTCCAAGAAAGGGCAAACTGAAAGCGCAGGAATCTGCAGAGCATTTTTATGTACACTTCGTCTTCTTCAGTGGAACAAACGGAATTCAGTGACCACAAACTAGAAAGAGGTAAAACGCTTGGCTGGTACTATACTTCAATCAGTCAATCAATGGCCACTTTATGCGCACAGCTACCTCAGAGAAGGTGTCCAGGCGCTAGCATACTTCAGTAAATTAATGAGTTTGCTGCGGGAATATGTCCGCAGCCTTCAAAGACTAACTTTAAAACTCTAGTGGGGCCTACTGGGCTTTCCATGCTCCCGGAATGGATAAAAACTTGTACAAATGAGTAGGATGGTAAGAGCGCTGGTAATCCGAGAACGAAAGACAAAACCGTGTGTGCGCTTTTCTAATGATCAAAATCAACAGTACGTAATCCACCCGTCAAAAGCCCTTTAATAAAACAGAGCTCTGTGGTGGCTTTTGGTACCAGTGACCCGCAAATATCACACTACTGAATAGTCACGCACTGACAATTTGTAATGTCCTGCAAACCCCTTGTTTACACTCCACATCAACCAGATTCAAATAAGAAGCTGCCTGCCCCTCTACTGAAGCGGCCTTCTAGGGCGAACAGGATTCTGCAGTATCTCTTCATTGGTAGATGTGGATGAGCACACATGGCTTAGCGCATGGGTTGGCTTCTACATAATGGTACACGATACAATGTGACACACCTTGCAACTCAATCTATAATAACTATCAATATCCGCTCACATGTAATGCTTTCAACATGGCTCACTCACCCTAGCTTCATTTCCCTACAAGTGTTTGAACTGAAAACACTTGACACTGGGTACCCAAACATTGGGGGTCAATGTGTGGCAAGAAAAAGGGGATGGCGTCAAGAAGGCAGCAAACATATATTTATTGATTTTTTTAGAAATTGGCAACAAGGAGAAACGTGAAAGTAAATCTGCCATGGCTTAGTTGGTTCCAACGGTTACATTTTAAAATATTATATAAGGCTAATGCACTTACTGCTAAGAGCTTTGTGTGCCTAGTAAATCTCAGGGGATATTAATGACGGTAACATGACTGGTGGTAAATGCACTTGGTAGTGAGGTCTGTGTTTTTGAATATATGATGTTACCACGAATACAAGTTCCACGCATGGCAATACCACGCGAATTTTAGTTCGCAAGTGGCTTTACCACGCTGGAATTTGCAACGAAGGATTATACCACGCATTTTAACCTTCGTTTAAACACAAATAATAAAGAATATTTTCTTACCTGACACCTTCCCGTCTTTCACGAGCAGCCCGTACTTCCATCCACCATCGAAACAAGCGTCAAAACACGTCTGCCAAAATTAAAAAAGGACTACTATTTTGACGTAACGGCACGTCTTTGGGGGAGGCACTTTCCTTTTACCTCGGTGGTACTGAAGTGCGTTTTTTTTTAATTTAATTAACCCGCTCCTTTGTTTATTTTTGGGGGGGAGACCCCCCCAGGCCCCCCCAGCCCCTCCCCCAGCCGACCCCCGCCAACCCCCCAATCCCACGCTGAACGACTGGAAGGAATTCCACGCCTCCCCCTAGCCAGAACGTATATGCGTGGTAAAGACTGTCGTTGAAGGCATACGCGTGGAAAAGACGTTTGCGAGGTAAGTGCCTCGTAGTAAACGTCACGCGTAGAAAAGCCTTCGTTGAAAATGATGTTTCCCGTGTTTTTCTAGTCACAGTTTTGACTCCTAAAGTAGATGTGAGGGTTAATGTGTCTCCTGAGAAGCACATCGAGTGACAAGCAGATGACAGTTGTTTATTTTATGTAGATAGGTATATGTCTTACTGACTTTTGAAAGAGATGCTTTTATTACATGCAGTTCATAATTTACAATCCTTCTGCTACAACACAGTGAGCTATGAACTGGCATCAATGGCCTACAAGCAAACTAAAAGGCATGGGTTTGAACCTTATTATTTTTTCTCAATCTGTTATTGTAAGGCTGTTCAAAAAGGGTTTCTTTGGGTAGTAATAAAGTCTTATGAGTTCAGACAACCTCAAGCCCGGTGTGAAGTTTTAAGTCCTGACTTTACTTTCTACCACCGATGCACTGTTAACATAGACCCTAGTAAAGTCGATATGTGACTCCTTCACCTTGAAACCCTCATTGTTTTGTGTAATATCCTGCACATTAATTGGCATACTTGTTTGATCTATTGTCAATGTATCATGTGTGTATGTGATGTATAGCGCTCTGACGCCCTACACTGGGATGAGTAGCGCTACAAGACAAACGGAAGATCGTGTTCTCTCGGAGTTAGAGCATACAACAGGTGCACATCAGTGAAACAGAGTCTAGTAGCATGTAAAGTGTAAACCAACTGCCCGAGTTTTTCTGAAGGACCCCCCTCCATTCCTTCGGGGTCGAGTCCCTGGAAGTATGCACCCACCCTCAATCGAGCCCTTGAGGCCCCATTCAGAGGCAGCGAAGCACAGCGCGACTACAATGCCCGCACCCCGGGCCAGCGTTGGGGGAGGAAGATTCAGACTCTCACAAAGGCCTTGTGGCGTGGAGGCGGCTCTGTGCTGGCCTTAAACTCGTCTGCGGACCCTTCGCAAGAGAAACTAGCAGAGCCTGTAAGCCATCTATTACAACTTGCGGATTTGGCGTCCCAGGGACACTTGAACTTCTGTAACATGAACGCCAAGTGCTTGCACAGAACTTCCAGAAGTGTGTGTGTGTGTGTGTAGAGCAGGTGCAGCGCTGCACTTTCCTAAAGTGCACCGGTGCTTTGCACTCTGTGGGCATGCAAGCTTCGGTTCATAAAAAGATCATCATAAAAACACACAGCGAGCACCATAAGTCACGCAGCCCCATCATAAGTCCCGCATCCGCCCCCCCCCCCGTGCCCCTCGTACCTGCGGGAGCTGGCTCCAGATCTGCTGCGCCGGCCGGTAGTTCTTCACCACGATACTGTCGTCGGGCTCCGGCCGCTCCGCCCGCACCGGGCTGTCGTCCAGCAGGTCGTCGTCGGACTCCTGGGTGTTGGAGCTGAGGCCCCGCTCGCGGAGCTCCTGGTACAGCCGGGGGTCTGGGGAGAGAAGGCGGGCCAGGAAGTTAAAGACGGTCTCGGAGAGGTCGCTGCTGCCCGCGCGTCCCGGGCCCTCTTCCCCCGCACTCTCGAGCGGCGGCAGGCCGAAGCCAGGGCCCTCCCTCGAGGCCCAGGCCGACCCCGAGACCGAGAAGCGGCGCAGAGCCCCCAGGAAGAGGCTCCCGGCGGCCGGGCTGGCCTCCATGGCGCGCGGCTGGTCGTCAGGGCCGGGCTCGGGCGGCTCTGGGGTCCGGGCTCGGCGGGGGGAAGGTGCCATCGATGTGTTGAATTCGACACATGCACTACAGGGGCCCGGCAGCGCGACTCCGCCAGTGAGAGCCCTCCAGCCCGCCCCTGGGGGGAGCAGAGGGCGCCTGGAAAGACAATATTTACAGGTCCCGCGTCAAAGTGCAGCCCCTGTGGAATGAGCTGGGACACGAGGGGAATCTGGCGAGTGTCAAGGGGCCTGCAAGCACTGAGCAACCCCAGCCGGGACTTAAAAGGGCTGCAGCCACCGTGCACCGGTGCAGGGGCAGCAAGTGCAGTGGCACCGAGTCACAAGGGTCCTCTGAAGTCCAATATTATCACCTCTATCGGTACTTTTCCTAGTACAACAGTGGAGACAAAGTTTTCCTGAATAAGAGGGAGTATTGTCCGCCAATCTGCAAAAAAATAATGACACAAGCTTCCCAGAATTTTATAGTAAGACTCGTTATTAACATTCCCAAATTGTACATTTTAACAGCGTTTATTTGATAGTTTAAGATATAGAATGTGGAGCCTAGGCTAGGGCCAGATCGATGTGTAAGTTGGAAGACAATTCTCCACACGGGGAAATGCAGTAACAGCGAGCATGTAAGACTCACAGAAGAATTTGTCACCAAAAGGCATGATATATACATACTCAATAAAATCAGTGACGAAAATAAGCGTGAAGTTCTGTATTATTCTCAAACAGTATCAACCAAGTAAATCGGGTTGGGTAACTCAGAGATTTTTAAATAGAAGAGTAGGGTTCCCGCCTTTGAGCTCCCCCCAAAAAACAAAAAAGGTGGGGGTCCTGGTTAGGGTGAGGCACATTTAGCCAGACTTTAAGTTCAGCAGGTAACAGGTGGTTGAAAATAAATACAGAACTACTGTGTGAAGAGAAAGAGGTCCCATACTTTGGCCCTGTCCTGTCCTCGCTTCTTGCAATGCTGCTCCTGCTCAGGGTACAAGTCCTGCAAAAAGAAGCCAGGGGACTAACCAAGTTTGACAGTATGCAACTGACATCATGGCGTGTGACATCACTGCGCATGACATCAGAAGTGGCAATGCAGGAAGTGGCATTACAACCCATACCTCAAATGGAGTGACATCACAATAAGTGACATCAGGTCTTAAAACCTCACACGTTTAGGTCTATAAGGAGTACATTTGAGGACATTACCAGAGTTAACAAATTACATTTGGCATCGGGGTTGTGCTAAAAAAGAGACAACTCAGATGCAAAGTCTGGTCCTCAATCTATACATTATTTTTTTAACTCTGCCACAAACTAATTGACATAAGAAAAGACATGGCAATAATTGTGTTCTGTTTAATTGGTTGCAAATGCAAAGTCAACATTAAAAAATATCTTACGGGGTTAAGGCACCTGCTGCTGAGAGTTCTGAGTGCCCTGTAAATCTCAGGGAATAATACAATTTGTAAAATAACTCTGGTGGTTAATGCATATGCAGCGCGATCTGTGTTTTGTCTAATCACAGTTTCAAATCAATGTAGCATAGCGGGTTAATGCGTCCCCAGCAAAGCACGTCATGTAACATGCAGGTGACATGTCTTTCTTTTATGTAGATAGGAAAGTGGGCTACTGCTTTTAACACAGAGATCCTTTTGTTACTTGCAGTTCATAAATTGTAAACACGAAGGACCTGTGACCCCTAAACATCATAACCGTCACTGTCCTATGTAACACATCTTGTACATAGATTCACACACTATTATGATTTATTTGGAATGTATAAAGTGTACATGTGATGTAAAGCGCTCCGAAACCCT
Organism: Lissotriton helveticus; assembly: GCF_964261635.1. NCBI lineage: Eukaryota > Metazoa > Chordata > Amphibia > Caudata > Salamandridae > Lissotriton > Lissotriton helveticus. Next base: position 359,282,251 of record NC_136065.1, on the reverse strand, counting down.
TGATTAGGGTAAGTAGCACTATAAAGACATGAAACAAAATCGTGATATTTAAATTATTTGTGTAAATGTTGTAACAGATCAGTACTTCTGACAGTGCAGGCATATCTCTTATTTACAAGGTCTCAACAAAGTCAAAACCAGGTCTCTCTTCAGTACCTTTAAAGTGACACTAAGCTGTGTGCCTTTGTTACCCCTCCGTTGCATTTGCACTTAGCTGTGAGACTCCAGATAGCCCCAGCCAAGATACTCGAACAAAAAATGGCCTGAGGGTCCCTTAACTTCGACCATTGTTTAATACGCAGCTCGAATTTAAAATACCAAAACTCTCTCACCACTACCTGCACAGTGCTGCTCAGAACAAAAGCAGAGCACCTGCAGGCTCTGCTGGATGTGTACCTGTGTGTGAACATTACACCAGGACGAGTTCAGCATATTTCAGTGGTGCACAACTTCTTGACAGTCTGGACGGCGTCCACCCTGCAAAAAGAGTGGGTGGACACCGTCCACCCACTCTTGGACTTTATGCCGCTCTCTTTACATGAGTTTTGGTCTCATCTCTCAGGGTTCTACACAAATCAGAGGAGACCACTGAATTTAGATTCAGAAGATGATTGGCCAACAGAGCAGTCTGGCACCAGCTGATTGGACTCTATATCAAAGAAGAAGCAGCAATTTAACGCAGGCTGGGTTAGGGGACGGCTGCCATGTCACTGACATCTGAGGCTGTATTATTCTGCTTGTAATTCAGACCAGAACCATCTCTTTGGTATTTGGAAAAGCGTGAACTATAAGGAAGCGCGCCATTAGGACGCGGCCCCCCAGGAACCCGGCCACGCCCTCATGGTTCCTCTTCAAAGGATTGGGCGTGACTACAGCTTGAAGCACTTCCGGGGCAACATCGTGATATCACTTCCGGTCGGGCAGGCAACTGCGAGGGGAGGAGTGGGCGTAGGCCTATAGGTTATGTGATCAAGGTCGGCAACAGCTGATATGCGTTATTGGCGATATATATATATATATATATATATATATATATATATATATATATATATATATAATGTTTGAATACGGTGCTATGGGAGTTTTACTAGCCAAATCAGTAGCAGTCCTGCAAAAACAATTTAAGTGGTTCATGAATTTTGAAGCCTGAATCTAACTTCTAGTTGACTGGTGGCCTGAATCATAAGTGATTGAAAGGGCGTTGAACTTTGGAAGTAACTTCAGCGAGAAAGATAAGTGTTGAATTCACTGAGCATGACTGGGGTACCACTTCATAAGTGAGCTCCACATCCACTGAAGAGAAGTCAAACTACATAATCTGGTCACTTATGACTTAAATAAGAACACAAAGCCATTCATTATGTCACCTATTCTAAGCTGAGCCTTATGCCACAAGATACCACAGCAACCTGGAACAAGCTCCAGGACAGAAGCATGTAAGCAAGCAATGGGCATCAATGACATTTACCTACAAAAACTCCTTGCTCCATGCCATGGACTCGTCCATTTTTAAGGGACTGATCATGTAGGGGAGAGAATGTGGCCTAACGGCTAGGGCGGTCGACCTTGGAGCTGAGGAACCGGGATCGAGTCTCAGCATTGACACTCAACATTCTGTGATTCTGGGCAAATCACTTAATCTCCCCGTGCCCAACAAAAATAAATGTTTCCATCCGTAACGTAACTGGTGCTCATATAAAGCGCTCTGATGCCTTCGGGTCAAGTTTGCGCTATATAAAGCTCCACAAAAAAAAGAAAGTGCAGGGGGTGTTTGTCAATAGATCTCAGCAGTTATAAATAAACCTGCAAAGACCCCTCTTTAAACATATTTTAATTGAAATCCGGCAAACCTCAAGCACAGGAGGCCTCTGAAAACATGTTCAGAATAGGTTTAGGGCACATGATGCTTCATTATGCGGTTCAGTGCCCTAGTTACTGCAGCAGGGAAGTGTACTTTGCTGTTTGGGAAGTTAGAAAGATAAGTCTGAACATATCTCCTAAAGGCACATATGAACTTAAAAAAATTATAATAAGCAACTACATCGTGAGTCCATTTAACAATGTTTGTGTTTGAGTTGCCACATCAAATCACAATCTTACCTGGAAATGTATTGCAGATTCGGAGTTGGACATTTTTACACCACACATAGCTAGCCAAGAGGTGTGTTTCCCAGGGCAGAACTTTCTATTTGGAACCTGCTTCCAAGCACCCAAGACATACAATTCTACGTTTATGTGTTATAGTCGAGGACGGCACTGTGCATGTTAAACACGAATTTGCTACTTTGCTTGGTTCAGTTGTTCTTTCTATATAAGTTTATATTCAATTAGTATTTTTTTTTTTTAAAAGACATAAAATATTCTTTCTATATCACTTGTATCCCTCCCGTACAAGGCCACACAATCCACTAACAAACAAAACACTTCACAAGTCTTTACTGGCCATTCAAACCACCACACGCAACCCATAGATACAAATTCCAGAGCTGCATGAAAAGGGCACCCAGTTCAATATCACGCCTTGGTGAGATACCTCTGGCAGAATGCACAGTACAAATGTCCAATAACAGAATATAACAGCAACAAAAAAGACCATGCTGCTAAGCGTGAAAATCCTCAGAGGAGTGCCAGTTGGCGGGCGTTGCAGTTTACAAGTTTCTCACACACCTGTTCCTTTAACTGGTTTCCCATGGGTCACTTGTCAAGCTTCTCCTAGCCACTTACCATCCTTAAAGGAGCCTGCATGCCGCTGCATCTTCTTCTTTCCAAAGGTTCTCTGAAAAAAAATGAAATAAATAAATGGTTTGTGTTCTAACAGGTTTATTGTGAAAAGAGAAATTATGTTTCTCACAGTTTTGAGGTCCAGATGAGGGGACAGAGTTTCCTAGCGGCTACTCGGTCACACTTAATTATTATTATTATTATTATTATTATTATTATTTTAATTTTATAGAGCGCGTAGTCACCCGTAGGTATCCCAGCGCTAGAATCAAATACGACTAGCGGGTCAGCAGGGCAGGGAAGGATAATTTAAGGAAAGAGGTGGGTTTTCAGTTGCTTCCTGAACCTTAGGTAGATGGGTTCAGTTCTCAGGTAGTGAGGAAGGGCGTTCCAGAGGCGTGCGGTATGAACCGAGAAGCGCCTACCTCCTGTTCGGGCCTTCTTGACTCTAGGAGTGACGATGAGATGTTCCTGGTCGGAGCAGAGGGATCTGGGGGCTTTGCCCCATACTGTTCAGCCAAAAAAACCAAGGGGGTGATGTATATGTTGAACAGCCGGGGGGTAAGAGTGGATCCCTGTGGTACCCCAGTAAGCAGTGGTTTGGGCTCAGATGAGAAAGGTGGCATCCAGACCTGTTGTGTCCTACCAGAAAGAAATTAGGACAACCAGGCCAGGACACTGCCGCCAATGCCAATTGCGGCTAGCCTGGCAATGAGGAGAGCATGGGGAACAGGGTCGAAGGCGGCAGAGAGATCAAATAAAATCAGGACCGCTCTGCCGCCCCCATCCAGACACTCCCGAATAGACTCCGTCATCTCTACCAGCGCCGTCTCTGTGCTATAGGCCGCCCTAAAGCCAGACTGGGCTGGGTGCAGAGCATTCGAAGTCTCCACAAACCTTTCCAATTGGCGAAAGACTGCTTTCTCACATATTTTCGCCAATGCGGGCAACAAAGAGATGGGGCGATAGTTGCCTGGAACAGTAGCATCGAGGCCAGGTTTTTTTAGAAGTGGCAGAAGCATAGCCTGCTTCCATTTCCCAGGGACTTCTGCCAAAGAAAGGGAACGGGTTACTATCTGGGTGACATCCTCACAGACAATGCTGGCCACATCTGCAAGAACACGAGCAGGGCAGGGGTCTGAGGGAGAGCCCGATTTAAGGGATTGAAGAAGGAGCAGAATATCACCCTCTGCGACCGGCGAAAAGTTAATGAGCTGCTGAGTTTCATCATGGCATGGCCTGATAAAGGGTCCATCCCCAGAGCTTTCGGTCGGAAGGGCAGAGAGAAAATCCTGCTGAATCTTTGCTATTTTGTCTATAAAGAAGTTAGAGAGATCTTCGCACCATTCTGCCGAGGATGGGAGTGTAGTAGCTTCTGCTACCGGGGATACAAAACTTTTTACAATTGAGAAAATGTCCTTACTGTTGTTTTCCGCTTTGGCAATTGTCCCAGCATAGTAAGACCCTTTAGTAAGACCCTTTAGCAATTTTAATGGCGGCATAGTAGCTTTTTTGGGCTGCACGTAGGGCAGCCTTATGCGTTGAGACAGTATCCCCGCCTCCAAATTCGTTCCAACTTCTTACAGCCCAATTTTAGCTCCCTCAACTCGGGTGAAAACCAGGGTTGAGAGGGGCTGAGCCGTACCCTAGATACAGTGGTGTGTTTAGGGGACGCATTCGCCGCTTGTAGCACCCTTTCATTAAAGATATCAATCGCCTTTTCTAGCTCAGGGGAATGCTTCATACCAGTTTTTTGTAGCTCCTGGCCGAACATATCCAGGTTAATCCGTTGGGGATGGCCAGCAGGAAGTGCCAAGACGGGTCTGCCTACATTATCCACCTCCCAAGAGAATCTAACGAGCCCATGATCCGACCAGGTGACCAGGTGACCTCTTCGACGCCTAATACCTTAATAGGAAAGTTAGAGCATACTAAATCCAGAAGATGGCCTCCGGCGAGAGTCGAGGAAGTCACCCATTGTTTAAGCTGTGCCACATCAAAAACTTCCCCCAGTCGGCGCGTTTCCACGGTTTCGATATCATCTACGTGGAAGTTGAAATCACCAACCAGAAGGAATTTAGGAAAACTCAGGGCCCGTGGCACTATACATTCCTCCAAGGTTTCTATAAAATGGCTGGAATAGCCTGGAGATCTATAAATCAGGGATCCTCCTAGAGTAAAATGGGGACTGATAATAAGAGAAAAGTGGAGAGCTTCCCCTGCCACCCCTACCGCTAATTGCTCAATGGAAAAGCACCATTCTTCCTTAAAAATCACCGCTACACCTCCCCCTCTCCCTAAGGGTCTGTCAGCTCTTACAACTTTGAAACCTCTGGGGACAGCAAGTTCAATAGTCGGGCCACACGAATCAGTGAGCCACGTCTCAGTGATAAAAAGAAGCTCAAACTGGCCATCCACCAGCGTATCAAAGATGTCGGCTGCATGTTTCACCATAGATCTAGCATTAATTAGGCCGGCCCTAATTGTTGTATGGGCTCTATCCGCATCTGAACGCGAGGATAGAGAGGGCTGGAGAAAATGCGACAGGCTTGAGTAAACTATGCAGTGCATAATGTGGCTTTCTCATCCACTTTGTTTTAGCATTTTAACCCACGCTGATGCCAAAAGAATCCCAACTATAAGTATGTAAAATACATAGGGTTCTTAAGAAGAAGAAGAAACAACTTCCATTCAGCAGTTCCTATTGAAAATGCTATTTACCATAAAGTAATTATTTTGTCGTTCACCAAAACACAATAACGCCATTATATTAACACTGTCCTTGCTGCCTCACAAGGTTAAATAATGTGTGCAAAACACAGCCTGTGTCCTGCAAAACACTAGCAACAAGTACACATTATTGTAATAAGAGGTGCATCCCTTATTTCTTGCCTATGCCAAATGGAAGCGTTTCTTTGAAACAAGAAACATCCCTGCACAACTGCACTGCACATTTCATATTTATTGTCCAAGTGTGTCATGAAAGGGCAATTTAATATTCAAGATGACAGAACACAAAATAGATGAAAGCATTTGAGATTCTTCTAAACTCCGAAGCCTTGAAATAATCGCCGCTTTGAGCCGTCTGTGATGAAACCATGAATTTACATGGAAGGTGAAACAAAACATTTTTATGGCTATGAAGCTGTTGGATTTTCCATATGGTTTGATTTACATTTTAAAATTCTGGGCTTTATTTCCTGCTGCAGAAAAAAAACCTTCCTCGAGTGATCTATTGTGGATATTAACGCTATCTTGGCTAAGGGCTTACCTCTTTACTTTCTAAAGTGAGCAATCAAGTGATGAAAGAGGACTAGTTAACTTTTACAAAGTGTGGGTAGCTGTGAGACACTCACTGAACACTATTAACATATTTTGATTTATTACAGACAGTAATCAAAATACCATACTACTTTTAGGCTGCACCTTGAATCAACCCTGTACAAACCATGCATTACTATCCAGGCAGATTCTTATATGACCATCCAAAAAGCACTTTGGTGCCTTGTCGGGAGTAGGAAAGCGCTATACAAATTATACAGTACAATACGTTTTCTTTTGTTGAAATCTACAAGTAACACAGCAAATGAAGAATTTTGTTACACATGTAGCAAACAGGTAGTTACACAAAAAACGACTATGGTCACAGAAACACCGTCTGCATATAGGCTACATTATGCAGAAAGGCACCGTCAATTATGCAGCATATTTGCCTGCATTACGAGGAATGGCAAAGACTGTAGCATAGAATGCAAGTTAAAAAGTTTTCCAAATTTTATATGCATGCTACCCAAGTTTTAATGTATTTTAACATGGACATTGATAAAAACCACAGTCCAAAACTTTAATGTTTTAAGCCACTGTGCCTCAGATGATATAGAAACACCTTTTTAGGTCGCACCCGGCTCCCTTCCTGCTGCCCCCTACAAACACCTTTCCATATTTTAAGACAAGCTTATGTGACACCACAAGCTGTATGGTTGCAAAATACCTATTGAGGCCTTACTTAGAAATGACAGGGGATTAGAGCCTGTCCATTGCTTTACATTGGTTGGATGTACTTTCACTCTCTTTTGCTTCTTAAACAGCTGCTTTCTTTGTCCATCTTGTGTTTGTCAGGCCACTAGAGTATAGCCTGTTTACCATCCTCTTGAGGGCTTGTGTACATCCACTGCACACTTTAGGCAACAATTTATTTTCTTTTGGGTTAAGCACTCTATTAGAGTGCATGTGTTTTCCAGCTATCTCACTCTTGCGTTTGTCTCCTCCCTCTCTCACCCTGTGTTTGTTTTCTTTCTCTCTTGCAGCAGCTTTCTCTCGTGTTCTTCTCCCTCTGTCGCCCCAATGTTTGTCTCAATTCTGTGTTTCTCGCCACTCCCACATGTTGCTCTCTCCCTCTTGCTGCCCTCCCATTGCCTAGTCCATAGAGCAGTCACCCTGCACCCTCTCCTCCATTCCCTCCAAGCCATTCTTTTAAGAAAAAAAGATATATACATATTTATGGAGGGCTAGGTGGCAAATTGCTGCCAGCACTCCACAAAAGCGCTTTCATATTGGCCGATCTATGTGATGCCTGCCATCTCAAATGTTCAAGTAAAACAATTTAACAAAAAGAAGAAGAAAATGGCACCTTGAGAATGGCTCGACCACCAACAGATGCTGCTTCATCATGCTTTATGTTTTTTACGATACTAAACTGCATCAGCAAATAGCATTGGCAAAAGCCAGTAGGTCTAAAAGGTGAGGCCGATTGGCTTGGGAAGTGCTTGTTGTACATTACTGCCAAGAGCAGGCCTGGGCGGAGTCTGCGGGACTCTGCAAACTGGCCCAAAAACTCCATCGGACTACGTGGAGTTCCGCAAGCAACGAAGTGTATTAGGTCACGCCAATTTTTAGCGATGGGTGTTTGTCCTACGCTGGAAAATCAGCGTGAACGGCACCATGCATTGCGCAAGAGGGCGCTGCGTCTTTCTGCCACTCAAGTAGATGTTCTACTCGAGCGGCAGCTTCCTCAACGTGAATTGAAGGTTCCTCATTGCGAGAGGTAGCGGGCATCTGTGACCGCCCGCATTGTCAAATCTCGCATGGAGGTGGTCTGGAGTAAGATTTTCCTCGCTCGCGCTCGCCAACTTAACGTTGGCGAGCAAGGAAAAAACTCCTCTCCTCGGAAATGGCACGCTATGTGGAAGTCGGAGTGGGAAAACCTCTTTGTGTGATTGCTTCTGGCACATAACGTTTTTTTTTAGAATCTGTGGAATGATCCAGAGCAGATGTTGGTTTTCTTTTTCTGTCTGCTCGTTATTTTTTACATTGTAATTGGATATTGTGAATGTTTTTATTATTCAAACAATACATGGTCTTCTTCTAGAAGTTTATGGACTGTGATTTTTTTGATCAGTCCTATAAGCTACTTCTGTGGGCTCTTTTTGGCATGTTTTATAAATGTGACATAGGGCCCAAACTGACCGGTCCTGGATGGTAGGTATCTGCACCTTCTTTAACCAGCCCGTCCAACTCACTGGGCTCGATTTAATAGTACTACAGCCCTATTCACTGGCTGCTTTCATGAGTCTGACACACTCACTGCACCCTCTCTCACCAATCCTATAATCTATGGGACTGGGCTGTCACTGACCAGTTGTATACCCTATTAGGCTTGGCACTCTCTGGCCAATCCTATAAGCTAGTATGGTGGGTCTTGTTTGATCGCACCTATAACCTCTGAGACTGGGTCCTCTTGAACCAGTCCTATAAGTTGTATCAAGCCCTCTTTGATCCTTTCTGTAAACTATGATGTCGGGTCCTGTGTGATCACTCTTATAGGCTGTACTAAAGTGCGTGCTTTGACCACTACGACAAGCCACACCAGTGGTTTGGTGTCCTTTTAACCAGGCTGCGGAGTTGAGACGTGTCCTGCTACACAGGCTGTGGCATTTATCAAAGACATGCATTCTTACATCTATTTTGCAAATGGCGCTACACACGAGGCCGGTTCTGCCACAAATCTGGGGCCAAGGTTGCACATCAATTTTTTTCCCTCTTAGTATAACAGGTATCTCTACAATTATTTCCGGTTTCGTAGCCTTGAAAATCTCACCTCTGGCCGCTTTCCAGCTTTGTGAGACGGCTGATTTAACAACTGCAGCAAACTCAGAAGATGTCGGCAATCATATTTGTCAACACATTTGTTAAACTGTGTGTTGTTTTTTTAGGATAGAAGATTTTTTTGTTCTCTTTCTCTCATACGTCTCTATGACTTTTTTTGTACAGGTTGCAAGCGATTCATCTGCAGTGATGACCTATTGTAAATGCTGACGCTTTGAGTGTGAAGGAGAGGACATATTTTTATGTGCGGTAAAGTCACCAATTTACACATACTCGTTGAGCTACTGATAAAGGATCCGATTTTTTAATATAACCTATTTCACTGTAGTGGTTTTCTTTTCATAAACAACCAACAAACCTCACAACATAGTTAATAAAATAAAATTTAAAACACACAAAACTCAGCGCATCAGCATGCTGCCCTAAATATGTCCTCAACTTTAATTGTACTGGAAATGCTCAAGATAATGTCTACACCCCAAAAAACATCCTAAATGGGAGTCTCTAGAAGGGCTTTCCCAGGACTACAACGCACCTATGAAAGGCCAGAGACCTTCATCCATGGGGGCCACACTTCTTTGGTTGCCTTTGGTACCGTTTACCACTCTCTCAACTGCTTTTCAAACATCCATGCCACTGCAATATATTTTCACATCTGAGGCCTCCTGGCTACCCCATTTTTGCACGATGTCCTTACCCACAACCAATAAATGCAATGTTGTCAATGTCTTGAGGTGTCTTGGCTGCACTTGGAGACCCACCATGGCCGCTCTTGGCAATGAAGTCAAATCCTACTTTAAACATTTTAAAGCACGCCTGTGACCCCAATAAAAAAGTATGCATCATTGTGCGGCCTTTGTCACATGTAGCATTCTTGTACAGCTCCAAAACACTGAAGGCAGGGTGCTCTTCCTGCTGCGTAGAGTTTGGGTGGGTTGAAGAATATCCTCTGGACAAGCCAGAAGTAGGCCTTAATAACTACTGCTCTTGGGTGCATAAGGGCCTTTTATCAATGATGTCACAGTGGTGGTGCTTTATCACACCATTAGCACCACAACCACCTCTGGTTTGATGCTGAGGGCTAGTAGGAAGGGCAAGGAGTGCAAAATACAGAAAGTAAGTACATTTTTAGTATCTGCTTTTGCATTTATGACCCCGGAGGGCCAAGGCCAGGACTAGCAATGGTGGTGCAAGAGGTATACAACTGCAAGCCAAGGGTAGCAATAGACACTGCTAATTTACATCAATGTCTCTGTGCAATGGTCACACCTGCAGTCAGTCAAAGCTGCAAATCTCAAGGCATAAGAGCAAGGTCTAGGGGTAAGCTTCAAAGTCATGTTTGGTTATGCACTTACGGCACAGTAATTCTGAGTAGCAGCACAAGATGGAAGGTAAGGCCAAAAGGCATGGAATGAGAGGGATTATCAAGGATCTTATAGACAGTAACTTAAGGTATATAAAAATTTTGACAAAATAGGCATGCTTATATTTCAACACCATTTCAACACAAGAACTGCTAAAGATAACATTTCACTGACCGATGACCGTTTTAAACCCAAAACATTGTATTAACTTATTATAATCTTACAATACATATATCCCACATGTATTTTATATGTTTGATCCTAGCTCCAGCAAACTCCATTATGCAAAATTGCATATTTCTATGCCACCTTGGAACCTATGTATACGTGGTGGTCTGCTCACCATTGGGTCTGGTATCATCTACATAAAACCGGAAAAATAAAGAAATAAAGAAGTGAGCAAGTGATAAGAATGTCAGAATGCCTCGGAGCATATTAAAGAGAAGAACAATGGATTGTGTGTTGCTATAAACGTTCTTGCCAGGAAAATATGAAGTATTACTCGAATATCCAGAAAGGTAAAGATATGCGTCACCTGCAGTAAGTGGAAATCATCTGCTCTCTTGCAATTGTAACACTGACAAACAATACAAAGAACATAACCCTACACTTCAACAAATAACGTAGTGAACTATGTTTTTTGTGCTTCGTGTAATAATTTCTGTATTTTTTTTATAATCATGACGTCATTTTACCTTCTAGGACCTCTAGACTGATTCTCGGTGCTAGCCGAGCTTACCTTTCAGTTGGCAAGTTTACATCGACCCTAAAGTGTCTCCTGCAAGTGGAATTCCTACTGCCCCTCACTGACCCATGTTGAATATTTACATTTTAGTTGAGTTTGTTGTTAGAGCTAAGTGGTACAAATATTGTTTGTTTTCAGTGTTAATCAATCACTTTATGTCTTACCTTAATTACTGTAGTACACTTGGACTTTAACCATCTAATCGTTCATGCTATGTGGGGTTACTGTCCCTGTGGACACTATTTCTGTTTGAAATGTTGTTGCCGTTAAATACATAACTAAGTGAATAAACGTTTGAAACTTTTTGGGGTTTTACAAGTTTCAAAGATTTAGTTCTTTGTTTACCTTGTATGTGTTCTAATCTCCTTCAGAAAGCATAATAGTAAAGTATCTCTCCCTGTACTGAAAAAGTGAGATACATCAAAATTTTACCAACGTATTTACACACTTACACTATGCTCTGGGCCAGATCCCTCAGGAACTCGGATGGCGAGGGTTCTAGCGGGGCATTACCAAGAGGAGATTGCATCCAGAAAAAAACATAAGGGTTGCTCCCATGAGAGGAAGTGACCAATAGCCTCTCAAAAATCCTTATCCCCAATTTCGGTTGACCAAGGAACGCTTCTCCACAAATAGGACAAAGGGTGGATGAAGATGATATTAAATCCCTCACTGCTCGGCCAGACCGCTGTTCCTGCGAGGCACTTGTGAATGAGGCATAGCTACTAGAAGAGTGTGGCCACCAAGCATGCATGGTTGACTGAAGGTAACAGAGGTAGTGCTGTGTTAAGATTATGGCCACATGGTATGCTTAGAATCTTCAAGAGTGAATGAAACACGGCCAAGTCTTTCTGGGGGTTAGAAAGGTGGGTGAGTCTCCAAAAGGGATATGGTCAAAGAGTAACCAGGAATCCTTTCCAAGCAGTGTAGCCTATATACCTAAGGGATTAGCTTAAAACACAAACTAAAATCCTATGCTTCCCACAGTGAGCCACCCAGGCAGTATTTTTGAGGCATGAGCATGAGCTTTCTGTTATTGCATCAAGACATATCACACAATAACAGACGTGCCTAAAACAAGCCAGAGGGATTGGCTTTGCCAATGCTTGTTAGCAGGTGTCAGATAAAGAAACAACAATAGTTTTGTTGTGAATAATATAAAATGAAAATGTTTCAATTCTGAAAATATGATACAGCGAATTAAACATTACTACGGTCTGTGGAAGGGATTGAGGTAATCAGAGGCCCTCAATCTCTCTTGTTCTCCCCTTCACAACACATTTTCCTCTGCAGTGTTTCTGTTAGATACTTATTATATCCTTTTCTACCCACATCTTTATGCAATACTCCATCTCCACATCTCACACCTCATCAGCACCCTCTGTTCACTCACTCCTTCTCTAGTTATTTTCTTGCATCTCATTCACGTCACCGTCCCCCTCACTAAGGGGCACATTACGATCGTGGTTTTCCCGCATCCTCCGGGCCGGCAGAAGCCACCGCCGGCCCGGAGGATGCAGGAAAACTGCTGGGGATGCACAAAAGACCCACTGCCAAATTAAGATGGCGGTGGGTCTCAAAATCGGTCCGCAGCTTTTCCGCCGCGGTCGCCTTCCGACCGCAGCGGAAAAGCTCTAACATGGCTGGCGGTGTCTATCAGACACCGCCAGCCATATTAGGATGGCGGAAAACAGATGCCTTTCCGCAGTGGATTTTCCGCCGTGGAAAGGCATACGGTGATTTATTTGGGGGCCCGTTGCGGGCCCCTAGGGTGATTGGGGGGGGGATGCACATGGGGGGTACCTATGGTACCCCCCCTGCATTTGCGTGCACGAAGCGGCAGGCACCACGCGGTGCCTGCCGCTTTGTGCATGCAAATGCTAAGCATGCATATTCAACCTTGCGGCGGGTGCTGCTTCAAGCAGCACCCACCGCAATGTTAAATATTGAGGATGTGACCACCAGGCTGGCGGTCACATCCTAATTGCACTGGAGGGACCGCCGCTGCCCCTGCGGACGGTCCCTCCTCCTCTAGGGTGGCGGACGGACGCAGGTCCGTCCGCCATCCTAATGAGCCCCTAAGGGAAATTAAATACCCCCCAGTTTTGTGATGTATTTACTATGGGTACTGTATCGATCCCCCTATTTCTGACCCTTGTCTGGTTAATAATTAACTAGCAGCCATTCAACTGCACAAAAACCCGTTATCTGATTAGCCATACAACGGCACAGAAGCCCGTTATCTGATTAGGTCATAGCGCATGCCATCTCATTAGGCAAGCACTATTTCTCCAGCCCCCTAATAGGCATACGGAGTTCTCAAAACAAATCAAACCTACAGCGACCTGGGAAATCCCCGCAGCCATTGTTTTGATTTAGCCGAGAACTTCAGTAAAGAATGTGCGAACGAGCAGTTCTTATGACATCCTTATTGACGTATTTATGTCCATCCTTACGTCAATCTCGGCACCTTTCAGGTATAAATAATACCGACATTGCCTTAAGCAAACACACGAGGTGGTGACAAGATTGGAGCAGCGAGACTTGCCGAGGAGCTCAGCAGACAGCGAAGCCCACAGACGCTGCCCCTCCTTTCTGACGCGCTGAGAAAGAGACGCTGCCTTTTCTCCTGCCGAGAAATCCAGCTCCGGCGCTTCCAGCCGCCCTTGCAGGCAGCTGGGATATCAAGCCCTGAGATAGAGATACCAGCCCTCCAGCCTTCTAAATCCCAGGTACTGAACTGAATAACCCCTTGCAGAGAATTCTTGAAGCAGATCCTTGGCAAAGCCAACTTAACTTAAACTGCTACTTATCTACTCCCGCCCACGTATTAGGCTTAGGTCAGGTACATTGGGGTAGGCGTAGTTAGAAGCACCAGTTGAGTACGATTAGTCAATGTATATATGTATGTATCTATTTTATCCATTTTAAGTATCATATGGCTAAGAAACCATATCAATGCTTTTACAGTATTATTTTATAATTCTGTTTTTACTGTATGCACTTTACTTAACAATAAGTATTGCAATAATAGCGATTCATTTCTCTTGTATGAGAAAAGAGACTGATCAATAAATAACATCTTTTATTGAACACGCCCATCTCTTCATTTTCTCTACAATCTGGTGAAACTAAGAATGCACTGAACTGACTGAGTAAAATAAGTTGTCTTTTGTTTTCACACGACTCTAGAGATATACTCTTGATTAGGGGAGAGCAAAGTTGTCATGTTCTATGGTTGTCAGAAACTAAATCCCTTCTTGTCTATCCAGGGAGGTTAAACTCCTCCTTGTCTATTCGAGAAAGTTTCTAGTGAACTCTGAGCTAGCTGGCAAACACTAAACTTTAAGTCTAATATCGTCAGTAGAAGACCTAGTTAACCTCTGTCCTACGTCTATACTATTGAAGATATTATTCCAATGCGCAGAGCCTATTGGGATAATAGGAACTATACTACATGGCGCCCAACGGTTTGGATAGGCGATAAATCTAACGTAAGACATTTTCCCCATAATACTCCAAAGACGTCTGGAGTGGGTGAAAGGTTATATCCGCCAAACTTCGTAGGAGGAGACTCCTATGTATGGTTCTTGGTTTATTCAACGTTGAAGGATACACTGTTCCAAAATATTGTGCATCTAATCTTTGTTTCCATAGAAACCTGATCTGCAAATAAACAAAATCTTCTTGTCAGTAAAATGTCAGACAATGAAGTAGAAAGAGAGACAGCTAGAATAGCAGCTCAACTCCTAGCGGATGACAATAGTCTCCTACACCAAGACCCGGATGCAATACTCATCCCGGTCAACATAAGAAAATCTATAACTTTAAAACTTATAGAAAATGGGCTGACACCGAGAGGTGGTACAGTCATATTCGTAATTGAGGCACACGAATATCGGCAGACAGAGGTATTCTATTCATGGATAAACTTTCCAGCAGCAAACGCTGTAACAAAGGACTTCCACTATTATAAAATAGAGGAACCTCCTAATGAGTACGCTCCTTTCGAGGAGGTGGAAATACCACTCAAATACCAAGAGCACCTGCTCTGGTTTAATGCCGCCCTAAAACATAATAATCACATCACCAGGCTCGGTCCACTAGGTAGACCAGGAGCAACGTGGCCGGTCCTGGCCGGATACACACCACATCCAGACATTGAAGAAATGCCTGCACCAGATCTTTTAGCACAGCTAAAACAATTAATTAAAATACATAGACAATTAGTCCAATATTTAATGCGGACTTCAACAGTCCAACCATCGATTAAATTTCCACAGCTGATCCCTCATCAGGGGAACACAAATAAAATTACACCACAGAACATACAGTCCTGTCTAGGTAAAGTACCCGCAAAACGGGAACAAATTCCATTCTGGTTAGCACAAAAAATCACTCAAATAGAGGCAGTGTTCCCTGATACCACCTCTGTTGAGAAACACAGAATTCTGACTATCTGTCTTCCAATGGGAATCGCACCACATGTGGAGGACTGTGACACTTGGGGTACAGTCTTTGCTTCCATTTACACAAAAACACATGGTGTCCCATCCATGTCAGTAATACCAGATATGCTAAAACAAATTCAAGATGAATACGGTCCAGAACCTGCTTTAACTCTTGGTATGAAACTACTAAAATACTTCAAGCAGGTCTCAGCAATATTATTAGCCAATATAAAGGGAGAAGCAGCAAATGTGGCGATCCGCCAGAGGTTGAAAGAGACAAATATAGCAGATCAACCATTTGAAATTGCCAGAATCATAGAAAAATCCTATGAAGAACTAGGAAGAGATAGTTTGGGTGGAATACCTGTAAAACCCCAACTTATTGAAAGTCCTGAAAAGGTGTTTATTAAAAATAATCTAAACGATCAAAAGAAGATCTGGGATGGAAATAAACAATCCACTCCCAAAGAAAAAAGATTCCAGTCCAGAGGAAGGTCTCCTCGGCGGAGAGAAAGATCTCCGGACCAAGGACGCAAGTCTCCCCAAGGGAGCCCTCTGTGAAAAAATACAACCTTAGAAATAGGGATAATATAAAAAAACCTGATAGATATCAAGATATTGATACACGTCCCTCTCGATCTTTTCAGACTTCCTCGCAGAAATCGGAAAGAAGAGGACGGTCAGAACACAGGGAAGAGCACGTCAAGTCCAAAGACAAGGAACCTGCTCATCAAAATAAAAAATTACAGTTTCCAAAAAAGAAGGTAGCCAGTATTAAAGTAATCAACCATGCCGAGAATACTGAGGACACAGCTGAAAAACGGAGAATGGGCTCAGACAATGCTAGACAGCGCAGCAGAAGTGAGCATAGCTCGCAAGATCCTTATGAATCATCTGGAGACAGTGGACACGAATGAATACATTCAGGTGGAAACTGCAGATACCAGAGTTAGCAAACCTCATAAAATATATGAAATAACATTGCGTATAGAGGGGGATAAGACTAGGAAAATAAGGGGTCTCTTTTGGGATAATCTCTCCAAGGGCTATGACATCCTTCTAGCTGAAAGAGACTGGCCACCAGAGTTTGTCAGGGAGTGCCCTCATGGCGAAGAAATAATTATGCCTGCCTTCTCATATCAGATTCCAATTCATAAAAAATATACACTTGCAAAAAAGTGGGCAGTAGCCCAAGCTCCTGCATTATATAAAAACCATGTGGGATGGGATGAGGACTCTCCTCCTCACAAAATCCAGTTAAAATCACAACCTACTGCACAGAGGCAGTACCCAATTAAGCAAGAAGCTAAAAAACAGGTAAAAGAGATCCTAGATCAACTTGAATACCAGGGGGTGATTGAAACTTGCACCTCACAAATGAATAATCCTTTGTTTCCTGTCTCCAAACCAGATAATTCATATCGTCTTGTTTTGGACTACAGACACCTTAACTCATGTTGCAAAACCTTTGCAGTACAAAACTCGCATAGTGCTGCACTAATGAATAACATAGTGCGCAAAAAATACAAAACAACATTAGACATCTCTAATGGATTCTTCTGTCAAAATATAGCACCAGAGAGCAGATATTTGACCGCGTTCTCAATAAATGGCGCGCAAAAATTTTTCTGTCGTTTGCCCCAGGGGTTCAAGAACAGCCCAGGATTATTCTCAGCAAGAGTAACAGAGTTACTACAAATATATGATGATGAAGCATTATCTTATGTCGATGACATCTATCTAACAGATGATGACTTGGATACTCACTTGAAGAGAGTGAACACCATAATACTTGGGTTCGCAGTAGAGGGTTACAAATTCAACTTTAAAAAGTCAAGAATTGCCCATCTAACTGTCCTGTTTTTAGGATATGACTATCAAGTGAAGGCAAAAGCCTGGCTGACAATTTCCTAGAGAAATGTGCTGTAATCCAAGCACCTAGAACACTAAAAAACTTACAATCAATTCTAGGTTTCCTAAATTTCGGAAGAACTTACATTATAAATTATGCAGAGAGAGTTAAACCTCTCTATGATCTTATAAAACCAGATTTTAAAAGAATCAATTGGACTCAAAAACACACAGAGATTTTGAGATCTTTACAAACAGATATGTTAGTTAAAACAAAATTACAAACACGTGATAACACACGCAACCTTGTGATTCGAGTCATCCCAGGAAGATGCGGATTCACGTACCTAACCTCTAATGAGGGAGAGAAGGTACCAATTGCATACAAATCACACTTGTACACAAAAGCTGAAATGAAATTTAGCCCAACGGAAAAAATTCTAACCGCGGTACAGACTGCTGTAGCAAAAGAACGAGCCCTAGCACAAGGTAAACGAATAATCATCGTGACACCGATACCAGCCCTGGAGGCGGTAACAAAGGCAAGCATTCCGAATGCTAAAACACTCCATCCGAGATGGATACAATGGGCTAATTCTCTTGCTGCAACAGACGTGGCATACGAATTTGATCCCAACTTAAAAACACAAGAGTTTCTCCAATATGAATTCGAATGTCCTCCGCTGACCGAAATTCTGCCTCTAGAACACTACGGCTGTATAATATATACAGACGGATCAGCACAACCCGCAGTAGGGGGTAAACAAGCTTACAGTGCTGCATGCGCGATTGTTAAGGGTCAATGGCACGAAGGGAAATTTAAACCAGTGGTCACTAAAACGCAATCTCTAGGAGACTGTACAGCTCAAAGAGCAGAACTACTGGCATTCAAGATGGCGCTTGAAAATACTGATCGAGAATTCCCCACACTCATAGTGTGCGATTCATATTACTGCGTCCAATCTTACAATGAATACTTGCAGATCTGGGTTCAGAATGGTTTTAAAGACGCAAAAAGTAACACAATCAAGCATAAAATGCTTTGGGAACAAGTAGTTCTTTTGCAAAAGGAACTACAAAAGACTCACGTGATACATACACTGAGTCATCAACGTGATGGCGTTCACGTTGCAGGGAATTCATTGGCTGATGAGGCCGCGAAGGCAGCTGTGCAAACGGCTTCCGTAGCTGCCATCACTCGGTCAAAAACAAAAATAGACAGCGAAATATTACAGGCTGTCAGCGCTACAGTAAAAGATGCGATAGAAACACTCCCGAAAGGCTTTCCAGTAAAGTACTCATACATAACTGATGCAAATAATGTTCAGTTTGCTCGAATCCCTGGAGAGGGGGATAGGGCAATTCCAAACATGGAACATAGGTTAGGACTAATCATAGCGGCACACGAAGGGCTTGCTTCTGTACATGCTGGCGTTTCAGCCACAGTATCATTATTAAAACAGAGATACTGGTGGCCACAAATGAGACGACAGACAAGGAACTATGTTCTAGAATGTGAAATATGTCAGAGAATGAAGGTATCAACAGTGAGGCGACCAGCACAGACGCCCCTTCTAATCTCAGATAAACCATTAGCCTGTGTTTACCTGGACCACTGTGGTCCCTTACAAAGGGATGGTAACTATAAATATATCTTGGTCGCAGTGGATTCATGCACGAGATTCATATGGATGTGGCCCCAGCGATCGGCTGACGCCAGAACTGTTATAAAAGATTTGCGAGTCTTTATCGGCACATACGCAATTGGCATGCTACATTCTGACCAGGGTCCTGCTTTTAGCTCTCGAGCTTATAGGGAGGCCATGACCAGCATGGGCATTGCATTGCGGTACTCTTGTCCATTTCATCCCGAGGGAAACGGAATCGTAGAAAGAAAAAACCGTGACATAAAGCAATCTATAACAGCAAAGGTATTAGGTTCAGGAGCTGGGTGGGTCAAACATTTAATAAGTGTCCAACGTAGTCTAAATAACCTGCCAAGAAATTCTCTGAAAGGACTCAGTCCGTACGAACTATTGTTCGGGACTAGAATGTTGATCCAGGACCTTGATAGTCAGACTTCAGTGGTTAAAGATAAATGCTTTGATATCAAAGATCGTTTGGCTATTTTACAGGACTTAAATGAAACAAGAAAAGACCTGAGCAACATAAAGTTTAAACAGCAGCCAACAACCACTGAAGAAAAACCACCTGTCCCAGCAAGGCCTGTCTGGATTCCAAAAGTCGGGGATCTGGTCAGAGAGAAGATCGCGGTAAAGAAGGAATTTGGGCCTTCTTACAGAAAAGCAGTTCCTGTCTTGTCTATCAACGGGACAAGATCAGTAGTACTACCGCCCCTTGCTGGTAAAAAGGAAAACCGAGTCATATCCATCGACCTGGTTAAACCACAATCATGTGGCCGATAACAAATAGTAGGCCAAGTGGACTCCCAAGAAGTAGCAGAACACCAAAGTTTGCTACATCCACAGAGGTTCAAACTGGAAGACTGATCACATTTGAAAAGGACTATGCAACAAAGCAATGGAACTTAAACCTCTTAAACCCCAAATCAAAGCTTTTCATCAAGAAACACCGACCTACGATGATGTAACTACAGACTTTTCTGATGAAACAAAGCAAAATCCAAAAGCAAAAAGTAATCCAGAAGCAATTGGAACAATTGACAGAACGGCATCCGGCTACTTCATCAACTTCGATGATTTTTCTGAAGATCCAAGTGAACCGGAAGTACAGCCATCAACAAAAACTTTTAAAGACAAAGCAAAGGAACTTTTTCATCAACTAAAGGGAACCTATCTGATTTCTCCATGGATTGAAAATTTGGGTGACATTAGGTGCATTTGTCCTCATACTTTGGCTCATCATGGTACTATGGTTGGGACATTTCATTGAGGGAAAATATGCTAAAATGGACACAGCAAGCCAGAAAATCAACTTGGTCCTTAAACCACACACATCTTCACATGTCGAGAAAAGAGAACTTCACAGCCAATCCTATACCAGGCGGTGTAGCATGGGACAATACTGATTATGAAATCTATGGCCCGGTTGAAATCCTGAAGTATCCACATCAATTTAAGATCTCGTTAAGTGACTTTGTAAAACCAAGCACATTTGCTGATGATTGGGACTTTGAAAGTATTAATGATATGATGTCTGACCTAGTAATGTCTGCTAAATTTACAGAACATGATTATTTGCAGGGTTCGTCTAATTATGATCAAATGTTCTGCTACAACCACTATGGTAACCATTATCTCCATAAATCTGCACAACCTAGAAATGTTTTAAATTATAACCAGTGGGAACATTGTGCTACTCCTCCAAAGGGTAGTTCTAAAACATTTTATGATAAATATTCATATTTTTCAGGGTTTAACACAAGTAATGCAGAAACATTTTATTTCAAATTGTTGAATAAGACAGGTATGAAGACCATGCTTACAAACACGAAATTGATATATTCAGATTCATTTTTTGAGCAAATGAATACATTTGGTTTTGATTTCTGGAACAATAACATTGAAGCAAAAACTGTTTGGGGTACAAAAGATTGGCAAGTACAAGGTATAGAATCATTGTTCAGAGCCTACATGATCCCAGAACAAATTATATTTTTGAATGACACTATTCAACAAACTACCTGTCTTGGCATCGCCAAAATCAAAGACTTAAACAAACCGTCTATTCCAAAGCCAACAACGAACAGTAATAGCTCTATAGATGTTGAGATAGATGTGAACCATATTTTAAACCAAAACAGAACACATCATGATTGGAAACAATGGTTGATCTGGCCCACAGACACAAATAACTGTCAAGACAGATTCCTGAACAAAATACAGGGGTTCAAATTGACCAGGCCAGACCCTAGATATTCCCAAAGACAACATCCAGGGATAGTAACTACTTACAGTGTGGGCAAGTTCTGCCTTCAATGGCTACAAACATCCACACTGGCAGAAATTAAGCAACACCTAACTTTACTTCAAGAGGGTGCTGACTTGCGTGATTTAATTATGGGACAACGCAAACAGCGTCAAAAACGTTTCATAGCGGCCTCTATATATGCAGCTTACAATGAAGCTTGGAAAGAAACTCAAATTGAGACAGCAGAAAAACTACGGGAAATTGACCGTATTAATTTGGAAAAATCACTTTCTGTTGTGGACAATGGGTTAATGACTCTGTCCTCCAGAATATATTCACTGGACAGTATTGTGTCTTCAGCAATCGATATAATATCGCAAGACTTACTGATGTTACAACACGGTCAGTCCCAATTGCGTTCTATTGTACAACTTGGCTGGACGTTACAAAATCTGCGTTCAGGCTATGTGCCTTGGCGTTTAATCAACACAACGTCACTGTTTAATATCTTTAACCTTACTGATAAACAAATCAGTTTGGCACAGAAGGGTGCTGACTATACAATTCTGAGCATTGAAAAACTTGAGAGATTACCATTGACAATGTCAGAACGACCTGTCATTGAATGGATAATACATGGGATAATTAATATCCCGATAACAACTTTCCAGTTTCAATACTGCCAAAAATATATACAGGCAGGCCAGTATGAAAGGTTGGGTAAAGGGTACATTAAGTCAACATGGAACTTGCCCTATACACACACATGTGTTAGTAATAAAGGCCAGAATGTGTTTCTTAGTGGCAATAATTGTGCAAGGTCACTAAGCGGTACACTTCTGTGTCAGGGTATTAGTTTGCATGGAGCCTGTGAAGGGACTGCAAATAACCTTTCATGTCACCAGCTAGGCACACCTGCAACACAAATAGAACCATTCTTTAGGAGACTCTCGAACGGGAGTTACATTCTAATTGTAGATCGCAGATGTTGCAGTCTGCTGCCCGGAAAACCTTATCTCATAACCGTGACTACGAAGGTCATGTGCTGTGAACGAGTATTGTTCCCAAACGATGCTCGAGACAGGGAGGCAAGGTTATGGCCCAGTTTGAAAATTTCTTCTATTTGAATTGATACTTTAAGCAGAATGAAGACTGTGCTCCTACAGACGCCAACCCGGTTAACGTCATCAAAAGAAACGTATGATCTCCAAGTTGCAAGGACAACTGCAGAGATTCATTCACTGTTATCAACCAATTCCCCCATACATTTCGCAGAAATACTGAGCGAAATCTTAAATATTTCTGATACAAGCGGAATCTCGAGTATATTTAAGACAGTGTTTTCGGGAGCTTTAACCCCATTCAAAGCCATCCTGGGTATTTTTCCTGATTTTGTCCATTCCATCTTTGGCGGACTTCCTCTCCTTTTGGGACTAGTGGCAGGCATCCTATTTTTGATCCTGTTACTTCGCTATGGCAAACCACGTCACAGACAAGACACCAGCGACAATGGAAGAAACGATCCTAGCCATACGCTACAGGGACCGCATAACTAAAGTCCTTGGAATTGCCCGGCTTAGAGACCTGAACATGACTTGGTTTCTTTCATTTAGACCGATGTGGCAAAGTTGTGTTATGCCTGTATTAAGGTGCTTGCTATGCGGCGAAGAATGCGTGTTGGACACCTGTCTGACACTACGATCGGATGTGCCAATGGACGCAGAGACTTTGTTGGGTCCGGTAACGGCTCATGCATTGTACTGTCCCCAGCGGCTACCAATCCTGATGACGGCATTCGTGGAGACTTCACCACTACGATTGAAGAGTAGTGAAGTACAAGATGAAAGCAGCATCGATCAGGTACGACCTTCTGTCAGCTATGCTGATCGAAACATCAATGAAGGCAATCATGCTCATGAATGCATGTTAATAAATTTTTCCGAGTTAGTGGAACTTTCGCAAGAAGCAGTTGACAGTTTTTTCGAAAGTCTCAACAATATGATGTTTTCACCAGAGCAGAAAGAATGACTTTGAGCAAACTAGCACACGGCGTTCTCTACACCCTGAATTTGGCCTTCAACTTTGAAAAAAAACCAATAAGAAATGTTCTCACCAGTTTTTACGGAGAGCGGGACATTTTTTTTTCCTTCCATTTCCAAAAATATTTACGATTTTTTGGGACACTTATCTTCTGCTTAAAGTAAAACTATTCTTAGAGAACAAAATTTCTATTTTTAGCTACTCTAGAGACATTAGCTACCCTCTAGCATGTTCACAAGTATTTATGATTTTGTGATGAGATGGTCTCGAATTTTTTTCTTCTGTATTAAGAGCCATTTCATGTGTAATTTCCGCATTTCATTCATGCAGATTTCAAAATATGCGTATTAGATTTTGCATTATTATACTGCTTGAAGTGCATATAGTAACTATACTCATCTTTTCGTGTATTTCGCATTCCCAATTTTCAAAATGCATTTGATTGTATTTTGGGGTGGTTCGGTATACACATGCACTACTAGTTTTGTTTACTATGCCTAGATTTGTAAATATGGACATAGATTACGTGGAGTGGGTGTGATGTATTTACTATGGGTACTGTATCGATCCCCCTATTTCTGACCCTTGTCTGGTTAATAATTCACTAGCAGCCATTCAACT
Organism: Lissotriton helveticus; assembly: GCF_964261635.1. Classification (NCBI taxonomy): domain Eukaryota; kingdom Metazoa; phylum Chordata; class Amphibia; order Caudata; family Salamandridae; genus Lissotriton; species Lissotriton helveticus. The sequence continues at coordinate 359,258,462 of NC_136065.1, read as the reverse complement.
GCACAAAAACCCGTTATCTGATTAGCCATATAACGGCACAGAAGCCCGTTATCTGATTAGGTCATAGCGCATGCCATCTCATTAGGCAAGCACTATTTCTCCAGCCCCCTAATAGGCATACGGAGTTCTCAAAACAAATCAAACCTACAGCGACCTGGGAAATCCCCGCAGCCATTGTTTTGATTTAGCCGAGAACTTCAGTAAAGAATGTGCGAACGAGCAGTTCTTATGACATCCTTATTGACATATTTATGTCCATCCTTACGTCAATCTCGGCACCTTTCAGGTATAAATAATACCGACATTGCCTTAAGCAAACACACGAGGTGGTGACAAGATTGGAGCAGCGAGACTTGCCGAGGAGCCCAGCAGACAGCGAAGCCCACAGACGCTGCCCCTCCTTTCTGACGCGCTCAGAAAGAGACGCTGCCTTTTCTCCTGCCGAGAAATCCAGCTCCGGCGCTTCCAGCCGCCCTTGCAGGCAGCTGGGATATCAAGCCCTGAGATAGAGATACCAGCCCTCCAGCCTTCTAAATCCCAGGTACTGAACTGAATAACCCCTTGCAGAGAATTCTTGAAGCAGATCCTTGGCAAAGCAAACTTAACTTAAACTGCTACTTATCTACTCCCGCCCACGTATTAGGCTTAGGTCAGGTACATTGGGGTAGGCGTAGTTAGAAGCACCAGTTGAGTACGATTAGTCAATGTATATATGTATGTATCTATTTTATCCATTTTAAGTATCATATGGCTAAGAAACCATATCAATGCTTTTACAGTATTATTTTATAATTCTGTTTTTACTGTATGCACTTTACTTAACAATAAGTATTGCAATAATAGCGATTAATTTCTCTTGTATGAGAAAAGAGACTGATCAATAAATAACATCTTTTATTGAACACGCCCGTCTCTTCCTTTTCTCTACAATCTGGTGAAACTAAGAATGCACTGAACTGACTGAGTAAAATAAGTTGTCTTTTGTTTTCACACGACTCTAGAGATATACTCTTGATTAGGGGAGAGCAAAGTTGTCATGTTCTATGGTTGTCAGAAACTAAATCCCTTCTTGTCTATCAGGGGAGGTTAAACTCCTCCTTGTCTATTCGAGAAAGTTTCGAGTGAACTCTGAGCTAGCTGGCAAACACTAAACTTTAAGTCTAATATCGTCAGTAGAAGACCTAGTTAACCTCTGTCCTACGTCTATACTATTGAAGATATTATTCCAATGCGCAGAGCCTATTGGGATAATAGGAACTACACTACAGTTTGAACCACGTCTCTAAAGGCACCAAGTAAGTAAAGCATGTGAGCCCTATCTCCCTAAAAGAGCCCCCTTATCTCTTCTCTCTAAGTATCTATCCATTCATCCTTGCACCCTTCCATCTACCCACTGATATCTGCCATATCACCTTTACATTCTGTCATCCATTCATTCATTATTCAATCTTTCACTATTTCATCCATAACTCCATTATCTATGCATGCATTCATCCATACATCCACCCCTTACATCTGTCATATGACTTACCCATCAATAAAGTCTTTCATCCATTAATTGATCCTTTTGCTTATCCTTTCACTCACCCACCCGCTCAGATATCTATTTACCCCATAGTATCACCCACTGATCCATCCATCCCCTCAAATTTCCATTTAGTCATCCATCCTTCCACCCACCCACTCATCCATCCTCTCAAATTTCCATGTAATCTGCCATAATTTCATTAACCTATCCTCTCAGCCACCCATCCATCCATCCTCTCACCTGCCCATCCTTTTACCTGCATACATCCATACTTTCACCCACTCATCCATCAATCCTTCTGCCATCCATCCTTTTTCCTCCTCATCCATCAGTACTTTCATCCATTCATCTATTATTATTATTTTAAGATTTGTAAAGCGCATAGCTGCCCCAGTGATGGGGCGTCCTAGCGCTACCTAAGCAAGGTCTAAGGCCACTCGGAAGATGGAGGGCAGCCTACGCTGGAAAGAGCCAGGTCTTTAAAGCCTTTCGAAAAGCCAGATGGTTCTGAAGTCCTCTAATAGGGATTGGAAGAGAGTTCCAGAGGTGAGCTGCCAGAACTTTCAAGGAGCGACCGCCTGCTCTGGCTTTGTGAAAACGAGGAGTGCAAACCGAACCAGTGTTAGCCGATCGCAAAGGGTGATTTGGCACATATTGGACCAGCAGATCCGCTAAAACCGGCGGTCCTTGATGTGTAAAAATTTTATGGGCCTCACACAGAGACTTAAAATGAATTATTTTCGCTGTCGGCAGTCAATGCAGCTTAGGCAACAGGTGCGCAACCGAACACGATTTGGCCAGTGCTAGCAGGGCGTGAGCCACTGCATTCTGGATTCTTTGGAGGCGAGCAATACAGGATTTGTTGGAACCTAGATAGAGGGAGTTGCCATAGTCCAACCTCGATAAAATTGTGGCCTGAAGAATGGTTTGGCGGACTTTTGGTGCAAAATAGCCAAGTAAAGGTCTCAGCCCTCTTAGGAGGCCAAAGCAGGATCCCACGAAGGCCTTGGATTGTGCATCAAATGACAGTTCACTGTCAATCCAAAAACCTAGGTTTTTTACTGTCTTTTTAGGCAGGGGCACACGTTTTAGTTTGTCAGGCCACCACTGTCCGGACCAAAGGGCACTATCTCTCTCATCACTAGAATTTCTGACTTGGCCGCATTCAGTTGTAAACAATTTGCTGCCATCCAGTCTACACACCCATCCTTTCGCCCACCCATCTATCCTTTCACCCAAACATCCTTTCACCCACTCATCCATCCTTTCATCCACCCATCCTTTCACCCACACATATATCCATCCATTCACCTATTTATGCATCCACTAGTCCATCCTTCTTTACCTTTTCAGTCTATCCCTCTTTATTCCTTTTAACATTAATTAGGATCTTTTATCTGCCAAGTTGCAGATAAGAGAGGCCCATAAAGAACCTCATGCCAGCTTTAACTGCTAAAGCGGGTGGGGGGAGGAATTCAGGTCTCCTTTGACCCTCATTCATAGAACACACCTGCAAGTGCTGCATTTTTTTTTACTTCACACACTTTTCAATAGAATCAGAATAGCAATTGGAACATGTCACCTATGTTCCCCATAAGCTGTGCATATGGGTGCGCGCGCAGCATCCATGTTCCATCGCCCAATGCCATTCCAGGAGCCAACATATCCCTAGATCTGAAACGGGGGTCGAAGTGGATGTTTTGAAAGGTGCCTCCTAAAAAAGATCACACTGTCAGTAGTAAGTCTGAGTCGGGTCTCCCATAGACCTACCCGGGCGGGTCTCTTTTTCTCTCTTTTTCCATTCTTTTTTCTCCTTTTCTTTCCTTCTCTTTCTTTCTCTTCCCCTCTTTCTTTTTTCTTTTTTCTCTTGGATCTCCTGGTGGCGTTTCTCTACTGTGTGTCAGATAGTGATGTTCTATTTTTCCGTCCACCTGTCTCCCTTATGTGGTGTCTTTTTTCTGTGCATTTATGCCTGGCTTAAATGTAGTTTCCCGTAACGTTAAGGGTTTGAATCATCCGGTTAAGAGGGTTAAAATTTTAGATTATTGCAAATCTTTGTCTCCGGATCTGGTCTTTTTGCAAGAGTCGAAGTTATCTCATAAAGAGGCTTTGTGGTTGCGGAATGGCTGGGTTATGGATGTCGCATGCTCTGATGCTCTTGGTAAACGTAATGGTGTGATCACCCTTATTTCTAAAACTTCTGGCTTATCGATCCTTTCTTCTGACCATGACTCTGAAGGTCGTTGGATTTTATCTAGAATGTCTGATGGTATTCATGATCTTTATGCTTTGAATATTTATGCTCCAAATACTCTTTTTAATGTCTATGTGTCTGAATTAGCGGTACTTATTAGATCCTTCAGTTTGGCATTAACATCCTATGCAGACGACACACAAATCGTCTTGTCTGTTTTTAAAACCAATCTGCCACTGATGCAAAGATTTAGGGAGTGTATGCTGGCAGTCAGTTCCTTGATTGAGCTCACACTGTCTCAGGTTAAACTCAGGAAAAACTGAGATAGTCATCTCCCCAAACTGGTCACAGAACTGGTGGCCAGATGAACTGGGAACGACACCCATCCCAGCCGCTAAGGCCAAGAACCTAAGGGTGATTATAGACAAAAAACTAAATTTTGAGGCACATGTTAATGCCGTCTCTTCATCTAGCTTCTTCTTACTTAAGGTAATCAAGAAAATGTTACCTTTCATCCAGGGCACAAGTCCTAAAAAAAGAAGTGGGGGGGCGCTAACATCATGACAGGAAGTGACATCACAAAAGGTGGCTTGCACCTTCAGACTCATTGCCTCCCCTCGCTCACCCCTTAGATGCGATGGCATCAGAGAAGCCAGCGCGTGAGCAGCATTCTGAATGGGCGCCGATCTCGCCCCAGAGAGGCCAGAGGGTGAATGTGTTGCTCCATTTGCTCCAGTTATCGCGCTCCCAGTGAAATAAGTTGGGGGACGCCGTCCACCCGCGTGGTACCCCGACTCGAGCCCTGCTTTCATCCCTATGGACAGCAAGAAAATGGTAGTTACTTCGCTGGTCCTTGCCAAACTAGACTACTGCAACGGGCTCTATCTTGGTATGCCTGAGAAACAGTTATGTAAGTTGTAAATGATTTAGAATGATGCTGCTAGGCTTTTGTTAGGAATTCCAAAACTTCAATCAGTTGGAAAAAATCCTCAGAAGCTGCATTGGCTCCCGGTTAGGAGCCGTATTATCTTTAAGGCCCTTTGCATTACTTATAGGGCACTTCATGGTACTGGTCCTTACTTCCTTAGACGCTCTCTAAATTGGTATGTCCCTAGACATCTCCGCTCAGAAGGAGCAAAACTGATATCCACTCCCAGAGTTCACAAAGCTAGCTGGGGTGGTAGGAGCTTCATGGTAGCACTCACTAAGCTCTGGAACAGTCTCCCCATTCCCATTACAACACTATCCACCCTGTCTGCTTTTCGGAAAGCCCTGAAAAATTGGTTGTTTGATTAATAGGGGTCCTTGCTCACTCCGGACTACCAGCGGCAAGACAACGTTTGGTATTCATGCACTTAACAAATTTATTTACATAACAATCTCTATAATGAATTCCGTACACTTGGGAGCACCCACGGACCCTGTCCGAACCAAACAATCCTCAGAAGCAAGACGATTGGCGACGAGCTCCAGAAAGTCCTGAATGCCTGCATCATCTCTGCCTCCTTCCCTGAGGACTGGAAACATACTGAAGTGAGGCCCCTCCCGACAAAACCATCTGCTGACCCAGCAGAACTGAAGAGATGGTGGCAAAGTTGGCATACCATGCGGCCGCCATGTTTAAAGGCACACTGCCCAAAAATCCTGAGAATGTTGTTAAACTAAATAAATAGAGGTGGGGGAGCTGCGCAGATCAAAACAAAGGAGTTCGGCAGAAACAAATGACTGTACCCGTGAGGCAACAGGAGGAACAAATGACCATGTCCGCAGAGCCCAAGAGGAAGCAAGGGAGCGGAATTAGAATAAAATAAAATAGTGCGGGGCGTGGCTTGCGCACCGCTACGTGATGGAGGGTCGCGCTTGAGCTCCAGGGAGACGAAGACTGTCGGGATGATTTTAGGATCCTCTTCACCGGCACTTCAGTGAGCAGCCGCCATCTTGTTTTTGCGGTGGCGTCGCTCGTTTCTTTTGCACCAGACCCATGTCTTCACGCGCGACATGATAAACAGCAATTTTGAGGTGATATTTATAACTTTTTGGTCTTGTTGGTCCTGTACAGTTGATTCTATGCATAACAGGCGCAATATTTTCTAACTGACTTCTGTGCATCTCTGACTGCCGATTTTCACCTCATGCGTCTCGCTCATGTTGATTGCCTGCCTTACCTGAGGGGTTAGTGCTATGTAACCTGACTGCTAGGTTGCTTGCTATTTGGCAGAATCTATTTTTAGCGCTTTTGGGTCCTTCTGACTTCCTTTTCTTACCTCAACTGCTCTTGTCCGCCATTTTGTGCGCTGATGTCCCGGGCATAGTCTGCGCCTACAGAGCTACAGAGCTTCTGGTCAGTGGCAGTTGGTGAGTTTTTGCTTTTTTGTGTAACTCTTGGCCCTTGCTCATTTACTCTACGTCAAATTCTTTTTGAACTGCCTACTGTAGTCTGTTCTTATGGCGGACACCATGGGGCCTTCCCCTACTGCAAAGGATTCTAAAGGGACTTTAAAACGCTCTAAACAACAGTCCCCCTCTCCTGAATCCTCTCAGAAAGATACTAATTCCACTTTAGATGCTATTTTGGCGCGCTTAAATACTGTCCATGATATTGCGCAGCCTACTAAAACTAACACAGACTTACTACAAGTTGAGATGGCTGCTATCAGGAGTGACTTTAAAGCTTTATCTGTTAGGGTTACGAATACTGAATCTCGTATCAGCGTGGTCGAGGATACTACGCATCAACAGTCGAGGTCTCTTCTTCAGATGGAACGTTCAATGGCGGCGTTGCGCAGAGACCTTACGGAGCAGGAAGATCGTAATCGGAGGTCTAACCTGCGTATTTTTGGTCTTCCTGAAGATGCAGAACAGTCAGCCTCCTCCATGATTGATTTCCTCTCCAAATGGATACCTTCTACTCTACAAATCTCCTTTCAGAGCGACTTTGAAATTGAGAGAGCTCATCGAGTTCCTGCGTTTAAACCTAAAAACTCCACTTATCCGAGAGCAGTAATCCTCAAACCACTGCGTCATCAGCATTCAGAACAGATTTTGGCTCACATGAGGAAAGTTAAGTCGATATCTTGGGAAGGTCACCGGATTACTATCTCCCAGGATTTTGCCAACGACACTGTAATCCGGAGGAAAGGATTTCTCAACCTGCGAAAACATCTGTTGGACATGCATATTCCTTTTTCCTTTGCTGGTCCATCCAAGTTTCGTATAACTTTCAAAGGTCGCTATCGGATTTTTGATGAACCTGCTGATCTTTCCTCTTTTTTGGATAACCAACTGGAATCTCAGATGGATTCTTCTCCGACTCCTGGCTCTTCTGGGACTTGAGTTTCTCTCTTTGTTGTACCTTGTGGTTTAGTGCGTCTTGCTGTTTCACATCTGTCATTGTTTTGTCGTAGCTTATGTTGGTCGTTAGTTGCTATTCGTTCTCCGGATGATTTGTCCGTACCTTGTCAGCTTTATGTTGACTAGTATTGTTCTTATTCTTTCTCCGTCTCAGATGGATTCTTCTTCAGCTCCTGGCTTTTCTGGGACTTGAATTTTTGTCTTTGTTGTTTCTCGTGGTTTCGTGAGTCTTGGCGTTTCGCATATGCCTTTGTTTTTTCGTTCCATATGTTGATTATTGGTTGCTACTCGTTCTTCACATGAGTTGTTTGTCACTTGTCTGTTTTATTTTCACTTGTTACTGATATTTATCCACTTTTTCTGATATTTGTCTGGGACCTTTTTGACTTTCTTGCTTGTTCTCCTTGTTGTGGGCACTCTTTGGTTCTTCGCTCATGTGTCTCACATCTTCTGATACCTGTTTCACATGTTGTTCACTGGTTGATATTCGATTTTCAATTAATTTGTCTGTCTCTTGTCAGCTTTAGCTTGTCTTATTATTGATATTTATCTACTTTCTCCCGGTATTTGTCTGTGGCCATTTTGTCTTTCTTGATTATTCTCTTTGTGATGGGTGATTTTTGGCGCCTTGTTCATGTATCCCATATCTGCTGATCTTTGTTTTAGGTTGTCCTTTTATTTTTCTTTACTTTTCTTATCTTTCGATTCTGTACTTTGCCGTGCAATGATCTTCTCTTTTCCTACGTAGGTTACGATGTTTGTTTTTGTCAAGCCGTTCGAGCCGCTGTGTCAGTTTTCCTCTTTATGTTCATTCATATGGTCTCTTTTTCTATATTTGCCTTTATTGTTCCTATTTTATGTCTCCCGGGCTAGTATTTCTTGTTGGCACGTGGTGGTATTCTGTCTATATTTTCGCTATGTGCTTTTCACCCTGTAAATTTTGTTCCTGGTCATATCTAATATTGCTTCTCATTTTAGCTGCTTGATTTTACAATGTACATAGTTCTTGTCTTTTTTACCTCTATCTACAGACCATGTATTACTGCCTTTTTATTATATTTGGATAGTTTCTTGTTTTGCACCATCTTCTGCTTTTTATATTTTGTTTTTTTCTGGCTTTTTGTATTGCATTCATGGTTTTTTTGCCATTTAATTGTTGCCATATACCTAAGATCCTGTTATCTCAATTTAGCTTTTATTCAAGTGCTTGTTATTGACTATGCTTCAGTATCATATTGTATTTTTCTGTCATTTGTTTTCGCTCATTGCTCGGATTTGATTATTCTGGGCCTCTTTTGTATATCTTTCATTTTCCGATTTCAAGTTTGTTATTGGGTTCACTTATATTGTTCTAAGCTCATTGCTTGCTGTTTCCTTTTCTCCAGTTTGGGATCTATTGCTTTCTCTCCTGTTCTTTTTCCTGACGCTCTTTTGTTTCCCTCTCCATGTTCCCCCTGGTATGAGTCGGGTCTCCCATAGACCTACCCGGGCGGGTCTCTTTTTCTCTCTTTTTCCATTCTTTTTTCTCCTTTTCTTTCCTTCTCTTTCTTTCTCTTCCCCTCTTTCTTTTTTCTTTTTTCTCTTGGATCTCCTGGTGGCGTTTCTCTACTGTGTGTCAGATAGTGATGTTCTATTTTTCCGTCCACCTGTCTCCCTTATGTGGTGTCTTTTTTCTGTGCATTTATGCCTGGCTTAAATGTAGTTTCCCGTAACGTTAAGGGTTTGAATCATCCGGTTAAGAGGGTTAAAATTTTAGATTATTGCAAATCTTTGTCTTCGGATCTGGTCTTTTTGCAAGAGTCGAAGTTATCTCATAAAGAGGCTTTGTGGTTGCGGAATGGCTGGGTTATGGATGTCGCATGCTCTGATGCTCTTGGTAAACGTAATGGTGTGATCACCCTTATTTCTAAAACTTCTGGCTTATCGATCCTTTCTTCTGACCATGACTCTGAAGGTCGTTGGATTTTATCTAGAATGTCTGATGGTATTCATGATCTTTATGCTTTGAATATTTATGCTCCAAATACCGATGATCCTCTTTTCTGGCAAAATATCACTAAATTACTTTCCCGAACGCCTCATAATGGTAATAGTTGGTGGTGACTTTAATTTACCGTTGGATCCTCTGTTGGATAGTAACTCTGCTTTTTCTTTTCGTCCTCCTAGAGCTCACAAACACTTATTACACATGTGTTCTTCCGCTAATCTTCATGATTTCTGGCGTCTTCATAACCCTACTGGCAGTGATTTCTCTTTCTTTTCCTCTCCTCATTCTAGTTTCTCTCGTATTGATTACCTCTTGGTTCATTCGTCTTTGCTACAATCTTCTTCTTCACCGTACATTCATCCTATTCTTGTCTCAGACCATGCTTATTGTTTTCCAGCACATATGGGTTCAGTGGGTTTCAAATGGCAATCTAAACAGCTTAAATACTTAGGGGTCTGGTTTTGTAGTACTTTATCGGATACCGTGGCTTATAATGAGACACAGAACTTAATTAAAGTCTGTCATCTTTTAGAGACTTGGTCTCCTAAACACATTTCTTGGTGGGGCCGAATCCAAACTTTAAAAATGATGGTCACTCCTATTGTTAACTTTATTTCGTCTATGCTCCTGTTGAATCTCTGTTCTTCTTTTTTTCGTGAGATTGATTCCATCACTTCCTCATTTCTTTGGAATGACAAGAGAGCTCGAATTGCATATAAATCCTTGAGAAAACCCTACGATATGGGTGGCTGTAATTTCCCAGATTGGGGAAAGTATCAGATCGCTTTTTTAGCCTCTCAAGGAGCGTTGTGGTTTTCTTCACTTCCGGGCCATACCCCTTCTTGGATGTGCATTGAACAGGCCCTCTCTTCTCCTCTTCCGGTCTCCTCATTTTTAACCACAACTTCATTATCTATTCTTTTTTCTCGTGCTATTATATTGGACACCATTGCAGCTGTTAAATTGGTTGATCGGAGATTGGCAACTCCGATTCATAAATCTAGGTGGTCGTCTTTGTGGCGTAATCCCCGCATAAAGGTTCTTATTGACCCCCCACTCATTCAATATTGGTCTGCCAAAGGTATCACATTGGTACGACATCTCTATAATTCCAACGATGACCCGTTACCCTTTTCTTCTTTAGCTCGGCAATTTTCACTCTCTAATCTGGATTTTTATACTTTCTTGAAACTTAAAGTCGCTCTTGCCAAAGTGCGTCTTGTTCCTAACTCCCCTTTAGTTTCTTTATTATCTTTGTGGCTCAAGTCTGGTCACATTGCTTCACGCATCTATACATTTTTGTCCTCAACATCTTCAGACTCATGCACTATTGCGCAGCAAAAATGGTCCCGTCACTTTGGTACGGAGATAACAGAGCAGATGTCGTCGGACACCTGGCAATTGATAGGTATGTTCTCTCTGCGCAATAAAATTGCGCCTTCTTTATTTCAATCCAAATTTTTCTCCATCAACCTTCTTCATTGGACTCCTAAGCGGCTTTGTTCTCTTCATTTAAAGGATAATGATTTATGTTGGAGTTGCGGACTGGAGGTTGGTGACTATCCACATACCGTATTTTCTGGCGTATAAGACGACTTTTTAACCCTTGAACATCTTTTCAAAAGTTGGGGGTCGTCTTATACGCCGGTGTCATTTAATAAGCAAGTGAATATAGCCCAAACTCGATATTTTAAAAGGAAAAGTAGGGGGCCGTCTTATACGCCCAGTCGTCTTATACGCTAGAAAATACGGTATGTTCTTTCATTGTTCACTTCTCCAGCCCTTTTGGGATCTTATTCATAAACATCTCATGTTAATCTTTCAAATTAAATTTCCTCTTTCTTTTCCTATGGTCTAATTGGGACCCTGGGCTTCCCAGGTACCTCTGCCATTAGATACCTTGGATATGTAATTGTTAGATCTTTTATTGACTGTGGCTGTTAAGGTGATTCTTATGGAGTGGAAGTCTTTTGCTTCCGTTTCTTACCACACGTGGTGGGCATGGGTATCCTTCTTGAGAAGTGCACACACTTCTGTGGATAGGGCTCATCTCACTCCCACTATTTCTTTTAATGTTTGGAGAACTTTAGATACCTATATGGATTTGGCCTCAAGGGGGTTGGTCGATCAATATCCCTTTGTGACGTCTGACTGACTGGTGTCTGTAGTGTTTTGCTTTATTGCGCCATCCAGTGAGATCCTTCCTTTTCCTTTTTCTCTTCTTTCTTCGTTCTTCTTTCTTCTTTTCTGTCTTCTGTCCTCTTTCCTTTTCTTTTTCTCCTTTATCTTTCTGTTTTCTTAATAATGATGCCACTCATGGGTTCCTATGATTCAATAATGCCACTCTATTTCTTGATTTTTATTCTTGCTCTACGTGATATGAGTTGGGGCAATTTATTGGCTATTATTGTCATATTCTGATGAACTTGTGGATCTTTCCTTATTCTTGATATTGGTATCATTATGAACAGTACCTAACTGTTTTTATCTTTTTAAAATCTTAATAAAATTATTGAACAGAAAAAAAAGAATAAAATAGTGCACTAAACCACATAAATGCCGATAAGGGGAGGCCCACATGTAATGTAATTTAATGTAATGCCGCTATGGGGACAAACCACAAGGTGAACAAATAAAACAGATGGGCCTATTAAAAGCACGGATTTATGCACAGCATGAAAGGGGACCAATCAAAAGTGATGGTCTAGGTTGAAGCCCATAGACTAGATTAAAGCATATTGAGAGACAGCACATGCCTAAAACAGCTGTCGGGGATTAGCAGCATGACTTCTCACGCCTTCTTCAGAATTAATGGGGCAAATGTAACTGAACTTTTTAATCCAAATCCTAAAAGTCGCATGCGCGGTTTTCTCGTATGCTGCGCGCATGGCAGAATATCAAGTACGTAGAAAAATAGGAGCACATGCATTAAGATGTACACATCCCTGTAATCTGGGGTTTATCACAGCAGCATATTCACATCTGTAAAATTGCAGACACCGAGGGGTGACATCCGAATGCTGCACCCTTTTATTTTTCCATGCTTGTATTGGTATAAACTACCTTGGAACGGCCGCACTATCCAAGGAACTCCCTGGGCCATAGGACCTTGTGTGGAGATGTGCAACTTTTATTGGACACGCAACTAACTTCCCAACAACATCACATAGTTCCAGAATAGTCCTAAAATAGTCCACTTTTCAGAACATTGAAGTCAAACACTTTCCCCCAAGTTTTCCTTGGTCTAAATTATGTCAGTAGGTGAGAGCAATCAGTTCAACCACCATACATCCTCCCATGAGCTAGACCTGTACTGTTCGACCTTGCTTGCAAAGGAGACTGACGGAAGCTTTAGAGGCGCAACTTTCCATATGAGACCCAGGACTCAGGTAAATAAAGGACACGTTCAGTTGCCCGCAATACCCTGAAGTGGGCCTGATAAAAGTAAAGCAAGTAATAATGGAAAGAGAAGAAAGCTTGGGGAAAGAGAAGCAAATTTAAGGGGCGGGCCTCCGTCATCCTTTTAAGTTCTGAGGAGGGGATAAGCCAGTACTGTTCTTGACACTATATATATGGGAAACGTGCTCTGACCAATGGCTTCTTGCAAATTACGCAGTCCCACCTAGGGGCTACAAGTCATGTTGTCTTGTGCGCAAATAGTTTTGCCATCTTTACGAGATGAACATGTTTGAAAGCCTTGCTGTTTGACAGGTACCTAAATGGTAGACCCATGTGCTGCTCACACAACCAGCAGAAACTGCAAATAAAACAAAAAAACACTTCAGCTTTAACTTCTTTGTTTTAATTTTAATGAAGAGGCGTTGGGGATTTAAATGGAAATGCAAGTTTGTATACGGTTTTGAATTAAAAGTCAAGAAGGCAACAGATGAGTCGCAGGAAGGCCCTATTGACAGGTTACCGACGGATGTATGACATTACAACGCATGCTTTTACCACGCATGCCTTTACAACGCGGTTTTTACAACGCATGCCTTTACAACATAGCGTTTTGGGGTGCTGGATAGTGAATAGTTTAATTTACTATTCCAACTCCAGTCCCCGTGGATAATAGGGAAGGTGTTGGATAGTAAATTAAATCTATTTCCTATCTTAGAGCGCCCCCCTGTGCAATGCGTTGTAATGGTTTGCGTTGTAAAAGTTGCGTCGTAAAGGCACTGTATGGTAAAAGTTGCGTTGTAAAGGATGTCTCCCTTACCAACTTTGTCCATCCCCTACAGGCCTTCAAAGGTAACCGCAAGCCCCAGAAACTCCCAGTTGTAGCAGGAGGTTAGCTTGCCTTTGCCCTAGCTTAAACCCTATAACTGGCCTCCCCCCCCCCCCGGCCTGTCCATCACTGCGCGGAACCCTCTGTGCCAATGGCTCCTGGGACCGTAAGAGTTCAAAGTCACTGAGTGCGCATTAATCTGCCTCACCAGAGAAACCTCCAGCAAAGGAAAAGTTCTTTGGGGCAGAGGAGTCGTGTTTGCCAGAAGTTGGCTGCTGGCCAGCGGAATGACGGCTCGCAAGCCCTGTCAGCCGGTGGCAACGTGCGGGCGGTTCGTGGGCATGCTGCATCTTGGCAGAGTTCCATGTCAGGTGTGAGCGGGTCAGCTGGGCATGGCCTTTCTTTGCACAGAGAGGCACTTGCTGGGTTACATTACGCAAAGTAAAAATGAAAAAAATAATAATCTCCAAGGACAAGAAGCTGGACAAAATATGGATTTGGCAAGCAACGTAAACTTGACGTTGGACATCTTTTCCAATTGTGAATGCAGTTTAAGTACCGGAAGTGGCACGCTGGGTAACTTGGAAATACAGACACCAGTCTGAGACGACACCTGGCACTAATGGCAAAACCAGGGTGAACCTGACAAACATGGCAACATTTGGAAACAGGAAAGAGGGAGATTAAAACAAACTATCGGGGATTATTTTCACATGGAAGTGGTGGTAAAAACGTTCTTTGAGAATGTATGCCCCTTCATTCCTATGGGCCTCTTGGCCCATAGGAATGAATGGGACACTCATTCCTTAATTGCGATTCGCAATTTGCTAATCGCAATTAAGGAATATTAGGTCATCGCAAAAAAATTGCGAATTATTACCTACATTCCATTTTGCGATTCTCAAATAGCGATTCCTTAAAAATCGCTATTTCAGAATCGCAAAATGGAGATTACCTACATATGCCCCTAAGTCGAGAAGATCTATGCAACCTTCACACAAACAACAGGCACTACTGGTGCAGATAGGCCAGGTGCGAGCGCACATCAGACCCCAGATGAGATACACAGTAACAATGAGTATTGGAGATTAGTCACACATTCTGTCTGCATCAGATGGTGGAGCTGCCCATAGCATGTACTCCACAGCTGTGCCTATTGGGCACTGTAGCTAATATCAAGGCGTCTTATAGGAAATTTGTAGCTATATCATTGCTATTCGCTAAACGCAGAGCCTCCATGGCGGGGGAAGGTCTGCGCCCTCCACTAAACAATGGCTGCAGGACTTGGCATGCCCACGACATCGAAGCCTAGTGATATCGGGGTCCACTCACTGCTTATATGCTAACAGCAACCAATGTTTGATGTCCGATCTATTTACAATAATGTTTTGTCTTTCCTATCATACAATGCATTTTAACCCCTTGGCCGCGGCGGTAATTCCGCCGCGGCGCTGGGGGGAAGAGGGCCAACCGGCGCCGCCATGCTCGTGACGGAACCACTCCGTCACGAGCCACGGGCGCGCTGTGCTTGTGACGGAGTGGTTCCGTCACGGTCCCGCCCGCTCAATAGAACGCACCGCGCAGGCGCGGAATTCCTACAGCATGGGCGGGGCGGCCGCGCCGTGACGGAACTACTCCGTCACCAGCACGTCCGTGGCACGTGACGGAGTGGTTCCGTCACGAGCACGGAAGGCGCTAACTTGCTGTCATGTCTATGTATATTTGTTATGCCAAATTGTGCAATGTTGTGTTCTGCCAAATGACTACTACATTATGCAAATACCTTACCAAAGCTCTGATTTGAATAACTGTACTTTGTCCTTTGTTCTTTTTCTTTTTGAAAATGTACAAATAAAATCAATTAAAAAGATACACAGTAACAGATCTGAGGCTGAAAACCCCTGATAAGAATTTCACACTCAGTGCTGGTAGTTGAAGCCACTGCATGGTATTCACAACAATCAAGTGTTATTGCGCTAGCAATTTTCTATCAAGCAGTTGTGATGTATGAATATAGGTGTAGTGTCATTGCGAGACAAACTAAGTTGATGTAATACATTATGTCTTTAATTTCTATGTTTAAGAGGAACGCATGTAACCTTTGATATGTATGACCATAAAAAAATTTAAAAAATAAAAATAAAAATCTATGCAACCCGAGGGACAGCTTCTCTTTCAGACGTCTGCACCTTAAATATCTCTGAAAACTGAGAAATAGCCAGTCTGTCAAATGTCTGAAAATCTTGAGTCTGCGCAACCCGGGCTGCTTCTTTGCTGTTTGATGTTTGAGCCTGTATGCTCTCCGTACCCTGAAGGATCATTCTGCTGCCACAGGACAGGCCTGAGCCTGTATAATCCGTATCACCAAGAGGACAGTTTTTCTCTCAGATTCATAAACATATCAGATCTCTGTAACCACAGGGGTACCTCTGCTGTCAGACCCCTGAGTTTGTAAGATCTAGATAACTTAAAAAGTAAACTTGGTTGTCAGATGCCTCAACCTGTAAGGGCTCTGTAACTGCTAGATGGGTTGTCGTTGGCTGATGTCTGTCAGACAGATGTAACCTTAGTAACACATTTGCTTCCAAATTCCTGAACCTGTAGGATTTCTATAAACTGAACTAAAACTTTACTGTCAGATGCCAGAGGTGTTATGGTCTCTGTAATCAGATTATATTGTGTTAGTATATGCTTTGCCATTAAGATCAATGCAACAAACACAGTAGCTTGCGGTCGGATGTCTGAGCCTGTAAGGTGACTAACTGGAGTGACGGCTCTGGTGGTCGTAGGCTTTCACCTGTAACATATGTGTGCAAGAAAGGGCTACATTGCCTATCCAAAGCCCCTGCTTGGGAGACGGACCTCAAGGATAATTTATTATTTACGATACCTCTGAAGCAAAGCTGTGCTGTTCAGAATGAGCGAGTCTTCTAACATATGGGGTAGCTCTACTAAAGTCTGAGCTGTTCCTCAGATTAAGGAGGAAGGACAAGCGCAAAGCCTTTCAAATTCCTATAAACTAAGGGATTGCTACCGTCACCTGTAAAATAGGTGAAATCCAAGGGACAGCTGCCCAAAACCTGAGCCTCTTAGATCTATAGATTTGCATCCAGTTGGATTGTTCGGAGTTTTGGGCCTTTACAACATCTGTACCCAAATGAACAGGCCGAAGTTGAAGCCACCTAGATCTCTGAAACCGTAGCGATTTCCACTCAAGCCTTTAAAATGTGTAACCCAAGAAACTGCTTTCCTCATGAAGAACGAGTCTGTATAAAGTTCTCTTTACACTACAAGAATACTTATTTGAATAAACCTAAAATGTTTATAAATTGTACAACCAGGGTGCTACCTATGTTTTGCAAAGTCACCACCAGCGATATTTATCTTGACCCAAACAAACTCTTACCTCTGTTTTAACCTTAATCCTTACCCTCCCCTCACTTGGAGACTTCCGCCCCAGGTCAGAGATGTGGGAAAATAGGACAGGCACTATTAAGGCTACTACTTTATTTTTCACTGTTAACCACTCACCGTCATGTCTGTACAGCTTTCCTTCAGTCATTGCGTCAATTGTGATAGAGTCGCAATAATCATGTCTCTATTCATTTCTATATCCATTAATTACCGAAGACCAATTGTATCCAAGAACAGTCTCACTACTGCATTGTAACCAAGATACCTCAGCCCACAGCAATTCAGTTTCGAAGGTGCTGCTTTACAAATGTATAAACAACTCTCTCTATATTGTATGTTTTTGTAAAGTTTATAGATACATTAAACGTCCTTGATGGACCCAATATATACCCTACATTTTCCTATAATGAAATTTGTCGGTATCATTTCTAGAATGTGTTAAGTATAACTGTTCCCAACAGAAAGAGGACTGTCTCCATACCCCATAAGTACTTCAGATGGGTGTGGATAAACCCCAGTTGAGACTTAAACAAATATTAGATGTCCTGAGATTCGTACAGTTCAAAAAATAAAAATATCAATCTTCTCAAACGTTTTACTAATTTTACAGTTTACCAATAGAATGAATCCTTGTCACCTTGATACAAAAGTTGCTCCCACAGAGTTAATTCTTGTCTTAAACATCTGTAGGCTTTATCCTTAACTGCATAACAAAATTAGCACTCTGCTAATTAACGCATTTTAAATCATCAGAAACCTGCCTGTTCAGCAGAGGGCACTACCACACCTTTATTGAGAGAACAACATGAACATGACATTGCCGGAAGAATCCTTGACTGGATCTGCGACAGATGAAGCATCGTCTTGCTTTCAGATTCAAATCTTCGTCTTTCAACATCAGGGCAGGTGTGCTTCAAGGATCCATCATCACTCCATTCTTCTTTTATGTCTATCTGAGCCCACAAGTGAAACTCACCAGACCGTTCAACTTGATATGTTACTACTACATTGATAGCCATGACATTGATAAAACTGGAAAATCCAAGGGATTTTGATTGACCACGATCATATCACCGTCTCGGAGCCTTCGATCAAAGGATGTGGATTAAACACCTAAACGTAATTAATCCAAAACACAGATCCTGACATTCGAAGATTGGAAGAACCACTATCCCTAGCCAATCTGGCCACATGAACCTGAAGTACCAATAACAACATTTAAAGAAGTGAGAAACCTGAAAGTAAACATGAATTCCAGCCAACCAGTGGTTTCCTGAGTAAGCCAAGTCATAAGAAGTGCCATTATACTCAGCATACTCCAATGTCTCACATTTAGGATTCCCACAAAAGTTCCAGGTGACCACTTCCATCGGTCTGACTGACACATCTTTAATATGCAAACACACTCTACCAGGGGGTCTCACTTTCATTATTGTAACAACCGCAAAGAATCCTCAACAAGGTGGCAAGGCAACAGCAACACGTTCATCAAAATGACCACATCATGCCAGACACAGGACACCTCATTGGCTTCCCATTTCCTAACGGTAAGGACCCAACTTTCAAAGCACACTTGAAGAAGAGAACACTACCTTCAAAGCTAGCACCAGAGTGGACCATCCCTGCTTATTAGAAGAAACACATTGGCGGGACTTTCTTCTCCAAACAAGCAGCTAAACGCTGGAACTCTTTCAGCGAACTCCGAATCTTTCTTGAATTCCAGGTAGCTTTCAATGGTTGTTAAGATCTGGTTCTTCCCTAGATGATGCAGTTGTTGATAGACTTGGGCAGCTTCTAAACGAGAATGGAGAAACAACGATGCCCCATGGTATTCTGAAAGGACTCTCCAGAGCATATGCTACGGCTGCATTATAAACCCTGAAGCCCGCAGTGATCTTCAGACGTTTTTCACTTCCTTTCCATTGCTGCACAAGGAGTTGAGAACTGCCATGATGCTTTGGCAGATACAGAACTACTCTGTTTATCCTTCAGGCTATATTTCCAAACAATGTGCTGGTGCTCTGAAATATGATGCCTAGACTATTTAACAATACAATTTATTCCATGACTCATGATAGGGTCTAGTGTCAGACTGAATGGATATCATGCAGTCCACATAAAAAGAGTTTCTCCAGTTGATCACCGTAATTATTTTAATTGTGACCCTATACTTTGTTGGACATTCCATATAATATTATAGTGTGTAAACCCTATCACAATTACCGCCACAGTTAGCTTGAAATGGCCAGTCATTATTATGGCTTCCTGAAATCGATGCAGCTAGAGAAAGAGAAATGCACCTTGGGGTGAATGCATTGTGCATCGTGGGTAGGAAGCTGTTGGTAGAGTCAGCACCACAAAACTATCCCATTACACTAGCTCCAGGCAAAAAGAAGACCGAGATTCTGGAACACTCCCTTCTATTGCTGAGATCGGAGTTGGCGATAGGTGATTGCAGTGAGGACAAATAAATACATCAGTCTTAAGACACTTTGTACTCTTGATCAGCACAAATGAAATTACAGGATCCGCAGCCACACCGTTCTCCATGCAATTATAGATTTGCCACACTTGCCACATAATCCATCTGCATAAATTGAAGATTGCGCTACAAAAGTGTCTATCTGAATTAACAATTATTAAAAAGTTGCACAAGGGAAAAACCAAACACCAGACTCGCTGCAAAGGTTAAATCGACAACTTCTTGCTGTCGTTTGCTCTATTCGGGCTTACAAAAGTGAGGAGGGCGCTCTCAGTATCCTTAAATGATAGGATGGACTAGCAGAAGGGCTTTTATCTCCTGCAGCAGCAAAAAACTTAACATAGTTAAACGCAAACCAGTGTTAAGAATGATTTTTTTCTTCATAAAAATCCAAAGAATATTTCACTTCACAAGGCATCCCCTATTCAAGTTTACATCATGGACACTGTTCGAAAAGCAACAATTATCTCAAAAAGGGCATTAGGAATCTGAACATTTACATCACTTTTTCAGGCGTGACTTCTTAAGTCTTAAACGTCTTCTAGTTTGAGACACTAAAGTATGTAACCTAAGGAGGTGTTTTGTTAAAGACAAAACATAACTGGGATCTAAAAAATAAAATACAGTCTCAGTTTATTAGAAGAAATGTCTAGTGAAGAGCGTTTTTTTTCCTCAGTGTAAAATGTTTTACACAAAATTTTGTACAACAAAATACAGAAAATGAACTGTTGTTAAACAGAGTTCTTGCACCTTCTCGAAAGAGCACTGTTTTATCAAGTCGTTTCTACCTCCCATAATAAAACAGTATGTGTAAAACATGTTACAATGAGGTGATTGACTAAAGTTAATACCATTTTGAAAAAAATCTGCTTATTAAATCTATGTAATTTTAATTAACCCATGCATATTCTAAAGCATTTGGCTCCTGCGTAAAAAAGTTGAAATAGCTATGCAAAACGGCACAGAATGACATCCATAATTGGCGTTTAACCACATAATATGTCACATACTATTTCTTCTTTTCATTTTGTCTGAGTAAACCCTAGTGTCCGTTAGTTCTCAACTGCTCCATAACCCCTGTGGCCTCGAACATAAGGTGCACACTGATCACACACAGAGGCATAGGAATGTTTGACACCCTGCCTCTTCTCACTGCTACTCTGCAGAGACCCATCCAGAGTAGTTCAGACGCCATACCCATTCACTCTTTGACACCTTTGCCGATACTGCCAACAGTAATGGCAATAAGTGCCTGTCTCGTGGTTTCTTATTTGGTCATCAATCACCTGACACTAAATTATCTCTTTATCACAGAAACGTATAGTTGTTGTGTGCAACCTAGAGATAGAGGTGTCCCAAGCGCTAGGCCACGCTGCCTGTGGGATTGCTTGTAGCCCAAGGCAAAACAAGATGGTTGCCCACGTGGTACCCCTCAGGCAGGCACCACGTTGGCCATACAAGAAAGACGTGTTGCTTCTGTTTGAGGCAAAGGAGGGCTGTTGGCCAGATATAAAAGAGAGAGAGGAAGGGAGGTGGAGGGGGGTCAGTATTACAGGGAGGGAGAAAAGGACGTGAGTGGTAGTATTATAGTAAGTAATTGTGACAGCACAAGAGTAGCATAATTGTGATTGTAGTCGCTGAGCAAGAATTTCAAGGAGTAGGGGTGTGGGAAAGAGGGAAAGGGGGGAGAAAGTCAATGTGTACGACTGAGTGGGATTTTGAGATTAAGAAACAACACACAACTGTGACACTTGCACCAAGTGAGCACCGAGCGAAAAACGCGTGATTTTATCTCGGGCAGCACTTCTACTCTCGCACTCAGCCACAAGGAGGCGATATAGGGTGAGGGTTTACTACACGATGGAGTAGAGGCATTCATGCAAGCGGGGCACCTTATGATTTACATATAATTGTCTGGAGTTTAGGAGTCCGCCTGAATTTTCGCCTAAACCTCAAGGAAGACTTTCAAAGGACCTCGGCTGCTGGACAGAGTAGACAGAAACTGGTGCAGCAAAAACGCCTGGCGACCCATTTGAACAGAGAATGCCAGGGAACTCGCCAAAATCGTAGAATTCTTGCTACCTTCCACCAGGGAGGCAGTCTCTTCCTGATACGGAAGCGGGACACCACAGCACTAAAGCAGAACACTCCCCATAGCTATGATATTGCCAATGAGTTCAACGAAGATTGCAGAGAAGCAATAGTCCTGAGGAGGGTGAACATGATTGGAACAGATGGCAGAAAACAGGACAGCTGGTAGAAAAGAAAACAGAATTGTGAATGGTCTTACCTTGGATCTCAGGGGGCTGCGGGGAGGTTGTGCCGATGGGTCCTCCATTACAGGCTTTAAGGTAGAGAACGAGATCGGTTTCATTTGATCGGCTTCATCGCTGTCCTTAAAACCCTTCATGGCCGCCCTATAAGACTGGTTCCGCAGGTTCCGTTGTAGCGTCCCCCCAATATCCTCTTCATCATCAAGGTCATCCAGGGAAATGTTGGGTGCGGAGATCCGCTTTGGGTCATTCCGGGCTAGGTCTTTAGTCAACGTGGCCACCTGGAAGGTGTGGTGTCGCTGCACCTTGGTTTTAGTGGCCACGGCCAAGCCTTTGGGGATGAGCTGTTGGGTGCCCACTTTGAGGGCTGCAGGGCTCTCTGTGCTGAGGACGATTCGGCGACCATTGCTGGTAGTCACTACGGAGTCCGGACCGAAGGCGGCATTGGTCACAGACTCCACGGTCTTAGGACTGGAAGGTTGGCTGGCATTGGTGTTCAGCTGCAGCTCTGAGCAAAACTTGCGGTCCAGAAGAAACGAGGAATCATCCGCAAGGGAGGAATCAGAATGTCTGTTCGACATTTTAGAAACTTGCAATGGACCTAAAAGAAGCACAATGACATAGATAAAGTAGCGCTCTACAAAACAGATGCCCCAGCATTATACAAGAGATACAGTGTTGTGAGTGTTCATCCAGAGCTGCAAAAAAAACATACATCAATAATACAAGTGTACACATCTTCTGCACAGGCATGCACAGGGCAGAGCAGATTTAAAATATAGTTTTCAATTCTGAACATCACAATGGGGTGACAAAGAGTCTTCGGCACGCCACTGTGATGTGATTGATATGGAATTATTAACTAAACAGATAATATGAACCATTCATTTTTAAAATGTCGGAGTGCCTCTCGCACCATTAACAGAAATATTTTGTTATTCTGCGTTTTGGGATCGTTAACCCATGAAGGTGGGTACCCGTGAGAGGAATGATATTGGATGTGTGAGTGTTGACCACAAACATCTTTTGATTTGGTGTCACATTAGTCAACATTGGCTACAAGGGAACATCCAATTTAGATAATCTTTAAAAAAAAAAAAACTACAACAAAAACTATTCCACATTTTATACTTCGCTACTTATAAATCTATGCACATTTATGTAGCTGTTGACATAACACATGCAACAATACACAAAACAGAGCAGTAGTGCACAAAACATAGCAACAATACAGAATTGATCACTAGTCAACGTAGAATAGCAATTGCCTTCATTCCCAAAGACTTGTTTTGATGGAAAACAGGATTTTGAAGAGTGTGGATGTCCACTTATGATGAGGTTGAGATGGGTTAAGTCCATCAGAAGGTATATATGCAATGTGCAATATTCAAAAAGCTGGTCATGCCATCACATGATTTTGCATAGTGCGTATTTATCATGAAACAAGTCTATCTCTGTGTTGTACCAGCACTCAGTTAAACACAAGGCCAGTGTTCTGAAAATATTCCATCTTATTATAGGCCCAGAAATGTTGTAGTGATACGTCTACCAAACGCATCTGAAACACATGCCAGAGTCATCAAATGAGAAGAAACCAGGATCTTACCAGAGCTGCAAGTGAGACTGAACACATGATCACTTCAGGTCCAGTCTAGCAGGTGACTGACTGTCAACCCCTAAGGGCAAGCCTTCAGCACCTCGTCCTGATGCTTCTCATCTGTTGGACTGAGAATATGTCCAGCCGACTCCTTATCGCATTGTGCAAGTTAAGTTAGCATTTGCAGCACCATTTTGAATTCAGCCGCTATTTTGTACTATAATCGAAAGTAAGCTTCTGTCCCATAATGTTTGCCTCAGCAGAAAACAACATTGATTGTTTCTCCTTATCTAATGAATAGACTGTTCTGTTTTTGCATGCCTTTCGTCCTAGGTAGCCCTGCTCCTACTCTCAGAGAGACGGGCAGAGTAACTGTGAAACTAAGATAGCATGTACCCGTTCTCAAGATGGTAGCTTGTCATACTGTACCTCCTCTGTCTCATCAGTGCCCAGGCTGGAAAATTCCAGTCTGGGTGGGTCTTTAGAGATGTTGGAAATGTATATTTTGTGTAACCGTGAGGGCAGGAGTTAGTCCCGCTACCGCATTCTAAAGAGGCTGGTCAGATTGGACTCAGCTCGAGTGTATTACTAATAAATAACTTTGGTTTGTATTCTTTACTGTTTGACCGACTCTTCATTTGTACAGAAGGCGGAGAGGTGGTCTCGAGTGACCCAGGTGGCCCTAATCGGGTCACTTCCTTCACATCTTCCAGAAGACAAGCACTTGAGGAAATGATAATCCCCCATCCATTCTTTCCTCCAATTTGAGCTTAAGCTGCTGACCAGTGGATAAAGGATTCTGAAAGGGGTGATGGTATGTGAGGGGTGTGACTGCAGACTCGGAGGGGAAGGGGAAGAAGGCAGCCTACTTCCTCCTAGAGTCGCGCTCTGTCTTGCCCTAGCATCCCTTGATCTGAAAAACACTGATCATTTTTAGGTCTCGCCAAGACATCAAATGCGCTGCTGTTGTAAGCCATGTTGTTAGCTAGCAGTGGGCTTAGAGCTCACTCATTGTCTACAATTGGTTGGCTTTATTGTCACTCTCATTTGATTGATTCATATTTGTCATCTTCCCTGGGCTTTCTTTTCTCGTCTGGTGTTTGTACTGCCCCCTGGAGCACGGACTCATTACTCGTATCCTTCCACTGCTCCCTATTCAGACGCTACTTTTCTTTTTGGGAAGAGCTCTACAAGAGTGCATATGTTTTTCAGCTGTCTTACTAGTGTACTTTGTGTTCCTCTTTCTTGCTTGTGAATTTCTCCTCTATCCCTCCCCTCCCTCATCTCCCATTCTTGCTTCCTCCCCACCCCATAAGCTTCCATTGCTTTTCATACTTACCAACTCCAAAACCGATGTTCATGTGCCTCACTTTCCCTGCCCTCCTCTGTCCATGTGCTTCCCCATCTGCACCCACCCACTCTCCATTGTCAATTTGTGTCTCCATCGTCAGGCCTCCGTGGTCTGTGTGCCTTCCCGTTGTCTTTGTGCCTGCCCATGATCTGTGTGCCTCCCCGTGGTCTATGTGCCTCCCAACCCCCCCACCTTCGCTGTCTGTTTGCTTTCCCATTGTTCTCTGTCATTTGTCCAGCATCATTCTGTCCCACACTCCCTCCCCTCCATCTGTGTTGACTCTCTCCCCAACCTAACCCATTCCCTTGTTTTTTGTTTTTTAAAAAAACACACACATTTCACACAACTTATTTACTAATCCATCACTCATTGGCAAATAAAAAAAAATGCTCGCCACATTTTGTAGGAGAGTGCATCTGTACTGGCACAAGCCTACAAAATGACACAAAGCCAAAGTAACAGTACAATTTCTTTATTTACTTTTCAGGTATGCTTCTGCACAGCACAGCATGGCTAAAACATTTTGCTAAAGCCAGTAAGTCTCATCAGTTTGATCTATTGACTTTGCCAATGCTTTTTACAATCCATGCCATCAACGTACAGCTCTTCCGTTCCCTCCTGCAATCGACAAGTCACAATGCACTATCACACCATCAAAATGAATGAACTGAAATGAAAATATCCTTTCTAAAGCGCAATATTACCCAGGGGTATCTAGGCGCTAAGCCGACTTAAGGAGACTTTAAAGGAAGACAGCAGTAAGATAGGATCTACTTGTTAAATAACCAAGTTTTAGACTTTTCCTGAATTCTAATAGGTTTCATTTGCTCTTAAGTTCTAGGGGGAGCAGGTTCCAGAACCTAGCTGCACAGGCTGTGAATCTTCTCCCGCCCTAATTGGCTTTTTAAAATGTAGGGACAACAACATTTCCACTAATAGAAGACCGAAGAGGTCCTATAGGAGTGTAGCATTGAAAACGTTGTGCAAGAGAGGCTGGGCTAGAGCTGTGTAAAGACCTGAAGGCTATGCAGAGAGCCTTGAACTGAATGTGCTAGGTGTGGAATTTTCTACACAAGGCTAAGAAATGAATAAGCAGCATTATTTTGAGTCCCATTATACGATTATGAAATGTTAAGCTCTCTTCCTAGTTTCTCTTGAATGAGAAGAAAAGCAAAACTACAAGACGTGCTGTCTTCCTCCTGGGTTTCCTCACGGAACAGGAATTTGAATATCTAAACCAGAAGCACCCCAGGTTGCCTACGATTTATACGCTACCCAAGGTACACAAAAGCATGGTAGACCCCCCGGAAAGACCCATAGTCTCGGGCTGTGGCTCCATGTTGGAACCACTTGGAAAATACATAGATTTCTTCTTGAAACCCATTGCAGAGACAACCGAGACTTATCTACGAGATACCACACACACCATCAATATCGTGGAAGGTTTACATTTTGACAGCAGCAAACAGATCCTTGCCACATGTGATGTGGTTTCACTCTATACATCTATCCCCCAGGAGGAGGCCCTTTCAGTTATGACTAGAGCACTGAACAAACGCCCAGGACCTGTAGCAGTGCCCACGGAATTCAATATTGCACTCCTCAGGATAGCAATGACCAAAAACTTTTTCATCTTCAAAAACCAATTTTTCCTACAAACCAAAGGAGTAGCAATAGGGGCTACATTTGCTCCCGATGTAGCGATTATTTACATGTCTACATTTGAGGAGAATGTTATTCTGAACAGCTTCAACCCATTCAGAGACCATTTGGGTCTCTGGATGAGGTATATTGATGATATACTGCTGATTTAGAATGGCGAACAAAATGATTTAGCAGCCTTCCGCTCATGGCTTAACCAACAATCACCACATTTACAATTCACCATGCATTCAGACACCAAGAAAGTGGACTTCCTAGATATTACCATCTTTGAAGAATCAGGGTACCTAAAAACAACCCTTTTCCGTAAACCAGCAGAGAGGAATTCACTTTTGCAGTACTCCAGCCACCATCCCAGAGCCCTTCGGGACAACTTACCCTTTGGGCAGTTCCTACGGATCCGTAGGAACTGCTCAAACAAAGAAGACTACATGGACGAATCTTTGGATCTGTGCAACCGCCTGATACAACGTGGCTACCCTAGACGCATTGTGAAACGAGCAAGAAAACGTGCATGGTTTAACCCGCGAGAACATCTACTGACCCCCCGTGGGAATACAGACGTAGAAGAAAAAAGAATCATATGTGTAACCACGTTTTCCACAAAAAGCAACAAAATTAAACGTGCCATCAACCAACACTGGAAACTCATCTCGGACGAGATAGGACAGGAGAGTACTCCTCTACATGCCTTCAAAAGAGACAAAAATGTAAGAGACCATGTGGTGAACTCTTTTCTGCACGCAAGGGAAGAACAAACACTTTTAACTATGTGGAACCTTCCACCCGTTGTAGGTCACCATAGATGTGGTCAATGCAAGGCCTGTGATACCACGATACAGACCAATGAGTTTCTTTATAAGCAACACAAAGTACCCTTGAAATCACACACCAACTGTAACACAACCAACATCATTTATGCGATTGTGTGTCCTTGCAACCAGATTTACATTGGTCAAACACAGCAAAAAGCGAAAGCCAGAATTTTGCAACATGCTGCAAAGTACAAGGCGCACCATTGGTAGAACACTTCTTATATGCTCAGCATTCACCTGACAGTTTCAAATTGGTCATTCTTGAGAAAGCCATCCTGGGGCCCCGGGGTGGTAACATTTCTAACATCCTCAATATCCGGGAGCTGAAATGGATGTTTCATTTTGACTCCATTCATAATGGCCTGAATGAACAGGATAGTTCTTTCTCACAATTAGCCACATTGAGATAGGGGATTAGTAATCCCATAGTTGCTCATTTAGTCCCTTCTTGGTCTTTTCACCAACTAGACTTCTAAAGCGAATTATTTCTGATTTGCCAATAATTGCCTTATATATATTGTCTATTGCAACTACAAATCCTAATTGTAAATATGTCTCCATTACCTTTTTTGGATGTGTATATTTTAACATTGTTTTGTGAACATGTGAACATTTTAGGTATCCGTTGTAATAACTGTAAGCATTTTTGGGATTATGTATTTCTCACGATGGTTTGGAATACCTACCATGATTAGCGTTTCCCACTCTGTGTCCGTATTACATTATTACGTCCACTGGTCACCATAGTTATGGCATATACTCGTAATTCCTTCAGCTCTGACTGACTCTCGAATAGTCCTATCTTTGTGTTCCCGGTTAACACGTCAACTACGATCACGTGCCCCGGTAACCATGGTTAAAGACCAACCAGGAAGAAGCCGGTCTCCATTGCTGACCGCGCTTCGTAACTAGAAGGATTAGCTCCATTCTACTTCTGGTAAGCGTTAGCTCACCCGTTGTATTGACTCTGCCCACTGTGATTTTAGCGATCATCTAACCCTGATCCGCCTTTTACAGACGGTGTCCTGATCACTAAGGATCGACTCTACAGTGGCTCAGACAGAAAGATGTCCGACCCACGGGCGGACTGTTAATCGCCCTTCACCACTGAACTTCTTACCGAGGATTTACTCTCTCCTGTATCGAGTAAGTGCCTTTCCCATTACTCACTAGCGTTCCAAGAACATCTAGACCTTGTCCTTTAAGCAGAATCGTTATTTGTATTCTCTTCGACTCTGTAGGATCCTGTGTCTCCCCACATCGAGATTACTCGCCATCCATCCCTCTCTCAGATACACAACAGATTGGGTATGTCGTTCGTTCCTTTGTGTGTTTTTTAATTACAGTGAATACAATTTGATTGTTATCATATATTAAAACTTGCACTCGTTATCTATTGATCAGGTGCCTTGCCCCATCCCCCGCCCTGATGAAGACCCTGCCGCAAGGGATCAATTAGTACCTGCCTCTTCCATTAGGGGTCGAAACGTCGACAGCTTTGGTTTTCTTTCAGCTCCATCCCCAAAAAACTTGCCATTTATTGTACCAAGTGGAGCATGATATATTTCGGAACTGTTTATTTATTTATTTATTTTATTTATTTTTAAGGTTTTATATAGCGCGAACAAGATCCTTGCGGATATCAGAGCGCTTTACACATAGCTGGTATAAGAAAAACAAGCGAGTGATTAACAAATGATTTTGTGCACAGAGGAGCTGAGGGTTATCAATGGAGAGCAAAGTAAGATAAGGTAAAAGGTACATAGTAGAACAGTCCAGACATGTAGTAGAAGGATAGATGAAGAGTCTCAGGAGTTCCATAGCATATGTTCAGGTGAATTTAGCCATGAGGATCGATTTTACTTCTTTTTTGAAAGATGCAGTGGAGGGGATAAGTCTAGTTTCTGGAGGGAGGGCATTCCAGATCCTGGGTGCCATTCCTGAGAAGGAGCGTTTATACGTTTTTTCCTTCTGGAATCTTTGTGGTTCCAGAAGGAGATTTTGTGTGCTTCTTGTTGCTCTTGAACCACCTGAAATTGTCAGTTTCTGAGTGAGGTAGCTGGGCGAGTTGTGGTGTATGGCCTTGTGTGTCATGCAGGCGATTTTCAGATGGATTCTAGCTTCGTAAGGCAGCCAGTTCAGGGATTTTAAGTCAGGAGAAATGTGCGAGCGCTTTTTTGATCTGGTGATGAGTCTCGCTGCGGCGTTCAAAGAGGCTCTTAGTGGTGCGGTTGTTGATATGGGGAGACCACAGAGGGCAACACTTCCATAGTCTATTCGGGGAATGACTAGGCTTGTACTGTGGTTTGGAAGTCCTTGGCTGGGAGGAAGGGTTTAAGCTTCCTCAAAGTATTGATTTGGAAGTTAGCTCCTTTAGTTGCCTTGCTGATATGATGTTGCATATTGAGATTGTCGTCAAGGGTTACGCCTAGTCCACAATGGTAGGTTGGATGTTGAGTGCGGTTAGGTGTTTAAGCCAAGCCTGGGTGATAGGGATTTTAGCGGGAGGTGCTATAAGAAGGAATTCCGTTTTTAGAGCGTTAAGTTTGAGATGGTTCTCGGCCAGCCATGTCTGAGTGCTCCTAAGCATTGTGTTGAGTAGTTTGATGTCTTCAGGGGATTGTATTTTGAGGTAGAGTTGGGTGTCGTCTCCGTACATGTGAAATTGTACATTAGATGCTTGCAGCAGTGTGGTGAGTGGCTCCATGGCTAAATTGAACAAAGTTGGGGATAAAGAGGATCCTTGTGGGACACCTAGTGTGACAGGAACGGGTGAGGACATCGTGTTGTTGATCTTGAATTTCTGGGTCCGGTTATGCAGAAAGGAGGTAAACCACTTGAGTACAGTCCTTGATAGACCCATTCTGACATGCAGCAGCTCTAGTAAATTTTCGTGTTTGACGGTGTCAAAGGCTGATGAGAGGTCGAGTAGGATGAGGAGGCAGGTATCGTTCTGATCTAAAATTTGAATTGCGTCATCAATTATGTGAGTCATGGCTGTTTCCGTGCTGTGTCCTGCTCGGAAGCCTGATTGGTGTGAGTTGAGGAGGTCAAACTGATCAATGTGTTTTGTCAATTGTAGGTGTACACATTTTTCCAGCAATTTGGTCAGGGTAGGAATATTTGAAATAGGACTGTAGTTATTTAGGTCCGTAGGGTCTGCTGTGGGTTTCTTAAGTATGGGCGAAACTTGTCCCACTTTGAGGGAGTCGGGGATGAGTCCTTGTTGCAGTGAGGTGTTAATAATTTTGGTCCATAGCGGGAGAAGCAGTGGGATGAAGTCCTTTACAGCGTTTGCAGGAAGAGGATCTGTGAGATGATTAGAGGGTTTCAGGGTACTGAGCATTTTGCTTATAGTTTCTTCTGTGTAGGTGTCAAAGGACGACCATGTAGCATTGTTTTTTGATTCAATGGGTGTTATGTTGCAGGGGCTGGAGTAAAGGCGTAGATTATTGAGGAGATCGTTCCTGATGTTATCTGTCTTTAGGTTAAAGAAAGCAGAGAATTCTTCACATGACGGTAGAGTGCTAGTCGTGCTAGTCGTGCTATGTGATTGTTGAGGTTGTTCCTTGGATTGGGTTTTGATTAACTCAAACAGCTTTTTAGGCCGTTTTTTTGCTTGGTCAAGCTGGTGGCTAAAGAAATCTGCCTTCCTGCGCTTGATTTTCCTAAAGTATGCGTTTCTCTTTTTCTTGAGTGTTTTAAGGTGCATAGCCGAGGGGGCTGATCTCCAGTTGCGTTCTGCCAGTCTCATGGCTCGTCTATCTTCGTTAAGCATACCATCGTACCATGGTTTTGAGTTCTTAGCGGAGACTCTCTTAAGTTGCAAGGGGGCGACCTCATTGATTATTGAGGTCATTGAGTAAGGTAGTGGTCGGTGAGAGCCTGAACGTCTGAGGCACCGGTAGGGGGTAGGAGAAGATTGTAGCTGGGGGAAGGTAATGAGTTGGGGTTGAGTTTCTTCAGGCCTCTTTTCCAGACCTTAATTTTGGTGGATTGAGCAGGGTTCAGTTTAACATTTTCGTTGATGAAGAATGCGATAATGTGGTGGTCAGACCAGTCACACGGTTCGATTGAACCAAGTTGGGTAAATTCCTCTTTGGAGATGATTAGATCAAGGATAGAACCTTTGTCATGCGTGGGGCGGTTGCAGATTTGGGTGAGGTCTAGAGCGTTGAGGAAGTTTTTGAGACTATTTACCACTGCGTCATTGTGATCATTCCAGTGGAGGTTGAAATCACCCAGGAATATTTGAGTGTTTTGACAACCGGAGTTGGTTGTGATCACGTCCATGAGTTTGGATTTATTGTTCGTTTTGTCTGTGTTTGACTTAAATCACACAATAGAGCCAGACTGCTCAGCTGTATTCTATGTCACCAATTTTACCCACACTTCCCGTCACTTTCTCACTTCCCTTCCTCCTCAGGGGCACTTGTAAATATTTTGTATAAATGCAAACTGATGCTATCTAAAGATACACCTACATTGTGATTAAACAACAATGTATGCGAACTAATTGTGTTACTATATTCTTTAACATTGTATTTGTAATTCATACCTTCTTCCGCTGGGACCCCCTTCTCTCAGTACGTTCCTCCTGGCAGAAGCTAGACGCGATAGGAAAGTTGGCACTTGACCCTACACAGAGAACAGTTGTTTCTCCGGAAATGGAGGGCTGAGAAAGAGGAGACCCTCTCATAATTCCTTCTGTGCAGTGCTGGCAAACAGAGGGTCTAGGACAGAAGCAGCTGTACCACAGCAGAATGAGTCTCTGTTTCGCAGTCTGGCGGAGTGGAGGAGGGGCAATCCCAGCCTGGCATCCACCCGCCCCCCGAACACTGCTTATTGTACCCATGATGAAGATCAGTGGCTCATATATTGGTCAGAATGTACTGTTCTTTAGGCTCACATACTTTCGAATTCACAAGAACAAAACCAAAAAAAAATGGGGTTAACAACTAAGACAGTATGCAAGTGATCATGGCATGTGACATCAAAGGAAGAGGCATCTGCAAAACAATTACTTTTAATATATGGGTATTTAAATGGCTATTCATTTAAATACTGACAGTCCGAAAAAGCTGACATTCTTACAGGGCATGCTTTATTTATGTATAGAGACTGAACAAAGCTTGCTAATAAATCATAGTTTCTCTTAAATGCTTGTGAAGTGTTAATAAGCTGTGTGCCTTTGTTTCCTTTCCACTGCTCTAGCACCTACGTGCAAAGCTGGAGATAGCTCCCCAGACAGGATTGTATTCGCACAAAAGGAGAGTTGATGGCCTTTAAATCAACCCTTTGCCTTGGGCCCAACTGGAGAGGGAAATAAAACAAGCATTGGTGATGCATCGGTTTTGCCTATTTAATGACTAAAGAGCCGTTTTCATCAATCATCGTTCGAAAGAAGCAAAGAGCTCTCGGACAGATAACACAGGAGTGGATAGGATGTGGCGCAGTGGCCAGATATTCTGACTCGAGAGCTGGGGATCCCGGTTCGAGTCTCACAACATCCTGTGATTCTTTGCAAATCACTTAATTTCTCTGGGTGATAATTTGTTATATAAATATGCTTCAAGAGTAAAAGGCAAAACTTTATGAAAATATAGTTTCACCAAAGCAAATTTTTAACAGCATTTCGGCGGCAGAAAACTGATCAGAGAAGATTACTAGGAACAGCATTGTAAATGCTGGAAAATATGCTTCAGCCAATAGAAATGAAGGAAAGGTAAGTGGCACGCACAGGAACCAATGAAAAGCCAGGAAATTGCGGAGGCGGGATGTAAGTCCCTTTTACCTTTTAAGTTTATATTAAAAACAATAGATTTCTCAAGTACTGCTAGAGCTGTGCAGGTGAAATCGAAATAAGCCCCATTCACCGCCTGCAGGTTGTTGCTTGCTGGAAAGTAGTCATCAGTGCAGGTACTGCTGAATGTTTCTCGGTGTCATAAAATTAGACTGGGACAAATTCAGCCCAACTTCTTAGCAAGGGGGGGCAGTGTACACCCGGTGAAAATAGTGGTAGGACGCCGTCTACCTGCATGTACCCCCGACTCGAGCTCTGAATACTCTCCTTTGAAAACAAGGGCTCTGGGATCCAAAAACCTCTCCGTTTAATACTTATGAAGCCACTAGTGGAAACATTTTTATATCAGGCCATGAGTAGTTTCAAGAGCTCAACAGGAAGGCTAACTCAATCACTGCACCTATAGTCTTACACCGCAAAAGTCACAAATCAACAATAAGACAGAAATCTGGTGGATTCCCTGGAATTCAGTTTCCAGCTCCTCTGAATTCAGACATGTCAAATTTTGCAGAAGAGAACAAAACGACTTTATTATAGAACATTCGAAACACTGACCCAGTGGCCAGATTAGTCACCCGGTGCAATGGTTGAGGAGGAACACTGGTCCGTCAACAATGTGATAATACTGCAGGAAGCTTTATTAGGTCACTTTCACAGATCTGGGAACACATCATGTATAATTAGGAATGAAAACACAATTTACACCAGATTTGACACTTGCCATGGAAGTCAGAAAGTTCAAGTCAATCTCATACTTAGGACTTCAGTTTACAACTCTGCTTTTACTAAGAGTAGGTGTCAGATTAAACGAATCACCCCAGGGAGCTGCTTTACTGAAGTAACCCAGAATTGCCATGTTTTTCAGTCCATGGTAACTCTTAACTGGAAGTGCCCAACTCCAAGCCCATGCGTGAAGTAGTCTTGGCACCCAGGCAAGGATCTCAAAATGTTGCTAGTTTTGTAGAAACTATGCTATCGCTTGATATTTTCTGAAGGCCACTCGCTTTCACTCTCTTGAGCTCATCCTACACCTGCCTGTACAATAGTGAAAATTCGTAGACAATATTATAAAAACGTCTGCATTAGGGTACAAATGTGACTCTCACACTTTCCTTGCCTTCACTGCACCTGCTTGAGCATTCCCTTGATTCAATACTATGAGATTCCATGTTTTTTAATAAATGCTTTCCAATCTCTTAACCTCTTCCACACGCAGACCAATGGTGAGTTCACATATACTCGGTTGAGGGGGTCTTTGTTCACTGTTTGGCAGTCCAGAGGCCAATGTGCTCACATATTTCTCCTCTTGGATCAACTGTGGTTCTCCAGTGTGTCACATTGCTAATGAAATTTGTGTTTTGGTCACTTCAGGAGGAGGCTCCCCACATTCCATTCCTTCTTGGGCCAACCCAATCAGTACTTACCCTGACATGAATTGACGACATCAACCCCTTCTGTAGATCACGTTTGCATGAACACCTTTCTTGGTTGCATCGCAAGGGGTTTCACTGGTATGAATATCGTATTTTCCCTTTTCTGTACTGACTTAGCACAGCTGAGCCCCTTGTCCTGGACCCATCTCTGGTTATTTACACCAGCAGTACAAGACTGTTCCTATTCTCACTAAGGAACGAGTGGGTGAGTGGCATGTTTGCATCAGGCATTGAAAATAATCTGCATTCAAGCGTGGCATCTCTGTTGTTTTGTTCCATTTCACTGCAGACGTGGCCTTGGCCACTGAAAGCAAAGAAGGGTTGGTGATTCTTTATTGACTGTTGGAACAAACGTGTCAAGCTACCACTGCCAGAGAAGAATGAAAAACACAGTTTTGTGCTTCTGCAAATTGCAGTTTCGAAAAGTGACAAGTCGAGACAAGCAAGTATCTAAGAGTCAAGGTACCGAACCCCTCCAACATTCAAACTGTACCTTTTTCTAAACCACTTGACAAAAACTCCAGCTAACATGACTGCTAACAGGAACTCGAATAAGTAAACATAAGAAATACTCCTTAACTTTCCCCTCTCTCCACAAAAACAAAGGTGTGATGCAACACTTGCAAAACAAATTCTGAATTGCCGGAACACTTGGCTTGTTTTGCGGAAATCTCTCCAATTGTTGTCCTCATTTTTTAATAAAGTTTCTATTTTTTTTTCAAGTAAAACGTTGTTAGTACCTCGATGTTCCATTTAAATCTGATTGGTTGCAATTTTCACAGTTGGGGATTTTTTGTAAGTTGCCAGTTACAAAATATGAATCTTATGCCATAGACTGATCTCTTGGGTATTCAATGAGAAACCATTGGAGGGTCTTTCCTGGAGATCCAGACCTTCCCTTTGGCTATACTTTCTGATACCAAATGGGGAATTGCATTGGGTTCCATTCCAAAACATGAACCGAATACAATGAATTTCAAATCTAACGGTAGACTATTGAGTGTGCTGTGGTTATTGAGAAGGAGGGTGGAAGGAAAGAGTTGGGCAGTACATCTCCCGCTGCAGGATACAGTGCCATGATATAGACATTGTGCGGGAGACAGATAGTGGCTACAGCTATTTCTTCTCCCAAGAGAGGAGGAATGTGTGGTGTAAGAATACATTATATAAATACACACACGCATCTAAACCATAAACAAGGTCCACTGGAATGATAAGATTTTGCGGTGGCGGTGTTTACTACATTATTATGTATTTGCCACATAATCCATCATCTGCTTCATGGTCTGAAGGTTATACCCAAAAAGTGTTTCTAATTCAAACGGATCAAAAGTTACTAAAAATGTGCAGACACATGATGCTGTGCTGAGGAATACCCTTTGGAAACGTTGACTAGCCCCTGCTGTATTTGGGTGAACTGGTACTAATGAGATGAAACCTTTGCTCACACACCGTTAACCAGTGTAACAAGCATTTACAATGCAATAGGTCTCCCAGTATTAAAGTTTGAGCTATTGGCATTGTATATTACAATGTGTTACATTAATTTGTTATCAAACTCTGAATTGTTGTATAAAGATGATTTGTGTCACGTGACTTCCCTACCATCTCCTGCATGGCCTGCTGCCTGCAATGTCGTAATGCAAGAGGATGTTCCTGAAAGAACTTTACAATCTACTTCAGCAAA
Source organism: Lissotriton helveticus (assembly GCF_964261635.1). Lineage (NCBI taxonomy): Eukaryota > Metazoa > Chordata > Amphibia > Caudata > Salamandridae > Lissotriton > Lissotriton helveticus. Next base: position 359,222,660 of record NC_136065.1, on the reverse strand, counting down.
GACAATCAGACACTGTCAGACACAGAGACGAACCAACACTGTCAACAAACCATAGACAAACGGACACTATCAGAGACACCCAGAGAACAACCAACACTGTCAACTAACCATAGACAAACAGACACTATCAGAGACACCCAGAGAACAACCAACACTGCCAACTAACCATAGACAAACAGACACTGTCAGACACCCAGAGACGAACCAACACTGTCAACTAACCATAGACAGACACTGTCAGACACCAAGAGATGAAGCAACACTGTCAAATAACCATAGACAGACACTGTATTACTCAGAGATAAACCATCACTATCTAATACACATAGACAAACAGACACTGTCAGACACCCAGAGACGAACCAACACTGTCAACTAACCATGGACAATCAGACACTGTCAGACACCCAGAGACGAACCAACACTGTCAACTATCCATAGACAAACAGACACTGTCAGACACCCAGAGACGAACCAACACTGTCAACTAACCATAGACAAACAGACGCAGTCAGACACCCAGAGACGAACCAACACTGTCAACTAACCATAGACAAACAGACACTGTCAGACACCAAGAGACGAAGCAACACTGTCAACTAACCATAGACAGACACTGTCTGACACCCAGAGACGAACCAACACTGTCAACTAACCATAGACAAACAGACACAGTCAGACACCCAGAGACGAACCAACACTGTCAACTAACCATAGACAAACAGACACTGTCAGACACCAAGAGACGAAGCAACACTGTCAACTAACCATAGACAGACACTGTAAATTACTCAGAGATAAACCATCACTATCTAATACACATAGACAAACAGACACTGTCAGACACCCAGAGACGAACCAACGCTGTCAACTAACCATAGACAAACAGACACTGTCAGACACCCAGAGACGAACCAACACTGTCAACTAACCATAGACAAACAGACACTGTCAGACACCCAGAGACGAACCAACACTGTCAACTAACCATAGACAAACAGACACTGTCAGACACCCAGAGACGAACCAACACTGTCAACTATCCATAGACAATCAGACACTGTCAGACACAGAGACGAACCAACACTGTCAACAAACCATAGACAAACGGACACTATCAGAGAGACACCCAGAGAACAACCAACACTGTCAACTAACCATAGACAAACAGACACTATCAGAGACACCCAGAGAACAACCAACACTGTCAACTAACCATAGACAAACAGACACTGTCAGACACCCAGAGACGAACCAACACTGTCAACTAACCATAGACAGACACTGTCAGACACCCAGAGACGAACCAACACTGTCAACTAACCATAGACAAACAGACACAGTCAGACACCCAGAGACGAACCAACACTGTCAACTAACCATAGACAGACACTGTCTGACACCCAGAGACGAACCAACACTGTCAACTAACCATAGACAAACAGACACAGTCAGACACCCAGAGACGAACCAACACTGTCAACTAACCATAGACAAACAGACACTGTCAGACACCAAGAGACGAAGCAACACTGTCAACTAACCATAGACAGACACTGTAAATTACTCAGAGATAAACCATCACTATCTAATACACATAGACAAATAGACACTGTCAGACACAGAGATGAACCGTCACTATCAAATTCACATAGACAGACACTGTCAGACACCCAGAGATAAACCATCACTAATAACTACCCATAGAAAAACAGACACGGTCAGCCATCCAGAGATAAACCGTCAGTACCAAATACACATAGACAGACACGGTCAGACACCCAGAGATCGTCTGTTACTATCAAGTACCAGTAAACAAACAGAAGTTGTCAAACACCCAGGGATGAACCAACACTATCAAAAGTCCCAAATATTGTGCAGCGGAGGGTTGATGCTTTCGAGGATAGTGGAGGAGAAGGGAAAGGGTGGATGGCGGTGTGTAGAGTGGTTGGTAGACCAGAGGGTTCACACAAGTCCCTGTAACTCCTTCGGTGCAGAGAGGGGGTGCCTTCAAGGGCCCCATTCAGCTCAAAGCCGATGTGTGTTTGTGAAACATTGGTGACTCGAGTCCCTTATCACATTCAGGAGGGGGGGGGGGGCGTCATTCTGCATTGTGACTTCAGGGGCTGGAACCAGGGCTCTGTGAAGAAGAAACTTTGAAAAGGACCAACAGAGGCCTTTGGCTGCTTGTCTGCAGCGGGAGGGGGGCGGGGGGGAGGGGGCTTTAGGAACGGCAGATTTATTTATTTATTTATGCATTTTTATATAGCGCGGACTTTACCCGAAGGTGACAGAGCGCTTCACAATAGGAACAGATCGTCTGGTGTCCTTTGCTTCTTCTGACCAGCTGTGTATAATTACTTAAATCATGTTTACTTTTGATGACTCCAGCGGAAGGCATCTTGTGACTTGACCCCAGTGACGCTAGTGATGCCAGTGACGCTCTTGCTGGTGCACAGCAGGAGAGGATGAAGGGCGAGGCGGCAGTCAGTCCGTGTTTTTGCAGCACACACGTGTATGGAAACATATGCTTCACTTACACACTAACAGTGCAAAACATTTCAAAAGAAAACGGCAACTTTGAAAGAAGTGGTGTGAGGGAGAGGAGGTGGAAGAGTGGGGTGGAGGAAGGGGCGAGCAGAGAATGAAGTTTGGGTTGGGGAGGGCAGAGGATGAAGAGTGAGTGACCCGGGGAACGAGGGAGAGGGCAAGGGGCCCCTCACAGCTCACTAACCGTCTCCTCTGGTGCCGTGAGGGCAGGGTGTCTCTCACACCTCACTCGCCTTCTCTGGGGCTCGGCTCGGTAGCTGGTGATGTCCGCAGATTGAGACCCTCAGAGGCCTGCACAGAGCATCCCTCGACTCTGAGGGTGAGGGTCCGGAGGGTCCGAGTCCAATCTGGTGAGTACAGCTCACAGTTCACACCCGTCCTCGGAACAGGGGTCCTCAGACAGTTATCCCTTGACCCCTCACCCCACTTCCTGGAATCGGAAGAGCTCTCTGGTGTAGCAGTCCCGGCTCCAGAGAGGCCTGGCCGGGGACGCGCTTGCGCAGCAGTTGCGCACCATTTAATTAATGTAGAACGAACCTCTGAGGCCTGGCCGGGGCAAAGGCTGCGCCTGCGTGCTGTGTACACCATTTAATTTATTAAGAGGCTGGGGGGCCCCCAGAGGCTGGGGGCCCCGGGGCAGGGGATTTGGGGCCAGGGCCCCCCCGCAACGCGGGGGCTGCAGGGGCCTGTGTTACGCCCCTGATGAGGGCCTCTTCACGGAGTAAAACGATGATAATACGGAAAATGGATGGGCACATTATCTGACTTCTGTTTTAGCGCAGTTCGAGAAAGGCTGCATGGATTACATTACCTAACGTGGAGGTGAAGAACACTGGTTCTGATCCATTCCCAACATATGACCTACCACCAGCAGATATTGGCCGCCCAGCCAGCACTTCATCTCAGCGAACCTGCTCCTGTACTCCCCAGCTGGTCGTGTGCGCGTGAGGAAAACTACCGTGGGGCGGGACTTCCGTTTCCTGCTGGAAGCCGCGCCCACGGAGTGCCTGCCCAGGAGAGGAGCGGTGGCGGCTGAAGTCCGGAGTGGCGGTAAGTGGGGGCGGGGGGGCGCTCGGTGCACTTGTGGGTGTGTGTGTGCACGCGTGTGTGTATGCGACAGCGGGGGTAGGTTCTCTGTATGTGTGGATGCGTGCGTGCATGGGCGCTTGTGTGTGTGTGTGTGTGTCTGTGTATGCGTCTGTGTATGCGCATGCGTGTTTGGTGAAAGAGCTTCCCGGGAGACAGCAGCTGAGCGCGTTCGCGAGCGCGTGCCCCGCTCAAATAGCCTCCTTGAAGAGGCAATGCGCGCGGCCAGCCCTGTCTCCTGGGAAGCATAGTCACTGACAAAAGATCTCCTGGCGGACACAGCGCTGACGCGCTGTTAAACGCCAGGAGACCTAAAAATGTCAATAAGGAAGTCAATCACAAAATGTACTGCATTATATTTTGCCTTTTCTTTCCGCATATTTCAGTGAACCCTGCTGTATAGATCTGATCCTCCGCAACTGCATAATTCCAGCGGCCCTGCCGTAAATAAAGCAGCAACAAAACTTTAAGTGAGCAAAACTTGGAGCAACATGAAATGAAAACTGCAGCAGGAGTGTGGGTGCGTGTAGAAACGTGAACACCATGAAGGGGGTGAGGAAGCGAGAAAAAACCTCACTCATCATAAACAGATAAAGGACTCCATGACCAGAAAGAGCTGTGTCACAACACAAGGAGGACATGGACCCCATAAAACTAAGGCTCACACTCACTCTACAAGTCGAATCAAATATCTCTTAAGGACGGTTTGCACGGGCACTTGAACAAATATCTCGCACTCTCCTCAGCTCCACTCCAAAGGGCACCTTCACAGCAACACAGTGTGAGCAGCTTAGCCCATCATGTAAAACAGTAGCCCATGTAGGCCCCTCTCCACTCTCCACAAGGACCAGCTGCTGTCCAGCCTTGGTTCTGTTATCCAGACATGCACCATCCAGGCATGGGCATCTTGTTAGCCTAGAATGGACCTCTTGTTACCCAGACACGCACCTTCCGTAACCCACGGTATGGGCATCTTTTCATGGGTGGGCATCTTGTTAACCTAGCATGGATCTCTTTTTACCCAGAAGGGCACCTTCTGTTACCCAGGCATGAACATATTGTTACCCAGGCATGAACATCTTGTTACACTGTGACCCAGGCATGGCACCGTTACCAATGGATACCCCTTCCAACCCACTGCAACGAACAGCAACGCTTAGGCACAAACAGCCGTACAACAAAAAATTACTGTAGTTATTATACGTTACATAAAAAGGAAGATGATGTCTTGTTAGTAGATTAATGGGCATCCTTTCTCCGAAGTTTGGTACTGTTATCCAGGCACTGACAACGTTAATGGTTGATAAATTACCTGTAACCTTGGCATGGGCTTCCGATACCACCCATACGTGTACCCGCTGTTACCTGGCATGGACTTCAGGTTACCCTTTCATGACAATTCAGGGCACAAGTCCTAAAAAAAGAAGTGGGGGGACGCTGACTTCATGACAGGAAGTGACGTCACGAAAGGTGGCTTGCACCATCAGACTCATTGCCTCCCCTCGCTCACCCCTTAGATGCGATTGCATCAGAGAAGCCAGCGCGTGAGCAGTGCTCTGAATGGCTTCAATCTCGCCCCAGAGAGGCCAAAGACTGAATGTGTGGCTCCATTTGCTCCAGTTATCGAGCTCCCGGTAAAATAAGTGAGGGGACGCCGTCCACCCGCGTGGTACCCCGACTCGAGCCCGATTGACTCTGCCTTATCTTACAGATGCATGCCCAGCACGCTCTATAAGCCGAGCATGCACATAACCCCCACACACACACGGCCGTGGGCATTCCTTTACACACGTATTACACTATTTTCCAGGCACGGGCACAGTTCACCTATTATCCTCCTGTTCCACAAGCACGGACATGGCGTTAAGCAGGCGCGCACCTGCTGTTAGCTTGGCACAGACCCCCGGCTTCCCTTCCCTGTTCCTGCTTTTACACATGCAATAACCTTCAAGTTTGGTTGCTCCATCATAAACAAACAGCGGCTACCTTGGGTCGGCGCGATGCTCCGTTTCTTCACTGTGAATTTCCAGATGGGGTCCATGGAACGGCTCTGTCCTCGGCTCATGGCTGTCTCTGGGGCGCAGAGCGCGCTGCGCGGTCCCGCGGCCCTGCACCCTCCAGTCAGTGCTTGAAGATTGGGGGGGGAGCGGGAGGAGGTAGGTTTCTTTCAGTGCCCCCTGTTTCTCCTCAGCCGTGCCAGAAGCGCCGCATTAAACGTGTTGAAGTGCTGCTGAGAAGTGCCAGCGTCCCTTCAAACGAAGTGTCGCCACTGAGCGTCCAGCAGCGCCTGTCTATTGAAAGAACCGGTTTGCGCAAGAGGAAGCGCTCGGTGCCCGCCCACAACTCTCGAAGCTGGTGGGTCCCTCGCTCGCACAGGCACGAGCTGAACCGGCAGGGCCTGGAAAAACTGGACGGGCCGCTTTTTCAGAACAGAAAAGGAGTGGCGGTAAGTTGGAGGGCGGAACCGTGGCGCGCAGGTAACTGTGAAAACAGTCCCTCTCGGGTTCTGGGAACACAACACCTTTCACTGCAAGGGCTTTGGTTTCAGTTTGATTTCCGAACCGTGATTGGTTCGTGTAACGGCCACACTGAGCTTCTTCGCAGAATTGCGAAGTCGTAGCCCTGACAGAATTCTTCCCACGTCTATTGGGGGTGGGGGGAGGGGACCTTTAAGCCGGTGCAGTTTTATTTTTCACCCAGTGGGACTTAACATGTTAGCGCTTGCAGTTAAATTCTCGCCTTTCAAGTGCTGACCTGCGAGTTCCATCACGCTCTCCCCAATTTGATGAAAAAAGCAGTGCACGACAAAGTTACTGTGATAAGGGCCAAGCTGACAGTTAATTCAAGTTAAGAGGTCACAAAACTTTTCGTCATTAAAAAAAACCACATAGGGCAACGCCAAATATTTTGGTGTTTATAAAAGTGCAAAGGTGTACACAAGCGCCACCAGCAACATAGAGTCCAGTATAGCATACATAAGTACCCCCCTTCTCCATACATATTCAGCCCTCCTCTGCTACACGCACAGTATGTGGGTAACAGCAGTGCAGTGTTCCTTGCCGAACACAATGTACATGCGGCGAGGTATGACATAGCCAGCAGCAATGTGAGTTCCTCGCGCACAGCAGGTACGTCATTGGGAAGTCATACACGCTTCCCTCACATCCAGCACAACCTCCCGCACGTGCAGGTCACGCGCAGCCCAGAAAGCAGCATTCCGAGGTTTGCTCACAGAGGGAGAACATTCGAGCACACGTGCATTGGCAGCGCCAGCTTCCCACACCGATGCCAGCTGGAGTGGAACGTTCCCACAGACACACAAAGATGCAAGGGACAACACGGGCGGCAACAGCACTGCAAGTGTCTCGACCTGAGGCATGCTGGATTTCTCATGTCAAGAGGATGTCGAAGTGGGTAAGCATATGATAAGGCCACGGGAAAGGCATTTTAGGGTGTAGAGGGAGAGATATATTCAGAAGAAAACAGACTTTCTATTCCCACTGCAAGCATGAGCTGTCTCACTCTGAGCCAATTGGACGAGAGATTGAAGGACACTTAAAACAAGCATTGAAAATGCAATAGGTCTCGCAATAGAAAAGTTTGAGATTTTGGTGTGGTAAATGTAAATATTTTTTAATTTTTGTTTATGTTTTACAAATTATAAAAGTATAAATTTTGTTATTTGAAATGCCAATAGCTATACATTTAGCAAATGTTACATCTATGGCATTAGTAAAGGTACATGTTTAGTTTTCCCCTGTCTTACATGTATTGATCTGACAAATCACAATCTTTTAAAAATGTTATAAATAATAAGTTTGCAATGCAATAGGGCTCGCATTAGTAAAGTTAGGGGTATTAGTATTGTAAATGACAAATTTTTTATTTATGTTTTTGTTTTGAAAATAACGAAATTAATAACTTTGTCATTTACAATGCCAATAGTGTTAACTTTTGCAAACGTGACACCTATAGCATTTGTAATGCAATATGTGTTGTATTTACATGACTTAGATGTATTAATATTAAAAATAACAATGGGTTGTATTTTTTCCAATATTTAATACTTAAATAAAAGTTATTGTCATTTCTAATTGCAATAGCTTAAACTTTTGCAAATAACTTTTTGGAAGATTATGTTTAGTGTATTTTATTGTGATGAAAATACAAGAACAGAAGTGAAATATTAACATTTTTTTGTGACATTTGTAATAAAGTTTGAAACATTGAGAGAACATATTTGAATCAGTTGTTGTTGAATGGTTGCACAGATTGATGCTGTGGTGGCTCTGAATGATGTTGTGGCGGCGACGAGTGATGCTGTGGCGTTCAGTGATGCTGTGGTAGCGCATAGTGGGTGAGGGATGGAGTGTGGGCGAGGGATGCAGTGTGGGGCGGGGGAGGGAAGGAGTGTGGGGCAGGGGAGGGATGGAGTGTGGGGCGGGGGAGGGATGGAGTGTGGGGCGGGGGAGGGATGGAGTGTGGGGCGGAGGAGGGATGGGGTGTGGGGCGGGGGAGGGATGGAGTGTGGGGCGGGGGAGGGATGGAGTGTGGGGCGGGGGAGGGATGGATGGAGTCGGGGGATGGATGGATGGAGTGGGGGGATGGATGGATGGAGTGGGGGTATGGATGGATGGAGTGGGGGGATGGATGGATGGATGGATGGAGTGGGGGGATGGATGGATGGATGGAGTGAGATGGATGGATGGAGTGGGGGGGATGGATGGATGGAGTGGGATGGATGGATGGATGGAGTGGGGTGGATGGATGGATGGGGTGGGATGGATGGATGGATGGATGGAGTGGGGGGATGGATGGATGGAGTGAGATGGATGGATGGAGTGGGGGGATGGATGGATGGAGTGGGGGGATGGATGGATGGATGGATTGGGGGGATGGATGGATGGATGGAGTGGGGTGGATAGATGGATGGATAGAGTGGGATGGATGGATGGGTGGAGTGGGATGGATGGATGGAGTGGGATGGATGGATGGATGGATGGATGGAGTGGGATGGATGATGGATGGTTGGAGTGGGGGGATGGATGGATGGATGGAGTGGGGGGGTGGATGGATGGATGGAGTGGGGGGGGTGGATGGATGGATGGAGTGGGGGATGGATGGATGGAGTGGGATGGATAGATGGAGTGGGGGGATGGATGGATGGAGTGGGGGGATGGATGGATGGATGGATGGATAGAGTGGGGGGATGGATGGATAGAGTGGGGGGATGGATGGATGGAGTGGGGGGATGGATGGATGATGGATGGAGTGGGGGGTGGATGGATGGAGTGGGATGGATGGGTGGAGTGGGATGAATGGAGTGGGGGGGTGGATGAAATGGGGGGATGGATGGATGGAGTGGGGGGGATGGATGGATGGATGGATGGAGTGGGGGAGCCGAAGGCAAGAAAAAAACGAGTGCAATCAGGGGAGCAGAAGGCAAGAAAATGAGTGCCTTCAGAGGAGCAGAAGGCACGAAAAACGAGTACAATCAGAGGAGAAGAAGGCACAAAAAATAGAAGAAATGGAGAAGCATGGGGAGTGGGCAGGAAAGAGATGGGGGTGAGAGGATAAAGAGTTGGATAGAAGGACCAGGAGAAAAGGATGGAAGGTGGTGAAAGGAGGGTGGATGAGATAAGGGCGAGGATGTAGGTGGAAGAGACAGACTCAAAAGAGATGGGAGTGGAAAGAGACTATAGAGGAAAAGGAGGCTGGAGAGGAGAGGAGCAAGAAAGAGATCAGGGGGGAGGGGGCAGGGAGGCCAGAGGAGCTGTGAAGCATCCAGACTGTCCTGAAGAAAATAAGGTGCGAGGTCGAGGTGAGGCCAGAAAGAGATGAGAAGGGCGGATGGAGAGGGGAGAGAGGAGGTGGACATATGGCGGTGGGAACGGAAACATGCTAGAAATGACGAGCAGGGAGAGAATAAAACAGATGTGGGGAAGAGAAGGGGTTTACGCAGGAAGAGGGGAAGTAGGACGCTGCAAGGCGAGGAAAGAACATCGTAAGATGAGAAAGAGGGGTGGGGAGAACAGAAGGAGATGAGGACGGATAAGCATAGGGAGAGAAAATAAAGAAAATGAGGCAAGAGTGGAGAAGATAACGAGATACAGAAGAGACGATGGCGGAGGGGACGAAAACAATGAGATAAGGATGAGAGGATGGGAAGGAGGCTGGAGAAGTGAAGGGCATGGAGGGCGGGAGAAGGGTGAGGGAGCGAGCATAGGAAGGAGGAGGGAAAAAGATTCTGAGGGAATAGTGGAGGGGAGAAGAGAAAGGAGAAGCAGAGGGAAGAGAGACAAGAATGAAATGTGGATGCGTAAGAAGGGTAGGAAAGAAAGAGTGACGGGTGAGGACTCTAGGGTGGAATATTGTAAGAAATGGGAGGCAAAGAGAAGTGATGTGAAGAAAATGGATGAGAGAACATTATAAAAGAGAGTGCTGCTCTAGAGGGTACACGAGGAGAGTGAGGACAGGGCATGCAAAGAATGCACCTGAAGATGCTTACAGATGGTGAGAGGGAGCAAAGGGAGGGCTGGGGAAATAATGATGTGGAAGAAGTGAGGCGTAGCCAGAGATTGGGGGCGGGGGGGGGGTTAGAGGACTAGGTGCAATGGAATGGTGAGGGGAAGTGGCATAGCGGAAGGAGTGAAGGAGCACGAGAGACTGCGCAGAGAGGTCAAGAGAGTGACGTGTGTGGTGGTGTGCATCAGGAGGCACTGGGACAAAGGCAGTCAGAGAACAAGTGAAAAGAGACAGGCCACGTGGAGTAAGAGACAGCAAAGTGGAGAGGGTGGTCACAGGATTAGAAGCAGCCCAGGTAGAAATGTGGGGAAAGAAGTGAGCCGCGGAAGGACTGCATGGTGCACGCGGGAAGGAGGGGAGGAACAAGGGAGGGGAAGGACACCTTCGGGTAATGTTTGCGCTATATAAAAGCGCATTAAATAAATAAGTAAATGAAGTCCGCTTTAGGAATTGTAAAATTCCTGGAGTCCAGTTTGTTTTGCTCTCTGCCGTCAAGTATTTTCAGTAGAGCAAGGAGTACGATTACAAACATGAACATTACGAACCTCCTGGAAAGTAAAGATACTTGCTTTGGCTGCAATAAATGTGCTGGTTTGTAGAGAGGATTCCTGTAAACAACAAGCTCTTGGCATTGCTGTGATTAGGGGGGGGGCGGAGAAATGCGGCTCGGGAGCAAATGGGGGGAGGGGGCAGGGAGGCCAGAGGAGCTGTGAAGCATCCAGACTGTCCTGAAGAAAATAAGGTGCGAGGTGAGGCCAGAAAGAGATGAGAAGGGCGGATGGAGAGGGGGGAGAGGAGGTGAACATATGGCGGTGGGGACGGAAACATGCTAGAAATGACGAGCAGGGAGAGAATACAAGCCTTTCACCGTAACACGGCTGGCAGGGGAGGGGGCGGAGAGGGGAGAGGTGCGACACGGCAGTAGGAGGAGGAGGGGGGAGGAGAGTAGGGGAGGCACGGCCTAGCGGCAGGCAGGCAGGGGAGGAGAGGAGGAGGGGGGAGGAGAGTAGGGGAGGCACGGCCTAGCGGCCGTGCAATCAAGTAGTGAGGGGGCGGAGCTGGGGGAGGCTGTGAGAGAGAGTAGGCAAGGCAGGCGGCTGGGGGCATGTGCACGCGCTTTTAAGCTCAATGCACATGCGCATTGAGCTTAAAAGTCACGGGCACTGCAAGGAATCGCCACGATTCCTTGCAAGTTAGATAAAGTCTGGATGAGCCCCTATAGTCTCGCTTGCTCGATGCGCATGCGCATCGACAGGCGAGACCTAAAAATTAAAGGGACCAGTCACCAGCAATAAGCACAGGCTTCTCAATGCACTGCTGCCACCAGTAACTATTCCATGGAAGCAGATGCGGGGTGATCTAGCTGGCCCTGGGCCCACTATGTGTTGGGTGAGGGACCACTCAGGAAGCAGGTCTACTGGGGTCTTCTTGATACATGCTCATGGTGCTGTGGGCACAGTAGAGCTGGAAATCATCTATGAGTTACATCTGAAGTTACTTGAGGGACAATGAGGTGGTGGGGAGAATTTAGTCTGGGGTCGCTTGATGGCTGAGAGTGGAGGCCTCTCTCCTTCGAGATGCTGCTTCACTTGTCTTCTGCCCTGTGGTCCTGCTCCAGTTCACACATGCGCTGCCCTGCGAAAGGTCCTCCATCATGAGAGCGCTTGCTGCCTTCATAGTCACTGGGAGATGCGCAGATCCTGGCGCATGGCAGGGCTGAGATCTTGGGAACGGCGGAGCAGCTGCCAAAATCATCTTCAAGGTGGCTGGAGTGAGTGAGCGTTTCCAAGATCCTGAGGGGTCAGGACTGGGGATGCCTCAGTATGGATGTATGATGGTACAACGCATGCTTTCACAACGCGTACCGTTACGACGCAGGTTTTACAACGCAAGTCGTTACAAGGACTTGCGTTGGGGGCGCTGGATAGTGAATAGTTTAATTTACTATTCCAACTCCAGTCCCCGTGGATAGTAGGGAAGGTGTTGGATAGTAAATTAAACTATTACCTATCCTAGAACGCCCTCCAGCGAAAGTCGTTGTAATGACTTTCGTTGTTAAACCTGCGTCGTAACGGTACTTCGTTGTAAAAGTTCCGTTGTAAAGGACGTTCCCCCTCAGTACAACCCCTGTACCCCATTTTCACTTGGACTGTTCTTGTGTTTGAGCACTATGTTTTACACCGCAGCGCAACCCATGCCCAAAGCAGTGATAATCACTCTGCAATGTTCCAACGTGGGGCGCTGCAATGCCTCCTCCTCTGCAGTGATTGCTGCTCCTCTGCTGTGACTGCTCCTCTGCAGTGACTGCTCCCCTGAAGTGACTGCTCTTCTGGAATGACTGCTCATCTGCAGGAGGGCCGGACGCAGCAAGGAAGGGTACTGTAATTCATTGTTCACGTACAGAACTCATTTGTCCTCTGTATGAGACACCATTGAATCATACCTCTAGTGTCTGGTGGTTATGCAACCAGATGCAAAACGTAAAAAAAAACAAATAAAACATAAAATGACAACCATTGACAAATCAAATAGGTGGATCACTGTATAGATACAAACAGTTTTTTTCTTCATGTTTAGCCTCTAGATTATGTTTTACTTGTGTGCTAGCATGATCTTGTAAGGTAGTTTTTTTGGTTGTTTACAATGCAACAAACTTCAACTCAGGCATAGAGAGCCGAATAAACAGCAAATTATTATAGTTATTACACATTACATGAGAAGGAACATCACGTCTGAAAAGCAGATTGCACAAAGAGACATTCTACAATCCAGATTATATGTGTCTGTGAAGAGATGTCTGGAGATGGAGTTGAGCGTGTTGTCCCGCTTCTCAGCAATCTCCTATTACTACACATTATCGGGTTTGTTCCAAACTTGACAATGTCGGAATAAGGGAATGCTGGCCTTAGACAAATCGAAGTCCAAAAGCCAACCTGATGCTAATATGGATGTGTTCATTGAACAAGTTTAACTCTTGGATTGTGGGAGCTTTTGGCACAGTACTGCTACTTTAAAAGCAGGGTTTTTAAATAGTAAAACACATTATCTCGCTAGTGTGCCCAAAAGTTAGCACAGGCCAAATGGAAATGTAAAAGGCTTGAAAGGGACCGGAGGCAAGACTAATCTGAAGTCGGAAGAGAGGCCTATAAAGCAGGACTTCATAAATACAAAAGCTTCTGAAAATAAGGAAACTACTATCATAATATAACAGTGTGTGCCAACAACCCTACTAAAGATCTTTTTTCAGTCTATATGTCTTTAGCTAAAAGAACCCATCATCTGCCTTCTACTTAAAGGTGTTGCTCTGATTTGGCTGACTTTTTTTTCAGATGATCATGGTCTCTATTTTATTAACATTCACACCTACAGGGACTTTGATGGTAGGCTCAGAGCCTGACGTCATCTTGCAAAAGGACTGGCCTAAGTTCTGTCCCATTACTGAGGAGGAGGTAATATCTAAAATCTTTCTGATAAATCAAACTATTCTCTTGACCCTTGTTCTTATTAGGGTCTTCAAGGAGATGGCACATTTATTTCTCCCTTGATCACCATAATGTGTAACAACTCTTTAAAAAGATTTCTAAAACGGCCTTCTTTACGCAACCATTGTAAAAGGAAACACTGGATCCAAACGTCCCTTCATATTATAGTCCTATTTCTTTACTCCCACAATTCGCCAAAATCTTGGAAAATTGGGTCAATATACAGTTAGCCTCTTAACGTGAGGGAAATGGGGTGTAAAATAATTATCAATCATGCTTTCATTCTTGCTTTAGCATGGAAACCGGGCTTACGGCTGCCACTAATGATATACGGATGATTCTGGATGCCGGTAACTCTGCAGCACTTACGCTGCTTGACCTGTCATCTACGTTTCACACAGTCTCTCATGCTACATACCTGAAAAGTCTTACCACTATTGGTCTGAGACTACCCTTTGACATGGTTACATTTTTCCCCATAGAATAGAAAGCAGGGAGTGCAGACGGCAACCTTTCATTCAGCCTTTAAAGATATCACCTGTTGTGTCCTACAGGGGCCAGACCATAGTTCTACTCTTTTATATGTGGCCCCACTGGCAGACTTATTTACTTCTTTCTGATTTCAATTCTGCGGGTATGCGGAGGATACTCAAATTATCATCTGCATGGAGGTTGATATCCTAAATCTTCAGGAACAATTCAGAGGCTGCATGATTAAGGTGGTCAGTTGGGTGAGTGATAATTCTCTCTGCCTTAATTCAATGAGACAGAAGTTTTGATTTTTGTGAATCCTTCAATCCCGTCCATATGTGGTGGCCTCATTCTCTGTGCAAATGCTCAGTACCAGAAACTCAGCTCAGAATCTAGGCGCTTTATTTTACAGCAGACTCTGATTTGAGTTGCACATCAATAATTTGATGTCTAGGTGCTTCCTGCTTCTGAGACAACTCAAGAAGATCACTCAGCTTACTTCTCACATTCTAGGCAGATAGATGCTGGTGCAAACCTTGGTGCTAAAAAGACTGTACTACTGCCGTGCCCTGTATATTGGGCTCCCCGAGTACCTCATTATGCAGTTGCAACGTATACAAAATGCAACAGCCTAGCTAAATTTTGGAGAGAGAAACGTTAACAGTGCCTCCCCTCTTCTCAAACAGCTTCACTCTCTATCTGTTCAGGGGAGATGCCAGTTCAAAGTCCTTTGTGTGGCCCATAAAGCGCTGTAGCCAGTAATTCAAGGTTCCACATTTCTGATATGTTTAAAAGATACTGTCCTAGGCTGTTTCGCTCATCCTCTGCTGGTTTGATTACTCTACCGAAGTTTTGCACAGCATGCCAAGGAGTTAACGCAGCCTCTGGGGTCACTGCCCAGGCCTGGAATAGTCTGTCTTTAGACCTCCACCTAGAGCCTGATCTTCTAAAATTACACAGATAACTGAAAACCTATCTATTTAGTTAATTTAGTTTTCTTTCTTATGCTTCTGTTGGCATACAGGAGGTACTATGTGGCTAGGGCCAGGACACCAATTGGGTAATTACACGCTTAATATAGACAAATAATCAAGAATAATATGGGGTGTAGGTGGCCTGTGTTGAAGGTGATGAAGGGCGTGGGTGGAGTGGAAGATGTACGTAATTTTGTAGGAAACAGATGATATGTCGAACACAGATAATACTGTTTGGAGAAGGATGTTGTAGGTTCAACTGTGTGTAGCTGGTAGTTGCCATTCTGCTGAAGGCGGTGGCATGATTATAGGGTAATAATATCCAAAGGGAATACAAGCATGAAGCTGTAAAAACATAGAATAGTTAAAACAAAGAAATAGAAGGGCTTGAATTAGATACAATTAAAGAAGTAAATTGCTGTCCTTGTGTCAAAACACCTGCATGGTCAAATAATAAAATAAAAGCAGAAAACAGGTCTTGAGTCATTTAAAGGGAAGATGTTTTGTTTTTTATATTCACAAATACAGCTTGCTTGTACGATTTTGTATATTTGGGAAGTTGATCTTTTATCTTTAGTTCTGATCAAGAGACCACTTTAGCACTCTGCTCAGCTTCCTATAAACAACAAAACAATAAGTTTAAAAAAAAGTAGCTATAATATATGCATATTCACTGAAGAAAAGTTGAAGGTCATATATTGTTCAGCGAACACAAAACCAGCTAAAGCCCTAAAATACACAAGTTATGGCATGCAACACACTAACGATGCACACAACTCAGGCCTGCCATGTTTTGTTCTTTGTAGACAGCTTTTTAAAAATCTTTTAATGTCCCCACCGGTTAACGGGGTTACAGAGCATTGCTTGGGGCGTGAGTTATGGTGTCCATTGTGCATTGTACGTTTTAATTGATGAATCTCAGGGATTTTTCGTTTTTCCGTTTGCTTTACCAGAACTGACTGTTAGATGCTTTTTTTCTGAATTTCATGTTTATGATTTACTGCATTCACCTGCCATGTACGCACTCTGCCATACGCACAACTCTCGGTCAAACCATGCCCGTACCGGTTATGGATATCCCGGTGGTCGCAGGGACTGCCTGCCTTGGTGCCAGACTTAATTTGCTACATTCATAGTGCTGTTTCATGAATCTGCAGCAAAGTTGGCAGCTACTAAATTAAGCCCACTAGAAGTCCAGACAGGTCCTGGGACCAAACCCCGCTGCGCACGGCCAAAGTGGTAGCCAAAGTGGTACGGAAGCAGGCATGGCCAAAGGCATGCACAATGCAATAGGAGTACATTGCAGGTGAATGTGGCACATTATTAAAAAAACACGAAAGTTACTGGGAAACTCCCCCACAAATAAAGGGTTTTTTATGGTAGAATGAACACAAAGCTAGAAAAGACCTGAAATTCACCAATTATGGTGTGCAACTCACAATGGACACCATAACCTAAGCCCCAGCCATACTCAGTACACCCCTTAGCCAATAGCATGTTAATTAAAAGAAATTGCCTACAAAGGGCAAAACATGATTGGGGATGTGCTACTGTGTTCATTTTCAATGGCAATGGGTTTTGTGTCTGGTGAACCAAATCGTGACCTTTAATTGTAGTTGGTTCAGCTCACCACAGTGTACTGTACCGCAGTAACTACAGCAGGCACTCAGACCACTGTAGTCAATGGTTCTTTTGCACTGTGAGAGATGGCCTTTCTTTCCTGCACTTTCGCCTTAAAAAACGCACTTCAGTGCCAGGGCTGAAGGTCTACTACTTTATTTTCTATTCTTCGTGCTTTTTATTAGTCATTCATGTTTTTAGCCTACGTTTCAAGGTATAATAAAGCCATTAGTACAATTTCTGTCCACTAAAAATACTTTTTTGTCAGTTATGTGCATTAAAACTAAAGAGGGTTTATATGCCTGTTTTAAGTATACCTGCATGCTTGGAAACATTCATAATATTCAGTTAAATATGACGGTTGGTTTACTTTACATTTTTACTGCAGGAATATTATGAAATGGACAGCATGTTTTATTCTTTCTTTCTTTTTTTTTGTGAGATATGCTCCCAATTAAAATAAAAAAATAACCAATGCACCAGATTGCAAAAACCTACCTATTGAGTTTGCCAACACTTGTTTTATTTGAGGTTTTCTATAGCGCCTCAAGTCAAGACGATGTCAAAGCACTTGGCAGTTGAGTCCTCAGTGAACGGATAAACTGCAGAGATTCTACTGAAACAATTAACATTATTTAGGATGCAAACAGTCAAGGCTGTTTTACATATACACAAACCGGAAATTACACGATCCCTGCCAACTAGCCAGAAGAGAGCAACACAATTTACCTTGGTTTTTGCTCCTCGAGGCATGTGTAGATAGCATCAACATTGTTTGAATGCTTTCATTACACTTTAAGCACGTGCCATTAATTTATGTTATTATAATGAGCTTTACAGGAAGTCGTCATAATGTGTGGTTATTGTATTGATAATTAGCAGTTGGATTGTTCTAATGCCTGGAGTGTGAATCGAAGGTGTGCAACTATAGGTGCTGAGACAAGGGTTGTTTTCCTTATAGTGTAAATTCTTCCACACAGCAAAGATGCGCCGAAAAGAGGCAGACCCTGATGATCTCAAGCCATACATACTGGTTTGAATCCACTGCCAAGCTATACCTCACTCTCCCTTAACATTCTGCTTCTTGTGTAAGTTAATGAGTGAGTGAGTCCCTACTACATGCCAATACCAAAGCTTAACACTAATGAGATGTCTCTGCAGCAACACCGTTCCCTTATCCATGCCCTGGAAGATGGGTAACTACTCCACAAGTCGGAGGGCACTCTATAGCTTCATTAAGGGGTTGAAAGTACTATAGAAATGCCAAAATATAATAAAAAACAATACTTTTTGTCATGGGTAAATTAGAGTTTAAAACACGATCGTTGGTCTTACTGTTGGATGATGGGCATATGCAGCTGAACCCTTCCTGAAAGAATAATTTTCCTTAGGGGTGGGTTAAGAATCCAGCTCTGCCAGTGTAGCACGTGGAGTTCCGAAAAACTCTGCGAAGTGATGCAGAGCGGAGTTTTTTCTCTTGAGCGGCTAAACAGCGGTAAGTTGGCGAGCACTCACAAGAAAAAAATTGCACGCGAGATTTCTCAAAGCGGGCAGTCGCGGCCACTCACATTGAGAAATCTGCAGCTCGAATAGAATGTCTTCTCGGGTGTCAGAAAGCAGCAGCACCCTCTGGCGCGACACGTTGTCCTGTGCGCCAAACTCTGGGCGCTAAATTCAGTGCGAGCAGCGCGACTTAACAGACTCCACCACAGGCAGAATTCCACGATGCGCGGCAGAGTTTTCCCGGCACTTCGCAAAGTTCAGTGGAGTAAAACCCTGTGAGCTCCGCCCAGGCCAAATATTCCTTCAAGAATTCTAGACCAAATCTCTTCATTTTTATTTTTTTAATGCTATTTTGCATACACGAATAGCATTGCACAAGCCTACCAATTTCAAACACTCTATTTGTTATCAATACTTTTATTGGTTTTAAACCCAAATGACATGGGTACATCAAATATGTCACCATGGAGAAGAATGCTTTATGAAGGAGGAACATTTGAATCTTCATTTCATTTTTTGCCGTACACACTTGTAAATCTAATTCATTACATCCACCTGGTGCCACAAAGATGAATGAGCTTAAAAAAAAAAGAAAAGCTTTGACAACTGGGTGGAATGGGTAAAATGGGCCGGGTGGAGGTGGATAACAGGAGGGTTAAAGAAAAGATAGTTGACCTCAAACTCAACAACATATATTCTGGCACTTCGGCACATGACAGATCACAACACACCTAAAGGCACTCTTGTACATAGGCTGCAGAGATCTAAGCTTCCATGTACAAAGCCAATAAAAAGGACAGGGGCTTAGGAGACACCATTTCTGGGGGTCTGGGACAGCCTGGGGGACTTTCAATTGACCCCATACAAATCGCCCCTGCATGGTGATCCACAGACTCCGATAAACGTATGCAATTGCATAGGTTTGAAGTGAAATGGAAAGGCAGACTTATAGTCACAGTATGCTTTATTGTTATTGACATTCTGCAAAGTATTTATATCAAATGTGTTTAGGGTTCAGGGGTGGGTAGAGCTTAAGGGATGTAAGGGGTTCTAGGGTACAGGGATGTGTAGAGATAAAGGAAGGTAAGGGGTTTTTAGGGCACAGGGGAGGAAAGAGGTAAATAGGAGGACCAGGTTTAAAACAAACACTAGCAAAGCCAATAGGTGTCACGTATGAGCGAGCTAGTAGCTTTAGCAATTGGGTGGAAATGGAATGAGACGAGTAATGTGGGGCGGGTGGCGGTGGATAACGGTAGCGTTAAAGAAAGCACTATGAAGTGACAACTGCTGGCTGCTTCACAGCGCTTCTTTTCTCTTTAGTCAGGCAGGAGATCTGCTGAGAAGGGCAGGTATAGAGATTCATCAGGAACTGTCCAGCACTGAAAGCTGAGCAGTATCTGATCTATCACTCGCCTGCGATGGAATGAAGGAAACTGGGGGAGTAAGCTGTAATTCAAAGAATATTTGCACAGATGTCTTGTGTGGGTGCTACAAGAATTGTTATTTTTCTTTTTTTTCCTACCTGAAAGCTATAAACAAGCCGTGAATCCGTTGGACAATGGGGAAAATACTACTTTAAAGTTCCATCTAAGAGCTGGGGAAGAGGACACCAGGAAGGTGGTTTCTCAAGAGGCCATAATGAAGGATGGGCAAAAAGTGTCCTTGACTAAAGTGCAATCTTCAGATACAATTGAGGAAACACCAGGGCACAAGTCCTAAAGAAAGAAGTGGGGGGACGCTGACGTCACGACAGGAAGTGACGTCACAAAAGGTGGCTTGCACCATCGGACTCATTGCCTCCCCTCGCCCACCCCTTAGATGCGATTGCATCAGAGAAGCCAGCACATGAGCAGCGTTCTGAATTAGCTCCGATCTCGCCCCAGAGAGACCAAAGAGTGAAGGTGTGGCTCCATTTGCTCCAGTTATCGAGCCCCCGGTAAAATAAGTGGGGGGACGCCGTCCACGCGCGTGGTACCCCGACTCGCTCCCTGGGAAACACCGCTGCTGCATCTCACCGCTCCACGGTGGCTACGAGCATTAAGCATTTCATACATTACAATCTGCCTTCCGAAAGACTGCAGGCTATACTCGCAGAGGGAAACGTTTACTGGTGCACCTAACAAACCACAGACACTCAATTCATGGAACTCCCGGACACGCACTAATGAGCGCCCAGATTAAGAAAGCGCCCCTGTGCTGTGGTAATGTTAGTAAACGCTACACAAATAACAAATTAGCATGCTAGGAAAGGTCAGTGCTCATAACACGTCCGCGAGGCAGACACAAAATTGTCAACTCATGCTTCTACTGGAGGAGCGAAAGTTGTCTAATCTGAAATGTGACCGACTCATCCCCAGCTCTGCTGGCCGTACTAAGAGCTCACATTGTCCCCGAAGAGGATAAAAAAGGGGAAGGGGCAAAACTATGTATAAAAGCTTGTGACGCGACAAAAGAAAAGCAGTTAATTTCCTTAACTTTAAAACTGCAATCGTTTTGGTGGGAAAAAACATTCCAATATTAACTAATGAAAATGCATCACTGACTGTATTAGATTCTCAATTTTACACAGATCGAATTTATAACTTTACACAGTAACTGCACTAACCATTCTGACTCCTCCCTCCCCCAACAGAGCCACACACTTCTAGGGAGCTAGGAATAATTATGGACTCCATT
Organism: Lissotriton helveticus; assembly: GCF_964261635.1. Taxonomy (NCBI): domain Eukaryota; kingdom Metazoa; phylum Chordata; class Amphibia; order Caudata; family Salamandridae; genus Lissotriton; species Lissotriton helveticus. Next base: position 359,201,773 of record NC_136065.1, on the reverse strand, counting down.
TAGCTAGAACATACCTCAAATTAAATTGTCTTCATGTGGTCAAATAAAAGGCTTTGTGATTGCTCAACTCAAGGGCACTCTTTAAAAAATATTTTTACTGTTTTGCAAAAATAACATGCAATAAAAACAAATCCATACATGCAATAAACTCACAGCACAGACATCCACAGTTGTATTGCAGTATACATATTGAACCATTCAGAGTTCGCCCAGCGCATAGGGTCAAACCCAGTATTCCAGGCGCCGGTCACACAACCCCCTCTCCACAATCGTTGCTTGGTATGGTGAGGGCCTCAACCCTGGGGCTTCCCCAAAGTCATCCGTCAGGCCATGTATGACCTTTACTTTCCCCATACGTTCTGCTCCCAAATTTATTAGGGCATTCTCCAACATTCGTACTCTGTCTCCATCGCTGTGAATGGACTCATTCCCTCCCACCACTAAATCATGCTGGGTGCTGCAGTCCCCCCTGCCCCTCCCACAACCCGGCCATGTCTTACTTGGCAACAACAAAACCCAACATTCAAAACAATTGATTGCTTCCTGGAGAGGTCCACATCAATCCAAGGATAACCCAACTGTGGTGTTCTCGGAATGGGAGACTCCAGAACCGATTCCAGCTCACCAGGGACCCCCCGATAATTCCTGGCATTTTCCCAGCATTGTGCCTTCAACTGTGCAACAGTGGAGGCACATTGGAGTGTTCACTTTTCCCATTTTATAGAGCCGGGATCTGTTATAGTGAAGGTGGGCTCTAATGGCAATTTCTTTGGGATGCATCAATGCCGACTCTCAGTCCACATCTTCCGGGGCCTCGTCATCCCTTTCCCATTTCTCTCACAGCCCTCCCAGATGTTCCAGCACATTGTTAAGTATAATACGGTAGAAGCGCAAAACCACCATGTGGACCAGTACCTCCCCCAACACCCATATTTCCAGCGGGAAGGTCCAGACCCAGAACTTGGTCCCCCACGAGGGCAAGTGCAAGCTGCATGCATTTGACCTGCTGGGTCTCTGCAAGATCATATTCCCCCTGTAGGTCCACAAAGGTTTTTACCTCCCCATCCTCCCAAACATGTCCCAGGGGCTCAATCCCACTGGCCGAAAGGCCGAAACTGGCTAACCTCCCTATCTCCAGCAACACCATACCCCTCCACAAGAGGGTAGCTAGAGTAACCTTGCCTTTCCAATCCATGGCATTTGTGGCCGCCACTCAGGCCATCAGCGTAGTCTTAGTTGGCTCGGGCAGGTGTAGCCGGTCCCTCCTCCCATTAATGTAGTGAAAGTATGTCTGCCCCTCAACAGCTGTGCGTTCGATCCGGTATGCCGAGTCAATGTACGGGCAGTGAATCCAATCAATGAGAAAATACAGTTGCGCCATCCTGTAATAGGCTCTAATATCCGGGAGAGCCAGACCCCTGTTGTACACAGGGTGTAGCACGGTTACAACGAATTTTTTACAACGCACTACCATTACATCGCAACTTTTACCACGCAAACCATTACAACGCAATGCGCTGGGGGGCGCTCTAGGATAGGGAATGTATTTAATATACTATCCAACACCTTCCCTGCTATCCACGGGGACTGGAGTTGGAATAGTAAATTAAATAATTCACTATCCAGCGCCTAAAAGCATTATGCGTTGTAATGGACTGCGTGGTAAAAACCGCGTTGTAAAGGCATGCGTGGTAAAAGCATGCGTTGCAGTGACACCAATCCGTACACAGATCTGTATATAGTCTTCAGAGCTATTCTTGGGGCTGCGCCATCCCACAATAGAGTACAAAGCGCCTTATTAGTACTGTCGAAATACCTGCCAAGGACAGGGTATTGGGTATTCTGCAGGACGTAAAGCAGTTTAGGCAGAGTGATCATTTGGTACAGGACTGCCCAGCTCATGATTGTCTGAGGGAGTGTGCACCAGCTATCCACATCCGCACGAAACTCCTTCACAACCCATTGGAGATTCCACTCTCGAAATCATGTGCGATCCAAGGTAATCTCAATACCCAGGTATCGAAATCTGTGTCGCGTCCCGAAGCCCCATGCCGCAGGGTCCAGATCCTCCCAGCAACCTAGCTGAATGACAATAGATTTATCATGGCTATTACAAAACCCTAAATACGTCTCAAAGGAGAAGAGCACCAACAGCAAAGCTGGGATCAACCAGTCATCGTCAGTCAACTACACCAGGGTATCGGCCACATGCAATGATATTTTGGCCGGCTCCGCTAACCCTGGGAAGAACCCTAGAATATCCAACCAACTGCGCACCCAGCATGCCAGCGGCTCCATGCACAAGGCAAAAAGGAGAAGGGACAGCAGACAGCCATGCCTTGTTCCCCTCCCAACACCAAACGGGTCAGAAACCATGCCATTGACCTTCACCACCTCCGTGGGTGCCCTGTACAGGATGCCACCCACCTGCAAAACTTTAGGCCAAAGCCAAGACATTCCAGCGTCTTAAACAAGTACCACCAATCAATGGAGTTGAATGTTTTTTCTGTGTTCAGTGATAGGAGTGCATGTGAGGGTGGGATCTGTCTTGCACCTATCCATCCAGAGGGGCAATCTGTGATGGTTGAGCCTCATGGACCAATGTGGCATAAAGCCAGTTTGATTTGCATGGAACAGATCGTAGATCAATCCCTTCATTATAGAAGCAATTATATTTGCCAGTATCTTACTTTCGGAGTCGAGTAAGGAGATGAGTCGATAGGAAAAGCAACAAGCGTGGGGCCTGCCCTTTTTCGGGATAACAATAGAGTGGTTAAGTTCTGGAGGCAGGGCCCTTCGTGTTCGCCACCTGAAAGAGGTTCAAGAGTTTGGGGTTAGCAGGGCCACAAAGCATTTGTAAAGCTCTACAGGGCCATTAGCGCCCAGCGTTTTCCCAGAGTGCGTTACCTGGACCACTTTGTTTTATTCTGTGATCATCAATTCAGCTGCCAGTACAGCTCTGGCTGCATTGTTCATGCCCCGCGGAGGCATCTCCATCAAAAATTGAATGACCTCATAATGTGCATGGTCGCGCCGGGTCATATATATAAGCCCTTGCAGTAGGCCACAAAGGCTTGGGTGATCTCCACGTCAGAGCGCACCAGGTCCCCAGAGCTGGTCATTATCTCAGCCACCCAATGCACCTCCTTCTACGCCAGAAGGTGCCGGTTTTGCCGCCCGTGTCGTATAGACGATGTTGTACCCCCAGTAGTGTTGCCACAACACCTGTGTCACATGATCTCGGTACTGGGTCTTCATTGCCTGTAACAGCACATGGGTGGGCTCGTCGCTTGCGGCCACCCATGTTCGTTCCAGGTGCGGGAGATTCTGCTCCAAGAGCAACATCTCCTCCTCCCTGCGACGTTTCTGCAATACTATATTTTGGGACCGTCTTGAAACACAGTTTTTTAGGCCTCCCACAACAACACGGGGAAGATACCGTCCCAACATTCTCTTCACGATATTACTGGGAGGCCACTCTAAGGCACTCCACCATCTCTACATCCCTCCAAACCCTGGGATCCAGTCTCTATGAATATAGGTTACTGCTCACAGCGTAACCCCCAAAGTGACCAGGATGGTGAATGGCCCAATATCCCTTTTGGCATGCATTCTGCCTTCTACATCCGTGAACCCTCCAACCGTGGGATGAAGCTGTAATCCAGCCTCGAAAGGAAGCCATGTGCCATGTCGCTCATGGTGATGGAAATGACATCAGGCATCTCTGACACCCATTGCATGGGTATAGCAGAACAGATCCAGAGGAGGCTTCTGGCGGGGGAGCCTCTGTGCAGACGCCAGTCTGTGACATCATTAAAGCCCCCCACCATGTGAATGTTGCATTGCGCATCTATAAAAATGGGACCCACAGACACCAGCGTTCTTCCCTGTATCCGCGGGGTAGCATATACATTCATGACCAACACTTCCTGCCTGCACCACGTCCCTTGATGCCACGAAGCAGCCCTCTGGATCAACACAGGATTTATTTACTTGAAATGGGGGGGGGGGGGGTATTTACAAGTATTCACTAGTAGATGGGTCTCCTGCAGGAGTACCAAATCACAGGAGTAACAACGGAGATACTGGGCTCTTTTTATTTTACAACCCAGCCCATTCACGTTCCAGGAGAGGATCGTGAGGGGGTCAACCTGCATTGCCATCCATGAGGCTAATGAGTCAGAACGATTCTTGCCCCCTGTCCGGCACCTGCCGGGCCCAAGTCAAACCAGGCTGGGTGGGAGCACGTGATATGCAAGCCATGCAAACAAAGTGAAACCATAACTGAGCTTCCCCACCCCATGTTCCGCAGACATGGGCCTAAAAACTACCCAGCACCCAAACTCGAGAAATGTATGTCACCCACCCCACTTAACAACCCACCACACTCTGTTTGCATGTAACTAAGAACAAGCACTCCCCCACTGCTCCCACATTAGGGCGCTGATCAATCGTTGGTGTTTGAGGCCCCCCTATGGGGTTGATGCCCAGGAGACGGCACTGGCCGCCAATGTTAGTGTCTGAAGAGCGGCCACGAGCACCCTTCTCTAGAAACCGGTCTCTTTAACCATCTGTCCATGGCAGTCTGGCCCTCAGCATCTCCTCCTCATCCCCCTCCCAGTTTCCCCAGCAGGCATATCCATATGGGCGTCCGCCACCGCCCCACATCCGCCCTAGCTGGCGTTCATCTAGCCATTCACAGGCTGGCTCCGGAGTGTCAAAGAAATGGGCCCTACCCTGAAACAGCACTTTAAGTTTAACTGGGTAAAGCATGATGTACTTAATACTCAGTGCCCTAAGCTTTTGTTTTACAGACTCAAAAGTTTTCCGCCGTTGTTGGAACAATTTTGTAAAATCCAGGAATATCAAATCTGTGTAGATTTGTAATCGACCTCACCCATGTTTCTCATGGCTCGTAGCACCAGGTCTCTGTCCCGGTAGTTCAAGAATCATGCTATCAACGGACTTGGTTCCGGGTGGCAGCTTCCACACCAGGACCCTGTGAGCCCACTCAATAAGAAAGCTGTCCATCAGGAGGAAGGGCCGCAACCACTCCTATAGGAAGATCTCTGGCAGTGGACCCTCCAACTCCTCTGGGAACCCCAGAATAATATATTGTTACACCTAGAACACCCCTCGGTGTCCTCCACGTGGGTTACCAGCACCCCAGAGTGGACCCGGATTTTTTAAACAGTCTGGGTCAATTCCCACACTTTACCCTCCCGCATCGTGATCAGCGTTTCTGCCTAATTTAACCGTCCTATAGTCTGTTTTAGGTCTTGCTGAAGTAGGACCATGTCAGCCCCCACCACTGCGATCTGAGTCTCCAATGCGTAGCACGAGGACTCAATCGACTATAGGATGGCTTCTGTACCTGGATGGGGGTGCCCCCGTCCATTTCAGAGGGCCCCACAACGCCAACCCCCTATGAAGGCAGCACCAAAGGCCTGGTGAATTTATCCACCTTCCCATGTCTGGGTGGAGGATTCTACCTCACAACATTGGTCGCGTCATAGCCACCTCCGTAAGACAGCTTGTGGAGAAGCGGCCCACCAAGCCCCAGTACCCCAGCAAGGGTGGGCAGCACGAGCAGCCGCATTCCATCCCCTAAACACCAACCTTCAGGCTACTGGCAGCCGGGCAGTAAAGAAGATCCCCTGCGACACAGGCCTGGCCGGCCGGTGCAACTGTCACTATTAGTGGGACAACATGGATCCTGGTGTCTGGCCCAGAGGAGCCTGTAAGACCACCAGGAGGACCACCAGACCCCACCTATGGGGCGGGCTGCATGAGGGTCTTTACTGGGAATCACACATCTGACAGGGACAATCCATTGAGATCTTTGAAGCAGAAGGCACCGACCCCACTTAGCTGTTCTACTGCCAGAGCAACCCTTTCTGCAGCTGGTTTCTCATCTGCAGAGGGGCATGGAAATGTGGGAAGTACACTAAGTGCATCAAAAAGCACAAACTATAATCTGTATAATAAGCTGGAAGATATAAAATGCATTGCTGGGGAGTATATAAAAGGCTTTGAGGATTCCCTCCCACAGGGGCCTATACAGTTTACGCCTCAAACTCACTTTGGTATCACACAGTGTGTGAACACTGGGGTACGAAATGTAATTTTAAGTAAAAAAGCACACAAATGTATACATTTCCACAAAAACCTTTGTCACAGTTTTATTAAAGTGTCTAAAAACGGATGCAAAATGTTCTGAACCAGGGTAGTCGCTGGCTCTCAGTACTCACACTAGCAGTACATGGGGGAAGGAGGGCTACTGGCTATCCAATTCTGTCTCCAGATAGGGCAAATTTCCAAAATCTGGGCTTCGGATATCCAGGAAAAGTTTGCATCTGTGTCAGAATCTAAGAAAGCACAACTGCAGCTGCGTTTCAGAAACGGTTAGTAGGCTGCAGCTTCCATGATAGGATGGCCACAGAAGTGAAAACCGTGCCAACTTATTGCGCGCTTATACTTAAAGTATTATTGTCAGTAGCAAGATCCCAGAAGGCCAAGCAGTGATTTTAAAGGACTTCCTGCTCATCGCTTCCTTCAAGGGTCTCACCCTGTGCACTCCCTCGTGGACTACATTTGCCTCCCCAGATGGAGCCATAGAAAGTATCATACTTATTCACTGACCGAAAGCAGTCCCAGACCCCTTGCTTGGAGGGGCTCCAGGGGCTGATGTCTAGGTCCCTATGACTAAAATGCACAAAGTTTGGGGTCCAGTGGCAGAAGACAAAAAAGCGGTAGTTTTTCTACCCGCGGATCTCTCACACTGATGATGATGTGCTCTGCGACGGAGTTAGTTAGCCGTTCTGCTCTAATCACAAGACCAACAAGGTCAACCATCAACAACAAGGAGGAACTGATGACGGGGGAAGCACGCATTTACAATGCTATAGGTCTCGCATTTAAGAGAGTTTGCGCTATTGCCATTGTAAATGACAATGCCTTTTATTTAGGTGTTGGTTTTAAAACAGATAAATAAAAGGCATGGTCATATGTAATGCCAATAGCTTAAACTCTCGCAAATGTGAGACCTATTGCATTGCAAATGCATGCTATAACATTTTTTAGAAAGGGTCAGGAGAGAGCGTGTCCTGCCTACAGCAGCAGGCAGGACACAGTTATTTGGGAAAATAGTGCTCAAAGGCTTTAATTAAAATCTACCGTGCCACAACTTACGTAACAGGGGGTGTCGCCATGGGATGTTACATAATGAGACAAGGCGGTACTAAGGAGGGACTACTAAGCCTTTTGGGTAACGAACAGCCACTGTTTATAGTGGACAATGACATGACCCAAAGAAAAATGTGGGCGGAGCTGCAAGACCCTACCTCAATACAGCATGCCTCGCAGAGCAGCGCATACGCTGCCCAGGCGCGACCTAAAAAAATATAAAGAAAAAAAGAAGTGTTATGGATTCAGCAGCAGGCATTGAAGTGGGGGGCGGTGAGAATAGTACCTCAATTCAAATCGGGAGCAGCAGACTGGCACTAGTTAAGTTGAATCACTCTGTGCTTAGTTTTTTGCGAAACAAAGGACTGGAAATTACTTTGGCCTGCACGGCCAATTAAGGAGGCTGCAAAGAAGAGCGACACTGGGGCAAACCAATGGTAAGAAATGGGTGAGATCCAAGCCCTTTTAGTAAATAATAGTGCCTCACAAACTAGAGCACACACGCTAGCACATTCTCTCGCAGGCTCGATCCTAAAAAAAGGGGGCGGTTTGGAGGCTTACATCCAAAGCAGAAAAAAAGTTAAAGAAATATAATAGTGAAGTGTTTCTGGTTTATGTTTGCATCCTGAAAAGAACACGATCCAAAATATTTTGCTTTGAACTTTTTTAACAAGCGTTAGATATAAAAAAAAAAGAATAAATAACTGCAGCAGCAAGGCTACGTTTTACGTTTGGACAGTGAAAGCAGTGGGAGATGTAGTGCCCAAGAACTGCTGGACATTTGTTTTAGATTAAATACTTGCATTTCAATGCAGGTATTTGCAAAACAGGAAACGACCTGGGTAATCACAGCAGCCAGATGGAAAACAGGCCTACAGTAGCATGACCGCATGTTGTCTTCCATAAATTGTTACCAGACACCCATTTTAAAAACCCTTAATTTGTGCGAGACCCGTGGTTGACCCAATTGTTTTGCAATTTATGTTTTTTTATACAACTGAATAGGGTTGCCTCCTGGCTGGTTTTTGACTATCATTACCAATATTTTAAGGTCCCAGACTGAACAAAAATCAGGAAAATCCCCTAAATTTGGTATCCACCCGCCCACCCCAATCAGTACATCCTTTAATTAGTAAATATAAGAAGACAATTTAAAATGTTTTCTAGAGCAGACTTGATGATCCCTGATCAATAATTAAAGCAAGCAAGCACAGAAAGGACATTTTAGTGATGATTACAAAATCTTATAAAGAATCATGTTCGGGCCTTTGATGAATCCTAAAAATGAGAACAAATTACTGGTATTTATCTGTGGGAACCATGGCAACTAGGGTTTGCCACTTTTATACTGGCATGGGCAGTATTTTAATGCCCCTGCCAGTATAAAAGTTCGGAAAATCACCTAAAGCTTGTGTTTTATGCCCTTATTGGGATATTCTTAAAACAGTGATTATAAGGAGAAAACACTGTTCTAGAGATACCTTAACGACCCCTGTCTAATAATGAAAATAGATAAAGTCAGTAAAGGCAAGTTAAAAATGAAAACAGTTAATTTTATTTAAATTTCCGTTTAAATATCATGTCTGGTCCTTGCAGAAACTTAAAACATAAATAAATGGCTGGTATTGCAACCTTCGCACCAAAGTGCTGACAGTGAGAAATGTGGCCCCCACCAACACAGCCAGCCCCCAACTCTCAGCCTAATGGCATCCTCACCGCCTTCTATTTAAAACATTTTTTTAACTTGCCACTGTGAGCTGGAGGCAGTTAGATGATGGGGAATGAGGGCTGGGTCAGTGCTGAACAGGTGACTGCTGGTACTGGGTTGGAGAGTGGGTCAGTAAACAGACAATATGAGACCACACAAGCCAGGCGGCGAGGCCAACAGGAACATGACTGGTCAGCACGAAGGAATCCTTCGGGTCAGGGTGGTCCGGCTCAGGGCAGGGGTGGCCTCAGTGATGTTAGCTTCACTCCGTGGTCCAGGGAAGACCTGGCTTGGCAGCTCGGGCTGGACTCTTCTCCTGAGGAGCAGGGTCAAGACTGATTTGCATAGGGCTGGGTCTGAACTGGGGTCGCGAAGGGAGCTAAAGAACGATGATGGATTAACCCAGACCTGTGACTGGGGGGGGGGGGGGGGGAGTGTCTGAAAAGTTTCAGCACTCCGTCCATCATCTCCTTGTGATTGCCTAGGCCCTAGCTTCCCTCTGTGACCATCAGATTGGTCACAAATAATGGCTGCAGTTCAGTAGGTCAAGAGCATTACCATTATAGGGAGTGCTTTAGTGGGCTAATGGCCCTGCAAACCTTGGCGGTGCCCAGAAAAATGATGTTGTCTCCTTGTCCGCCACCGCCCTTGTTCCCCAAGTCTCTTTCTCCAAAATCTAGGAGGGGGGTATATTGCCTGAGCCTCTCACATTTCCTATGCCCATGACGAAGGGGTAGACGTAGACAAAGAGAAGCACGCATCGCTACCAAGAGATGCATGCCGTGGTTGACAACTTCAGCAACACCTGAGTTTTTAGAAAAAAATTATTTTGCCTGCTGGAATATGAAGTCCTTATTTACACATGTAAACTCAAACTCAGCAGTTCCAGAAGGTAATGTTTTGTTTGGTAAAAAGTATGCATTGGCGTTTGGCAACTATGCCCTTGTATAAAAGCATCGGTTAATTTGAACTGGTGGCTGAAGGGTGGTTTCCACTGGCACTAATTTATGGGAATTAGCACTTGTTTTTTCCTCATCAGACTTTGGCAGAGAACAAGAGAGAGAGAAACACAAAAGAGGGAAAGAGGGTGGTGGACAAAGACTGAAAAACAGAGACAAGGAAACAGTGATGAAAAATAACCTCGTCTAGTGAGATAAAGTGGCAGGGAGTGTCAGGCAGTAAATGAAGAGGCATGAGGTGGAATCAAAACTACACAGTATTGGTATTATGCACCCCTGAGTTTCGTTAGCATTAGCCGTGGGGTTCTGAGCAAAACTTTGAGCATTGTTAAATAATCGTTCACAAATCAACCATTGCATAAAAGCTATCATAGATGAATCACTGGAAAGATTAAAAAAAAATAGTTGAGACCATATTACTAAAATGTGTTAATGGCTGTTTGCTCTGCGGTACATAGTTTTTGGGTTCACTGGAGGATACAGGTTGTGTGTGCCCAATTATCAAAGAAAAGCTTTGCCTCCTGATAAATAAAAACTGGGGCCCAAAGTCCAACATAGGAGCCAGTCACATGCTTCGATGAATGGTGGGGTTCCTGAATGCTTAAGCAGTCCACTCCTGGTTCTACCTCATGCATTTTCCATCACCAAACACTTCTCTGCATCTTATTCTTGCTATTCCTGCTTTCTCTCTTTGTCACTGCTTTCCTAGCTTTCTCTTTTGCCTCCCATCTCCCTTTTCTTTCCTTTTCTGGGTTAAAGCCTGATGATGAAAAATAAGTCAACCAGATTTAGGGGGTTTCTGTGTGTACCAGGTAGTGGACCATACCATCAAACACATTATGGAATACACAGTCCGTCCCTTTTTTGGTGAAAGACTTTAATGGCTTACAAGAGTCACTGAAGACCTGAAAATTGATTCCAGAAGGAGCTTGAATATAACTTGTCTGATCCCCTGGGCTAATGGGACTCTTCGGTTCCCTGTTGTAGTCAAGGGAATGTCTTGTCTGCTGGAAGCTAAATACCTAAAAGAGCAGTTCTCAATAGTGGAGACGACCAAACCCTCCCACTATGCGAGAGGAAGAAGATGCAAACTCATCAAAAGTAAGGATGATCAGTGGCTAATCTCCAAGAGATTCCAACAATTACCCTGCGACACTATGGGGTAGACACGGCAGTGTCAGTTTGCATACAGCGTGTTGGTGATGGAATGGGTAGCGTGCAGAATATCATCAAGTGGCGCTCAAACCAAAAATAGTTTGTAAAAAATCTGTAAAGAAACAGGATGGAAACTCATAAAATCTAATCAATGACAGAGCAACTTTTTCAGATATATTTGGCAATTCCCCCATTATGAAGCTCTCTCCGCACCCACAAAGAACCTAAAGCAGAGAGTGCTGCATGATCAGATTTCTACCCTCCAAGCAAGTGATGAGCTGATCCAAGGCTGGGGAGCTTTCTTAGGACACTGCCTGCACCTACTTGCAAGAATTGTGCTATAGAAAGTGACCATTAGACAATCAAACAGGAAAAAGCATGCATTTATTTGACTATCCCACAGTCCGTTTTGTCCTCTGTCATTAACTACTGCAGCCTAAGCCTTTTTATGGAAAACAAAAAAAAAATATTAATGATTGCTTTGCCAAGAGCCACAATCAATCTAACCTGAGATCCCGGAACTTAGTTCAAGCTTCACCTGCTGACTCCTCCCACTTTGGTAAACTGAGCTTTAGAATGTATTCTGATTCCAAAGATAACATAAGTCTTTGGTTCAACCCTCCGCTGTATGCCGACCAGGTTATTATATGCCCTGCCCTGGATTCTACCAAGATCGCCCTAAAAACAGCGAAACATTTCTGAACAACCCATATCCAACAAAGCTATTAGGGCTACACATTCATAAATCTCTATTAAATACTAACTGCAACCCAAAGAAGCCTTGAGCTTGCCCTCACCACCCAAAGGAGAGACAAGGAATTTCATGAAAAAGACTTTATCCAGATTCCATTTGGGAACAATTAGATTTGGATTCTCTGAAGTTCAGGTATAGCACAATAAATTTCAGCTTCTCTTGCACCTATGTCGTTCAAATAATTTGCTTACAAAAGTAAAAACAATGCATTAACAATGCCAGTGATTAGAGATGAAGGGCTTGCTTTAGAAAGGGAAGTGGCTCAATCCTGCATTATAATTCTCAACAGAGTTTATACATGGCATGATCTACACCTATTTAATTTCACACCCTTTCCGGTGTTTAATTGCAGGTTGCTTAGATGATATGGATAATCGGACTTAAATAGTAAAATGGTGTCTGCGCTCTACCGTACACTGTGGAAATACCAACAAAGATATACCCTGAAATGCACTGGCTAGGATTTTGAAGAATATTTCATATCTTTTAAGTGATCCTGGATTGTAACTGGATAAGGATTGCCCCCTTCAGGGCCAGTTCCTTGTATTCACCTAGACTTTGGAAAAATCTCAGCAGCATAGATAGAGACATCTGACAAGAACACAACCCTATGTTATTTGCTCTCTAGGCTGGAGCAAGCCTAAATCTTTGAAAAAAGCCATGATGATGTGGTAAGCAGAGAAGAAATAGAGCTCACTGCTCCTCGGAGCAATAAGAAAGCCCGGCTGTCTCAGTCATAATGGAGGATGCATTTAGGAAGAGAGCCTCTTCCGAGCAAGCTGGCAGGGACCAAACCTAATGAGAACTGCTCATATCATTACCTAGGACGTACTTGGACCATTGAAACTCGTGGAGGTGAGCAGGCAGTGCATAATACCCCCCCGCGACTATGCAAGATCTGGTATTACTCCATTTCCCAAGATGTGAGGGACACAGGATTTATTTTTCACTTTTGCTCTTAGTCTAAGTCCTATGGGTAACCTTCATACCAGAACAATTAGAACTATCAATCTACAGGATGGCTTTGGTTTAGAAGACAGCATCGTTTAGAGGTGAGGTAGAATCCCAACCTTAAATTCTAGCATTTCCAGATTGCTTGTGGGACACAGTGGGTAAACTGAGTCCCAAGGCAATTTGGGTGTTTTTCACTACTAAACAAATTCAGCTGTTGCTACCTGTTTACAAGATATGGGCCAATATTTATTTGGCACCTCATTGAAAGGTTGATTTTTGAGACAATTAGTATCTGAGCTTCTCATGCAGCTGTCCACTCTTAACTAGCCAACCCTCTATAACTGACCAGAGATCCCAGTCCAATCCTCTTAAAATGACACTGGAACTTTGACTTTGGAATGGTTTTTTTTGCAATCAGGTCCCAAGGGCAAAGTTTCAGTGTCCTGTTAACTGGGGCAGCCAGCGATCTGGTAGAAATTTAATGTGGACTACCAGAGAATTTGTGGTCGCTGACAAACAAATCACTGGTTATATTTAAAGGGAAGACGTGTTGCAATCTAACAAGGCTTGAATGCCAAGCTACCATTTAGTGGGCTGGGGATCCCAGGGTAGTGGTTATAGGTGTTTGAAGATCTTTGGCTAATTCTCAGCTGCATGAACTCAAACCTGCTAAGCTGCCTATCCTTGCTCCGTGCGAAGCTGCACAGCTATTTGCAAACATACCATTACACGTCACAAAATTGCATTCTGCCTCGTGCATTTGTTGAAAACATTTCTCAGAGTGAGCAGCTGAAACCCAGAGGATTCCCGAGACAGGCAAGGACTTGAAACCTAGAGCCCATGTGATAACATTGTACATGGACCTCAATTATTTTGATTACAACACCTCACCACCCAAGTGCTATAAAACTGGTTTCGGCTATACTTTGACTTTAGAGGGTGCCATAACTTTTGTTTGTACCTTTAATATTATCTGCACCATAAATATATCTTACAAAGTAAATAAATAACAAAATGCTGAAGCATGATTAGGGTTTCAAACTGTATCCAGGGTCCAACTCTTCGACCACCTCCTGTTGGGAGTCTTGTTTGCTCAATTTACTTATAACTGGAGAGCAGTGATTAATTTGTAAAAAAAAAATGTAATGTGCCAGGCGCCTCTCCTTAGGAGGCCACCACAGCTTGCACCATCCACTGCCACTGCCAGCGCTGCCAGTGACCACCTACACAACTACTAACCATCACACTGCTACAAGTGTGACAATTCCCCACCATTGCTGTATTCCCTGACTTCCCCAGGCCAAACGAAAACGCCTCATGCGAAGGAGCTGAAATAGAAAGAGATAAAGGGGTATATAGCAAGGTGGTACTGTGTGTAAGGAGTGAAGCAAAGATTGACAAGAACTGGCAAAGTCTACAAATCTGGTTTTGGCACCAGCCTTTTGGCTGTCACTGCTTGTTTTGTCTTGTCATAATTGTTCTAACTATTGTTGGGGAAGTTGCTGGGTCCTAATCAATTTATTTTTAAAAAATGGCTAAAAAGAAACAGATTTTGGTCTCTGAAAGTACACATTGCCGTAACGGTCCACAGCACTTAAGGGAAAACCTTTGCATGGGGGCGCGATCCTTGTGAAATAGTAGATACAGTCACTCATAGGGGAATTAACCAATGGCTAAAGTGGGCTGACCTACTGGCCCACAATGTATGCTGTAGTGGGCGGAGGAAAACGTAAACAAAAGACCAATGGATGAACATGGCTGGCTAAAAGTCAGTAGAAGCACATTATACATCTAAATTTAGTAAAATCAAACGGTCTTGGTTAATGTTAGAGCTGAAAACAAGATAGTCCCTGTAGTAGCCAGAATGTTTACTTTGTTTAGCACCAAAATGAAGGTTTTACTTAATCAACCTGCAAAATATCATAGCTAAATTATCAAGTGTCTAAGTATTGTGAAGGTAAGTATATACTCGTAGATATGTATACATTTATAATACCTAAGTTCATGTACACTTAACTTGATGATGCAGAAATCTTGCAGGGAGATGTGAAATTATGAAAAGTAAATCTATACATACCTATATGTCCTTAGGTTGATGATATTCTCGGAGATGATATTTTGGCAAGCTAATATTTTAGTTTTCCGCATCATGACATGCATCTCTGTTTGCAACTTTTGGAATATTCTTTTGTCTACCAGGAAGTCTATGTGGCGGGGCGAGCAAGGGGGAGGTTGTTACTAAGGGGCAGATGTATCATTTTTGCAGTTTGTGGGACTTATTAGCGAATTTTAACGATTCGCTATTAAGAACTTGCAAAATGCAATGTATGTAGGGTTCACAATAATAATTGCAATTCCTACATATTCCTTGATTGCGAATCGCAAATTGTGATTTGCAATTAAGGAATACCTTCCCATTCATTCCTAGAGGTCCATAGGAATGAATGGGAAGACATTCGCAATTAGGTACTCGCAAATTGAGAATGCAATTTCAAGGGTGCCAGGAGGACACCCTGTTCTACCCCTTAAATAAGCATGTGTGTACATGTGGTGCACATACATGCCTAAGGGCATGTGTGAGCGCCACATGGCACTTTGAAAAATGCAAAAAAGGGAATTTTTCAAAGAAATCGCAAATTACCACCACTTGAACTTGGTGGTAATTTGTGATTTCTAAAGGCAAAATTGCACAACTTGGGTGCTTCCAGAATTGCATTTAAGGAATTGCAATTTGCGATTCCTTAAATGCATTCGCAAATTAGGGAATCACAAATTTTGTGATTCCCTATTTTGCAAAGGCCTTTTGGGATGATGCATCCCAAAAGGCTTTTGCCTGTCTGCAAACGGGAAAAAGGCTTCATACATTTGCCCCTAACAGGCTAATTTTGCGACTAGGGAGCCTCGATGTAAAAAACCTGAATCTATTTGAAAAGGGGATAAAGCTGTTTGTGGAGTAAGTGATGAATATTCTCCTACATGAAACTCAGCTACACTTATGATCTTAATTTAGGGTTAATGAAAGAAATCAGAAATTTCTATCAAAGATGCACACATCGTTTTGAGACGATCAGTGAATGGATTGCTGAAATGTGTTCAAGAAGTGCAAATTGCACTGAATTAAGACGAAATGTAAAATTCGATAATATCCCTGATGAGAAGCATCAAAGCATTTTTTAACAGTGTTGGGGCATATTAGTTGACATATTAAACCAAATTAAAGTACTTCCTAAATACATTCGTTTTTTTTTTAAACCCTCATACATATGAATACAATGGGCATTGTTTATATGCAAAATCCTGATTGTTCTACAGGAGTACTTTTTGCCATTTCGGTACAGTTTGTGATTTGTGAAAACCTTTAATAGAATAAATAAAATGTCCATTTAGGTCCAACTCTGGACTATACATTTTTTTATTTTACTGACTTTATTTAAACATTATTGAATCGTTTCTTCCGCAATAAAGAAACGCCCGTACCTTGTTTTATACATCTTCTATAAATTAAACAAAACCATAAGTACATTTTCTAAACCGCTGCTTTACTGATAACAGTCCAGCTATTTCTGCCATGTGTTAATGAAATTCTCAGCAGCCTTAGTACTAGAATAAGGATAGGAAATTAGGCAGAGGACATCAGAGAACAGAAGGCGCAGACAAACATGAAAGCACGTTATACCTCACCACTTTGGTAAATCAGACGTCATGCACCTCAATCCTGAATCAGCATTCCTCATTTTAATCCTGGCTCATACAGAACATCGAGTACCAGAAAAATATGTGCCCACATACTCCTTGCTCTTACAAATATGTAAACCAAACAGTGCTGCAATGAACACCGGTCGTACCATCCTTTTCCACACACACTACTTAAATACTCGTGGTTGGCTGTTCGTGGGCCTGTTTTATGGTACAGTGTCCTGGTTTTTTATTGTTAATTTTCATGATAATATCAAAAACCTTACTGGCATGAAGCACAAATGCATGCAGTTTCTGATACTTTGCAAAACACCTAGACAGCGTGTCTTTACAAGTTCAAAACTGGCCTGATCTGCAGATGTGGGCCACTCTTCTTAGCTATCTGATTCGCTCATGGGTGTCATTTTTAGGTCTCGCCTAGGCAACGCTTGCGCTGTCTCTGCGAGCCATGCTGTGTTCAGAGTATGTGCTTTAAGCTCCGCCCATTGCCCACCCATGTTTTCAATTGGCTCTTGTGACTGTCCTTTGTAAATGCATCATTGTTATTGGTTACTTTGCTTTACTAGTCCCTCCTTAGTCCCTACTTTTCTACTCTTGCAACCTCCCATAAGGACTGCCTCTATTATATGTGTTGTTACTCTGTACGTTTTATTTCTAGTTTTGAGCAATCTTTTGTTAATGATTTCTTCAGCGTGGCTGCCGTTGCAGGCACAACAGCTACGATCTGCCTGAGCCACACTTCCCTGACATGTTCTTGTAATTATTTCTTGTAAGGTTTAGGTGTGTTTTTCAATGGTTTCTGTTGCATTAGTATGCAAGGTAAGATATTTTTTTTTCCAGTGCGTCTTTTGTTTTGCTGTGCGCAGCCCGCCCAAAAAGTGTTATTTTTTGGGGGGGGAATCACAGCATACAGCGCTTCATCTTTACCAATGGCGGATGTGTGTCTTTTCTTTTGCAGTGTGCGGCTCACCAACGTTTTGGTTTCTTTTTGTAGTGCGGCATGCTGCATTTCATCTTTATGAACGGTGGGCGCGCGACTTTTCTTTTGTTGTGCACGACTCCCCCAACAACGTATTTTGCGCTGCATTCCGCACTTCATCTTTACCAATGGCGACCAGCAAGAGGACACCAGCATTCTGGCACTACAGAACCGCCGATCTCCTAAACCAGACCACGCCCGTAATTACACTCATGCATTTGACACCTGGTGCAGGCACACTATTGTTGCTTGCAATTTTATAACAGAATAAAAGTCTGTCCCGGCAGGAAGCAGGCGTAACACAGTAAAGGGAGAGCAGATCAACTCTTATTTTAGCTGACCATGAACAGGCAACGCTTATGAAAGTCTGGCGTCTATTTCTTAAGTAGCAATTATAAAAAAATATATTTTTCTTGATCTTTAACTATGAGACTTAATACAATTTACTGTCAGTGAAAACATTTTGGCTGCTGCCTTTGGATTGTAGTACCCCGTGGTTCGGTGAATATGACCTAACTGGAGCTCTACACAGATTGTGACTAAATGCCTGTACCTCTAACCTCGTTTTAGATAAATTGTGGTGTGGTCTAGAGAGATTACGAATGTTTGGTAAAGTCTCCTGAGCCAGTTCATGGTCCATAGTGGGCATTTCTTCATGCTCTTTGGCCAAACTGATGACCTCAACTGCTGTAAAACTTAGTGGTGTATCTTGGGCAAGTGCGACAAGTATCAAATCTGTATGACGTATTTGGGTTTGGTGTCAGTGTGGTATTTGAACACTGCTGTGTGATGTGGGACAGACTACATTTTCTAAATTGAAATAGGTTTATCTTGGCGATTTCGATTGTGTTCTTTGGGCATTGGGGTTGTGTACTTTTTGTCCCATTTTGCCTAAAAGCAGAAAAGGTGCCTGGCAAGGCTGCTTTGGTAACTTTAATGAATCGTCATGGGTAATTGTACTGTCTGCTAGTTTGACTTTTCATCCTCTAAAATAGCATTATATGCTGGTGTAAATGGATACAGCAATTCTACAAAGAGTATTGATATAAAAATGTAATGTTATTTGCGAAGTGGTCTAGCAGCAACAGTAGTCTGCTTTATCTAAGTAGCCAATGCAGGTACAAGAACTGGACAAGCCCATTGACTATTAGATTTTTTTGGGCCAAGCTTAACTAGATTCATTCCTTAAACGCATGCAATGGATTAAATTGCTTTTAAACCCCCAAAATAAAATTGCTTAAGCACTGAAGGTTTTTTCTGGTTTCTGCCATTTCCATGGTTTTAAAGTGTAATGGTGATGGTCTGATATTGTTGGTAAATTATCCCCGATTTCCATCGCTTGTCTGCCATCTCCAATTTCACTGCTTCGTTTTCATGCACTAGTTTTCGAGCTGTCGCCCTCATCTACTTCTCTCCAGACATTGTAGTGCCTATCCCTGCCCTTTCAGTATTTTACCCGACCTGTACCCTCCTCTCCCCTACTGCATACCCCCAACATTTGTGCTTCCACACCCCTACTAAATGTTGCTTTTGCGTTCATTTTTTGGTGTCCCCTGTCTACCAGTGTTGATTTCGCCCCCATAGCTTCAGTTCCCACCCCCTTATTAAAATCTTATGGGCAGCAACGGACTGTGGCCTCTATGTTTTTCTCAAGATTCGCATCAAGTTTGTGTCCTTTATGGACCAATACTCGAGGGAAAGATGGAATAGTAAGCAGCACTATGTCTGGAATAGCACATTAATGTCTCGGCGCATCACAATCCACTAAAAAGAAATGCTTCCAAACTACTGTTCTGTAAGCAGGTAACACATGTCCACACTAATTCATGCAATGGTTGCAGAGAATGTTGAAGCACCAAGTTTAATGAGACTACCACCATAGAGGAACAAATGGTTGTCAGAAAGCTGCATTTGTAGGTCTCACCTGGCTGGTGAAGACCTGATGTAAACTTGCAGCGGGCCCAGCCCCTGCCTATCGCTTACGTCTTTATTGTCACATCTTGGCTTGTTTTTTATTCCTTGCCTGGTGTAGGCTTTACTTCCTCTTCCGCCCTCGCTTTCTGGGTGCAAAGTCTTCTACGCTGTGCTGCAGCGGCTTCTTTGGTCCTGTCCCCGTTCTAAATTCTCAAGGCAGGGCTGCAGCTGTGTCTCTGTTCATACATCCACTACACTCCCCAAACCAAAACACATAGGTACAAGACATTATCATTTCCAACGCCAATAGCTCTAACTCTGACAAATGCAAGACCAATTGCATTGCAAATGCTTGTTATTTTGGTGCCCAGGCCTATTTTGTATCCCTGTCCGCCCATACAAATGCAACACTATAACACATTTACAAAACACAGAGTGAAGTATAAATTAGACACAAATTATCCCGGCCGTTTACTTGTTTAGATGTAGCATCCGAAAGAGCCCTGCCTCGTCACTTCCTCCCGTGTGCTCAATTTTTACCTTACCTATGACCTGCTGGGTTCACCTAAAATCTGCATTGATGACTAAACTCCCAGCTTCTACATTTGATTCTCTGCTGAAAACAGAATTCGATGCGCCACCCTGTGTCTATTTTCTGTGTTACAACTAAACCAGGCATGGTGGGTTTCCCAGTGCTTGATTAGGTATTCAGTGCTTGTGTGCCTTCAGGCATTGTAAAGCTTTTTAATAAGCTTGGATTTGGATGACATTCTGTCCCCTACATCATTAAAACATCACCCAGAAATGCCCTTATTGCCATTTTCAGCATTATGAGAGCAGTGTCCTTGTGGAATCCACTCTGTCCCTCATGAAACATAAATCGCTAAGACCCAAGAATTCTGCACAACTCATCAACAATCAACTATATCTGGTATTCAAAGGAACTCATAAAAACAATCCACAACTGAGAAACGAGAAGTGCGTGAAACAATTCTTCTCAATGAATGCTTCCAAGAATGTGGTCCAACCTCTTGCTACAAATCAGACTCACTCCCACTGTCCTATATTTTCAGAAGATAACCAAGATGATTAGCAAAACCAATAGGTCTTGCTTATGCAAGAGCTACTGGCTTTGTCATTGTCTTTTAGCCATGTCGTACAGCAGCATAACTGACGTTCAGCATGGTTGCGTAAAGGAGAGTGAAATATGGTATATTGGAGTGGAGTTGTATGGAATGGAGTTAGTGGTGTAGAGTGGATTGAGTGGCACAGAGTAAAGTGAGTGGC
This sequence comes from Lissotriton helveticus, assembly GCF_964261635.1. NCBI lineage: Eukaryota > Metazoa > Chordata > Amphibia > Caudata > Salamandridae > Lissotriton > Lissotriton helveticus. The sequence goes on along the minus strand of NC_136065.1, from coordinate 359,181,182 downwards.
AATGAGTGGAGTGGCAAGTGTCGTAGAGTGGAGTGGCAAGTGACGGAGAGCAGAGTGACGAAGATTAGAGTTGAGTTTAGTGAGTGGTGTGGAGTGGCATAGAGTGAAGTCGCCTAGATTGGAGTGAGTGGCATGGAGTGAGCGGCCTAGAGTGGGGTGAGTGGCGTGGTATGGAGTGGGTTAGAGTGGCACAGAGTGGCAGGGAGTAAAGTGGCATATAATGACGTAGAGTGGAATGGCTTTCAGTGACTGTAGAGTGGTGTGGAGTGGAGTGATGTAGAGTGGAATGGCGTAGAGCAGAGAGCAGCACAGTTGTCGATGTAAGTAACAAATACGGAGCCAAACTTAAAATCATTGCAAATGTATGAGGCATAATGGAAATGAAGGGCTGAAAGGCAACTAAAAAAAGGTGTGTGACAGCAAGCATCATAAAGGTGTAAATCTGTTGTTAATGTGGTATTTATACATTAGAATGGCTTAATCCAACCCATGTAAAATGTAATTATGAGTAAGCCAAAAGATGCAGGAGTAGAAAAACAAATGTCCAAAAATACGTTTGAAAACAGAAAGAAAGAAAGGAAGGAGAAAGCAACATGAGAAATGGAAACAGAGGTAGTGATCTGAAACGCATATGTAAATATGTAACAAAGAAACGCATAAAAAAAGTGTAGCAGTGAAAGAAATAGTACCTGAATCACAGGCAAGCAGCAAACGAATACCAATTAAGATGAATCAATATGTGGTTGGTCCATGCTCCACAGAAAGAACAGGAAATGACACCTGGAACGTGATTGGCGCTAAGGCGCAGCAAAGAAGAGTGACAATGAGGTCCACGAATATTACAAATGTGCAGGCGCCAGGCCCTTCATAGGAAACAATTCCCCTACCAGCAAACATCGCATGTGCTTTTTGCAGCCAAGACCTAAAAATGCATCTCTTTAAGAAATGTGTTCTCCGCCAAATGTAAGACTTACATTTTCACCATTATGAAAATGTAGGTGTCCATTGCCTCGGTCTCCAAGGACTCCATCCTATACTTCAACGCCATCAACTCCATGCCTGCCTAAAGCCAGGCCTTCATCATTTTCTAAACTCAGTCCATAGACCCAACATGGTGTGGGAATGTCCTGTAGAGGTCTGGTTTTGAAAGGACTTTCAGACCTCCTGTTGGAGGGACGAAAGGAACTGTACATCCCGGAGGACTGCATTCTTGGCCACTTCCGATGCCCAAAAGAGCAGGCACCAAGAATTATAGACCTGGCTATTTCTCTGTCAAGAGAGCGCTTTCCAGGTCATCTACATCTGTAGAGGACCCATCCTTATGTAGATTGCAACAATGAGTACTGACACAGGCCAACAGTGAGAGCAAGGCCTTGCAGTGGGAAGAAAGAAGGGGTGTAAGTAGGCATCCACTTGCAGAATTATGGGATGAGGTGCTGTTTCGTCATGGCCGCCCGGGGGTGGGGATGCGGGACTATAATGGACCGACTAGCTCAAGCAAAGGGCCCCACTCAAAATACTACACAGCATCTTGGCACACAAACTTCAGCCGCAAGAGTAATTCGACCGTAAAACAAGAGCAATTCGTAAAGCTTACAAAAGTTTTCAAAATACACAAGAACTGTAACTTTTTGAAATACCAATAAAATGATTTGAAAAATAACAATCAGTGGTCCCTGGTCAGGGCTGGAGGGAGGGAAACATCATTTACAACGCAACTTTTACCACGCAGTGCCTTTACGACGCAACTTTTACAACGCAAACCATTACAACGCATTGCGCTGGGGGGGGGCGCTCTAGGATAGGGAATAAGTTTAATTTACTGTCCAACACCTTCCCTAGTGTCCACGGGGACTGGATTTGGAATTGTAAATTAAACTATTCACTATCCAGCACCCCAAAGCACTTTGCGTTGTAAAGGTTTGCGTTGTAAAAACCGCGTTGTAAAGGCATGCGATGTAAAAGCATGCGTTGTAATGTCATACATCCATAAAGTGATCATTCCGGCTCTCTGACATTGTCCCAGTACCCTATAGGCTAGGAAGGTGCTCTCAATGCATTGTGGGCTGCTGATCACAGGCACCAGAGGCTAGACAGGACAACTTTACCAGGGGGGATTGTGATGGCCAGTACAGCACAGATCACCAATTGTGATTCCTACTCTAGATAAAGCGCCCAATGCTTCTCAACATGAGGCTCACAGTGGACTCCGTAGAACCATTGTGGACCCTACCCGCTACAACAGGGTTGAGACAAATTCCCATTGGTGCACATTCTGTCGCCATCCCACTAAAATTGTTAGTCTCAGCCATTGGGCTAGTTTCCGCTCTTCATCACAGAAGAAGGTCCTTACAGCAGAGAAGTATCCAGGTATCAGGTGTAGCATAAAAAGGTCAAGAGGGACCAGCATAGAACTACGTAGGTCTGTAACTCTGCCACGTGTCTGTTTTATGTCCACTACAGAGATCCCTCTGCAGCTTGCAGTGCCCATTCAGCCTTTCATGCTTCAAAGGCCTCAAATAAATTCAACCGAACTGAGTGAAAACAAGAAACTAGTATAAAAGCACCAGAAGACAAAATATAGGTTATGTGCTACTTAAATAGTCAATAATAATGCATATTCTGACTTCTGATGAGGATCCGTAGCTGGTTACTCAGGTAAGGGCCCAGCACTGTCCCTATAGCACTTTGCCTGTAGAAAGTCTAGGGAAAAAAACATCTTGCGTAACTTTCAAGGTCACCGCAGCAATTGGCCTGCTGCTGCATGCTGACCAGAAGTAGTATTTAATACTAGACTCGTAAATTCTCTCAAGAACTTAAAAAAAATATATATATAAGGAGATGTTATAATCAGGCCCGCAATAGAATTTTAGGAGGCATTGACCAGAAATTCGCTAATGGTTATTGATATCTTTACAAAAATGAAAATTCCAGGGCGCAATCTTTTCTCAGCCACAGCTGGGCCCCTGCCAGACAGTAAAATTGCAGTTTATACAAAGGTTTCAGCTGCCATCACAAGACTTTTGGTAGGTTCCAAAGAAAATACAGAGAGAGAATTTGGTGCTCTAAATGTTGTGCTTGTTACCCCCTATCTTGCCTAGCAATCACATCGAAAGCATTCCTGGTTTGCACAATCCTCTCAGTAAAGTCCCTTAATAGCTCCCAGGAGAGCCTGAGCCTGGTGGGAGGCTTGAAGCAGGACTGATGGATTCCTGCAGTTTCCGAAACATTTTCCATGATCGATTACGCGCTGATCTCTTCTGGACGGCATTACACAAAAAAAAGCTTCCTTACTTCAAAAATAACGTGGTGGGATATTGTAACAGAAATATTGTGAAGCACTAGAATAGGATCCGTCTCTGGTGTTTTGAGGGCGGTATTCTGCTCTACAAAAGGAGCACCTCTGCACACAAAGTAGTTGCCTTTGGTGCCAGGAACTACCATGGCAATGTATGCTTTTTTGTGACCAAAAATGTTTTTTTTTTCCTTTTACCCACTTTATTTTTTTCTATTATATTGGCAAGTGCCTGGCAGCTAACAACAAAAGCATTTTACAAAAACTATTACAAGACAAGCAGAAGCCAAGGATTGGCAGCCAATGCCACAAATTAGTTTTGCCAGTGCTCGTTTTTTAATTGTATTGGCAGTGCTGCCTGTCTACACTGTGGATCCAAATGCACAACTGTATAACTAACAACCAGAATGGTAAGATTGTGATGGAGCGGGATAGAAAACAGAATTCTGTTTAAACCCGTGAAGTCACACTTCCATAAATAAATTAATAATGCTAACAATTTGTGCTGTGTGTATAATAATTCAACCTAGTTTAAAGTTGCATTTTCACAGAACACGCGGGAAACTAACATATGTGCTCATAAATGTGCATTATGTTGCATTCTTATGTATGTGGAAAATAATAAATTAATCTTGTCTATTGTCATGTCATAACTAATAGCAGCTGTTTTTAAAATAATGGCATGTGCTTATTTTGCTTCCCTTGTCTATGTGGTGTCACTATATTCTTTATAGGTGCATAAAGAACCCTGCTGGATTTATGAAGACTGGTAGATATAAAATGCTGCTTTATTTGTGCTTTACTGCTAGGTAATTTAGACTAATGGGTTAATTATTAGCAATGATGGGAGGCAACAGAACAAACTGTATTTCTTTCATTAATTATTCTTTGTGTTTGTTTATATAATAGTTTTACAAATGAAGCTTAGAGATGGCTGCAGGAAAATAGTACCCTTTTAAAAGTGGCGCAGGGACAGTGGCGCAGAAAATTGACGCTTTCTGAAAGAGGCCTAATGATGAAAATGGCTCAAGTGAAAATAATTCCAAGAAGGTTGGAAAAGGCCTCTGAGCTTTTATTTTGAAAGGTTTTGGAATGAACTGCTAAAAAGATGACTTTTTGGAGAAATTTGCTAACGTTTGCTAACGTGCCACGGGAGTTCAGAGCTGACTAGCTCAAGGTTAAAAGGAAACTGTCGCTACAAAATGTAGCAGCCTAAGGAAGAACTGCCAAGACTTCTAAATGAACAATGGACTAGTGAATTTGCCCGGGCATGTAAGAAGGAGGTGTCACAGTTTACTGTGGTACGAGGTGGCTCAGCCAATGGAGAACTAGAATTCGTCTGCTGGAATGTGAAAAATAGTTAGCTCAGCTAAAATTAGGGTATAAGAATAGGTTCAGAGAACACATAGTTGGCTTACGCTCGAGAAATCTGGAGGACGATGTTATGCTGATGGACTTTACACGTGAGGACAGGAGTTTTTATTAATTACTTTATTACTAGGTGATGAGGGTAGAGACAGAGAGATATAGTTAGGATTTTGGGAAATGCTTAATTTTACTTATTTCTGCTAATGAATAATAATTCTTGACTTATGCTCTTTTTATTAATACTGAATAAATCTTTCTTTATGACATTTTCTAATGCTTGTTTAATAAAATACCAAAACCTAAGTTTTTCTAGATGTGTTAAAATAAACTTTCTAAAATGACAAGCTGGTCTTGATTATTGCAGATGGTTTAAACAACTATATTTAGATCTTATCGCCTCATGATTCAAGCGCTCTATTGTTGTTATGGGCCTAGTGTTGTAGTGTAAGTTTTGTGGTAGTAAATAGTGTCATTTGTGAAATATTTTGGTGAGAGCGCTGGACCAATTTCTGGTAGCCATCGGACGGTTTATATATGTTGTTTTTGACATACATGTTACATGCATGATACATATATGTTGGTAAATTCATAGGATTAAGTTTTAACACATGTTGAGTTTGTTTATTTTGTGCTATGTGTGTACCGGTACAAAAAACTGTGTGATGAGAAAGTAGTCATGCAGAATATCTGATCTGTTTCTGTGATATCGCCGAGTATCACTGTTGGTATCGCCGTGTACCAGAAGTATTGTCGCCGTGCAATACAGTGTTGTCGCCGTGCAACACAGTTTTAGGGCTAGGTGTGAATCTTGTAATAGTGAGGGTTTTCTAAGAAATTAGAGCAGCATGAGAATAGGGACAAAGCGCCTTCCATAAAACTCACTGTGATAAGAGTATTAGTTATATTCGAGCTTGAGTGAAGGGCAGGGTAATGTCGGTGCATGATTATCTATAAACAGGTGAGAGTCCTGTACGGGTACATGTTTTATATCTATAAACAGGTGAGAGTCCTGTACGGATAACGGTGTTATTTTGCTAACGGTGCATGATTTCTATAAACAGGTGAGAGTCCTGTACGGATTTCATGTGTGACTGAAGTTAGGGAATTTTCAGTGTGAAAGTGCGTGATTGTTTTGTAAGGTATGTTCAAGTGGAACTCTTAGATACTGTCACTTCGCGGTGCGTTCAGAGGAAAATGAGTTCATATTCTTACGTGTTAGAAGGGTAGGGTAAGAGTTGCTCTACTGGCAAATGGAAATTATCCTTAGTGTGAATAGCGCCGACTATTCCGAAGTGTGGATACTTGAATGTATGTAAACTATCCTAATTAGAGAAGCAGACAGATGAGTTTCGTTTTATGTATTCACTAAAATGTACCAAAAGTAATTCTAAGGTACTTAGGAAAGTTCAGGATAAAGTCTGTACCATTCTAAGACTTTTTATGATGTTATGCAGTGTTTAAATACATTTAAAAGCTCTGCACGCTAATAAAATTCAATTCAAAAGTGTTCAGCATAGTTGAAAAGTATAAAAAGGTGAACTGTGCTATTTTAAAACATTCAGGAGCATTTTAGAATGTTCTGTGTTAATTAGGCTATAATTAAGGTATTTCACGTTGATAAACATTTTTTAAGCAAGTAAAAAGCGATTAGTATTCATTTTATAATCATTCCTCACTTTAATTATAATAATAAATTGTTCTCCCTAGTTTAAAACGATTAAAATGTGCCCCGATCGAAAATTGTAAGGGAGGGGCTGGTTTTGCGAGTGAAACAGCGTGTAGGGAGAGACAGAAGCTGCAGCAGCTGCCTACGTCAGAATTGCCGCGCTCGGATTGGCTAGAGCGTCAGCATTGTTAATGAAAAGCTGCTCTCTGATTGGTTGTTGCTCGATGTTAGATTAAAATAACCACTGTCTGCCGAGAAAGTGTCTCACTACTCCCAAATTTCCCTCAATACATTAGCTATATGGTTTAAAACAGGGCTGATATGTGTGGCAAGAAATTATAATAATATTCTATAGAGGAAGGGCTGTTTACTGTATGAGAGCGCAAAAGGGGAGAGCCTGCAGCCACAGCTCCTGCATGCGTCAGCTTGCCGCGCTCTGATTGGTTAATATGTCTGAAAGGATAAAGCAAAGCAGTGTTCTTATTGGCTGAGGCAAAGTGAAAGGCTGCGTTGTGATTCGCTGTCGGCGCTCCTGTGTTTTTAGTGGTTGCCTGCCGAACATTTTATGTACATTTTATAAGTGTCCCCAAGTTTATAATACACACACAAATATAGTAATAAGCCCCCGTTTAGTTTCTTTGTTGGAGGCGCTGTTGTAGAAAGGAGAAGTGTATTTGGAGCATTACAGTAAAAGTATTCCCAGATTGACTGAAGCGTTACTGTGATGCTGTAATTGGCTAGGCGTCCGTTTTGTTCTAAAGATTAATGCGTGCCATAAGCATAGCGCACTGCGTTGCAAACAAATTTTGTGAGGGAGGGGCTGTTTGCCGAGAGAGAGGAGCGAGTGGGAGAGAGAGCTGCCTGCAGCGGCTCCCTACGTCAGCCGCCGTGCTGTAATTGGCTAAAACGGCCCGTCGCGTCATCGCAAGGCCGCGCACCCATTGGCTATTGACGCGCAGCGTCATATAAGGGCCGCGACCTTATTGGTTGAGGCTCCGTGAGCCCCGCTCTGATTGGGCGAGGCTCTCCCAATTGATTATACATGCTTTGGAGTGTCTGGCACAAATTGCGCTGTATTGGAGAGTAATCTTTTATTAAACTTGAGCCCCTTATCTTTTTGACAAAGTGCCTGTCAAGTGTTAGGTTTTGTTTTCTTTTAGACCGCACCAGTCCGCTTCATCTACAGCATTACTGCTCGTTTTTATGTTTAAATTAATTTGCTAGATTATTTTGTTTTTCTTATTGAAATAGCACCACTGGCTATTAAATTAAATTGTGTCCCGAGCAATTTGTAAAGGAGAGAGGGCTGTTAAATAGCGAGTGGGAGAGCTGTCATCTGTAGCGACTGTCTTCGTCAGCCGCCGCGCTCCCATTGTAGGAGGTCCCGTCGTGTCATAACAAAATTGTACACCCATTGGATGGTGAAGCACACACCCCTAGTTCCCGGTGCAGCCTTAAGAGGTTGTGCACCCATTGGTTGTTGACGCGTAGCGTCACACAAAGGCCGCGACCTCATTGGTCGAGGCTTCGTGAGCCTCGAGATTGAAAAAGTTACGAAGGGGCCGCTCTGTGACTGATAGAGTGGATTTCCATGTCATAGCTGTTATATGACGAGCGCTGGAGAGACTGTCAGCTGCAGCAGCGCTGAAATTTATTAAATAACGTGAAAGCTGTGTTCTGACTGGACGAGGTGTTTTTGAGGTCACAGCAAAATCGCGCTGTGATTAGATAAAGCGCTGTTGTATGTTAAAAGGTTTTTTTATGTCCCAGATTTGATTTAATGCAGAGGTTTGAATGTAAGGCGAGTGGGACAGAAGCAATAGCGATTCATGGCCTTAGCAACAGTCTGGTCAGCTGAGTATTGTGGTAATCACACGATGATTGATTAAAACACCTGTTGTGCTGATGCACATTGTTTATTTCCTATCAAACGCTATGCTAGTAATGCCCAGAAATATATTTTAATAACTGATTAACATTAAAAAGTGGAATTTTACAAAACATTGAATATTATATGTAACTAGTTACCCTGTTTAATTGACAATAACAGCAAAGGTGATTAGAGTTTATTAAATAAAAGTTAAATAATAAATAGTTATCATTAAAATTGTAAATTAAATACAGGTTATAGCAGAAACAGTAAAACATTATGTCACAAAACGAAATACGATAATGATATATAATTAATGTTAAAAGGGTAAAAGGTTATTTACAAGCAAGAAATTATATTTAAATTAAAAGGCAATTAGATTAGGTTTTCTTTTTTACAGGTATATGTTGCAAAAGGTGTGTAAGTGAAAAATAAGTACATTTAAAACACATGTGATTATATGTTGATATTTACTGTTATAAATAAAAATTTTGCGTTGCTACTGTTTTTGCAAATTAAAATTTTTCTTTACAGGTTAATTATAATTAGTGATACAGGTAAATTAAGAGAAATTTTAAATTGACTAAGTTATAAGGTTTTCTACACCTGATAGTATTTAATTAATTAATTAATTGATCAGCAAGCGCTGCAAAGCAAATTTAGAGAGTACATTTACCAAATTAATTAAAGAAAATGTCTACCTTATATAAGAAAATGAAAAAGGTTGTAGCTAAATGTGAGAGTAAATTAAAGATTCCCAAATTAGTGAAAATAAATAATAAAGGTGTCAGAGTAGAAAATGTAGAGCAGTGTAAAATTGATGTTGTAAATATGGATCAGAACAGAAATTCACGAAGACCCCTAGAACAGATTAATGCAATGCCAAAAGTGCCAGATCAGATTAATAAAGTGCCAGCTCAGAATTTTACTAAAAATAATGCAACAGAAAAGCATGATGAAATGCTTAGTACTTCTGGAATTAATATTCCTGATTATGTAAATTCATCAAATGATTTAAAGGAGTCCATGAAATATATGGAAACAGAGATAGTGCCTACACTGGGAAAAGATGAAATTAATTCCGCAAATTTAAAGGTCCCATTAACTGAAAAGGTTTATTCTATTGTACTTGAAATTGAATTAGTAGGGATTGTAACCGAGCAAGGAACAGAGATGACTTCAGTTCTGGTAAGTGAGAAGTCTGACATTGACCTAATGAAATTGACACAGTCAGACGAGTCAGAATTATGCTCAAAGAAAAAGGAGATTGAGATAAATGAGCTGAATGAACAGCTACAAATACAGCGACAGGTAATGGTTCAGCAGATTGACATGGCTTCACTGCCATTACACATTTTTGTTAATAAACAGACAGAGAAAACAGATACAGGATTAAATAAAGAACAGGAAAACAGTCCAAAAGGATTAAATACATTTCCAGAATTTTGGAATGAAAATAATGTTCTTTTGAGTGAAGACATCAAAGTAAAGGACGCAATTGATCAACAGATTGAAACTTTGATTTCTGCAGGTTCACTTTTCAGAAATGCAAATTTAATTAAAAGATTGATTGATAACATTCAATTGGCAGAAAAGTTTGCTGTCGTGATATGTGCAGCATACAAAATGAATGATGAACATGCTTTGAGTTCACTAATACTAACATCTGTAGTTGAAACATGGCAGGTAGTCAAAGACTTTCAAGATGAAGCAACTCATGAGGAGAAAAACACATGGTTGAGAAACACATGGTTAAGAGCAGATTTTAAACAGCAAGATGAGAATGAGATTTGGATACACAAAAATGACAGAGTAGTTTTGCTAAATAGCATGATTATTGTCATAGACAGAATGTACCATAAAATTGCAGAATTTCTTTACCAGAGGTGTCTGACTTATCAGCAAGTAAACACAATTAAGAGAACAATTGTGGGAATAGGAACAGAATTACAGGAGAGTGGTTCATTGACCAGATTACAAATGGATTTCGGTGAGATGTCACTGTATGACAAACTGTGCTACATTTTTGTGATTTACTGTTTGATTACAAAATGGGTTGAAACATTTCAGATGCGACATGATGATGAAATTACTGTTGCAAAGTTATCAGATAACAGAAGACATATTGAAAACAGATTGCTCCATTGTACAGATATAATGGAAATTTCAGATGTTGAAGAGCATGAGAATGTTACTATAAAAGATAGAGATGCAAAAATGTGCCTAACTGCAGGTACAAAGTGGATAGATATCCTTCCACTTGTTTTGATGTTTCTGAGAAACACTACTGATAAAAAGACAGATTTAAGTCCACGTGATATTATGATGGACAAGGTCATGAGACAGACATTTATACCAGAGAAAAGAATGATGACTATCAATGATAACATCAATTTGGAGAACTGCAGGAATTTATCAGATGAAATGATTTCTGTGTTTGATGAAGATGAAACTGAAGTGCAAACAAGAGAAAAAGAGCAAGTATTTGATTTGTTACCAGGTAAAAGAATCAGGAAAAAGGTTCGTCTAAAAGGGAATTCTCTAGTGCCAAGATGGCAGAAAAGGAGGCCAGTCAGTCTTGTCACAATAAATGCAGAGAAGTGCAAAAGACTGAAGAGGTGGATTGACACTGGTCATACTTTTCGTGTATCTACATCTGAAAATCCTGATGAGGATAGTGTCACAATTGATGATTCAGATTCTGAAGAAGAGCCTGAAGAGAATCCAGATCTTGAAGATCGACAAGTTGGTCGACATCTGGAGAATATGAAGAGAAAACAAGCCTTGATTGAAGAAGACTTGAAAGTTGTGACTGAAGACTCAGAAAATGATGGAAATCTGCCAGAAAAAGAAGCAGAAGAAGAATGTGATCAGATTGTGATTCAAGACCAGGAGAGTATTGAAAAGCAGAAGAGTAGCTCTGAAAGCAGGAACAGGAATTCTGAAACTGGGAAGTTGAAGGTAATTGAAGAAGAAGAAAATGAATTGCCAAGTACCAGCTACAAAGATGACGTTCCTAACGGAGTGAAGCTGCCGAGTAAAGAAGTACCTGAGTCCAGAATGAAAATTTCTGACACTGAAACTGATGAAAGTGATGAAGATTCTGAAATAAGAAAATTCAGAAAAGGAGCTTGGAGAACAGAATGTAATGTGAACAAGCAAAAGAAGAAATTACTAAGAAAAAGTGATAACTGGCCAGAAGAAAATGAAGGCCTAAAATTCAAATTGAAATACAGATCAAAGAAACAGATTGATGAAAAATCAAGTCAAAAAGATTCTGTAAAGGAAAGTGAGGCAGGAAAGAAAATAGAAGTGATACCTGTAGTGGAGGTAAATAATGAGAGTCAAAAAGAGATTGAAAACAAAAGTGACAATGATTGAAGCACATACCTGTTAAATTTTTGGTTTCTGTTTTTGGCATAAGGCTGAAGAAATCTTGTTAGATGACACAAGGTCGAAGAAATTCTGTTAGCTGAAAAATTAATTTGTGACATTAGGTCGAAGAAAAACTGTTAGAAAAAAAAAAAAATTTTTTGAAAAAGGGGGGTGTTAGAAATTTTTAGAAAATTTAGGTAAAATTTTTAAAATTTTTGTTTTATTTTTCTTTGCAAGCTTAATGAAAATATAATTCTGCTTTGGTTAATTTAGGTTATTGTTCTTTTTGAATTTAACAAGGAGAAGTTTTAGGTTAATATGACAAGCAAGATACTGACATTTTATTAGTTATAGTTTTTGCAACACATTTAGTGAAGCTTAGTTGTATGTTACACAAGAGAAAGAAATAGAACTAGAGGGGTTTCTTAAAACTCAGTATGAGAATTGTAGATAAACTGATGAGATAAGTCTTTAGAAATACTAACACAGGTGAAATTGAATCATGTTCATCTTAGATAAAATCTTTGCTAAAATATTGGGTGGTGGTGTGGTGATTTGTTAATCACCAGATGAGGGAGTTGATGGAGCGGGATAGAAAACAGAATTCTGTTTAAACCCGTGAAGTCACACTTCCATAAATAAATTAATAATGCTAACAATTTGTGCTGTGTGTATAATAATTCAACCTAGTTTAAAGTTGCATTTTCACAGAACACGCGGGAAACTAACATATGTGCTCATAAATGTGCATTATGTTGCATTCTTATGTATGTGGAAAATAATAAATTAATCTTGTCTATTGTCATGTCATAACTAATAGCAGCTGTTTTTAAAATAATGGCATGTGCTTATTTTGCTTCCCTTGTCTATGTGGTGTCACTATATTCTTTATAGGTGCATAAAGAACCCTGCTGGATTTATGAAGACTGGTAGATATAAAATGCTGCTTTATTTGTGCTTTACTGCTAGGTAATTTAGACTAATGGGTTAATTATTAGCAATGATGGGAGGCAACAGAACAAACTGTATTTCTTTCATTAATTATTCTTTGTGTTTGTTTATATAATAGTTTTACAAATGAAGCTTAGAGATGGCTGCAGGAAAATAGTACCCTTTTAAAAGTGGCGCAGGGACAGTGGCGCAGAAAATTGACGCTTTCTGAAAGAGGCCTAATGATGAAAATGGCTCAAGTGAAAATAATTCCAAGAAGGTTGGAAAAGGCCTCTGAGCTTTTATTTTGAAAGGTTTTGGAATGAACTGCTAAAAAGATGACTTTTTGGAGAAATTTGCTAACGTTTGCTAACGTGCCACGGGAGTTCAGAGCTGACTAGCTCAAGGTTAAAAGGAAACTGTCGCTACAAAATGTAGCAGCCTAAGGAAGAACTGCCAAGACTTCTAAATGAACAATGGACTAGTGAATTTGCCCGGGCATGTAAGAAGGAGGTGTCACAGTTTACTGTGGTACGAGGTGGCTCAGCCAATGGAGAACTAGAATTCGTCTGCTGGAATGTGAAAAATAGTTAGCTCAGCTAAAATTAGGGTATAAGAATAGGTTCAGAGAACACATAGTTGGCTTACGCTCGAGAAATCTGGAGGACGATGTTATGCTGATGGACTTTACACGTGAGGACAGGAGTTTTTATTAATTACTTTATTACTAGGTGATGAGGGTAGAGACAGAGAGATATAGTTAGGATTTTGGGAAATGCTTAATTTTACTTATTTCTGCTAATGAATAATAATTCTTGACTTATGCTCTTTTTATTAATACTGAATAAATCTTTCTTTATGACATTTTCTAATGCTTGTTTAATAAAATACCAAAACCTAAGTTTTTCTAGATGTGTTAAAATAAACTTTCTAAAATGACAAGCTGGTCTTGATTATTGCAGATGGTTTAAACAACTATATTTAGATCTTATCGCCTCATGATTCAAGCGCTCTATTGTTGTTATGGGCCTAGTGTTGTAGTGTAAGTTTTGTGGTAGTAAATAGTGTCATTTGTGAAATATTTTGGTGAGAGCGCTGGACCAATTGTTGATCATATTAACAAATTGAACAGTCCCTGTCGCGATTTAAATGCCATTTGCAGATCACGATGTGGATGTCGATGCAACGCCCATCTCCAAGTACGGTAACAAGAGCAACTCTGCTTAGATCGCTGTGTATGATGCACATAAGATATCTTCATTCTGTTAATTAAAAAAGGCTGCAATATTAAGTTAGTTGCTTGCTGTATGAAAGAGCTGGCGTAAAGCTTTCCACCAGGTTGCAACCCCGATTAGGAAGTACAAGGATTGATAGCCGAGCTTAGTAAAAGTGTAGCCAAGTGTGGAATCAAAGAATTTAGGGGCAAGCAAATGTTTCTCCGCTCTCTCTGTTGAAAGAGGATTTATAGAGAGGAATATGTACTGAAAATAGAGGACTCTTCTTGCTCGACTCTCAGACTCTCCTCTTCAATAGTCCTCCTACCGTACTTGAACCTTCTGTCTCCAACAGTATGGCCTTAGCAGGTACCTTTTAATTCTCCAGCTTTATCCCTTGCATGTATAAAGGTATTTCTATAGTACAAATTTAACTAAAATGCAGTGAAGGGCTCTACATGATCAAAGGCAAGTTTAAAGTCAATAAGTAATCGGAGAGGCAGCTGCGTTAATGCATTGTGAGCTAGTCTACTTTAAAGAGGAACGTCTTCCACGGTTTCTAAAATTAGAGCAGTATTCGGGTGGTCTTCGTGGATACAGGGATGCTGTTCCAGATCCTGGGTGCATAGGTGGAAAAGGCCTTGCAAACATCTTCAGAAGCGATAACCCCATTATCAGATGTGTGTTGCAGATACATATCTGCCACAGGATAGAGTGGAGCAGCCCAGGGCGTAGGATGGCATAATGGGCCACAGTTCAAGGAAAATGTCTGCCAATCACCTGGTGGAGTAGTAAAAGTTAAGCATACTTAGGAACTGGTGGCTCTCTGAAACTCATAGGCCCAGGTGCTTTGCACCTGGTGCACCACTGACAGGTATGCCTCTGGAGTGGGTCCTAAACGCCCAATAATGGTTCTCTCATTAAATTCTCAAACACTATACTGTTCAAAAGCCACAACCTCTACAGTATAATATCCTCTTTATGTGATTTAGGTACAAGAGGACAGGCGCACTCATCTGAAGAGGCTGTCACCGTCCCCCGGTGGCGCTGAGGTAGAGGGAAATGGACTGGACGTCTGTCAGCCTAAATAAATACCCAGTTTTCACCTGTAGCATCACAAAACGTAGGTGTGGTCCCACAAAATGCATTAACAACATCCAAGCTACATTTAACACATGGGGCAGTGTTATGGAGAGTGCCCCGGGTTCGCAACGGGTGTTTGCACGCCTCTGGGGCACTCTGGTATTACAGAAGGGGCTGCTGAGACTTGTGTGTCCCCTTCTGGAATACCGATAGCACTGGCACACATAAAGCGCTAGCGCTATCTGCACGGGGCGTTCCCTCATTCGCATGGGGTCATGCCCCATGCAAATGAGAGAATCCCTTTGCCTCTGCACTAGCTCCGTATTACCGACGCGGGCGCAGAGGCAAAGAAGCCCTCAGGAGGCGCACTGTCCGACTGACATTCAGTCTACCTTTTCAGTTCCTCCCCAACAAGTTGGAAACCGTTGCTAGACCTTTAAGGATATCTGTGACTTCTCGGAGCTGGACCTCAAAAGTGGGCAGAGAGAAAAAGTTTTAAAAAGTGGAACCCATGCCATAACTGTTTATAACAGAACTTGACAAAGTCAAATTGCTGTTCAGTGAGTCAGCTCGGAGTACAAGAAATCTCGAAGATACTTTTTAAAGTCTTTATTGTTATTAAGTGTTATGAAAATATTGCTTTTCTTGGTAAATCTGACATTCGTTTTTCACATCTCCAACAGAAAATACTAGTAGGCGGCCACCAAGAGTGGGCCTGCTAAAGACTGCCTCCTGGGGTGATTTTAAAATACAAAAAGACTAAGGCCCTCATTCCCAGTAATCCGGAATAATCTCCGTTATTTCCATCCCACAGAAATGAATAGTACTAGCAGTGGCTGCTCCTCCACTGAGGCGGAGGAGAGCCACCCTACTGCTTACTAGCAGTGGAAAAAAGGAAAAAAAAAATTTACTGACATGTCATTATCATTTTATTTTTCCTTACTAAGGCAGTTTTGGAGATGGGCGGGCTGGGCGGTCTCACAACCACAAGGGGAGGAGTGGTTCATGCACTTAAGTGGGCGTGACAGTTTGTGTGGCCGTCTTGGGCAGACCAAACAGTCATGCACACTTGGCACGTTCTCTACCGTACTGTAATGCACAGCCTGGGTGGAGAAAATGCTCAGGCTCCCGTCCTAGTCTGAGCACCGAACCACAACGCTCAGACCAATCACAACATGATTGACATGGCTGTCATGGTGACAGCAGTGTCGTGATTGGCTTAGAGGAGCCTGGGTGCTTCTTGAGAGACGACCCTGGAGGAGAGACGGTGGCCCTGCAGAGTAGGTAAGTGGGATTTTTAATTGATTTTAACATCACCCTACCCTGGGAAACAGCCTTTACTACGCAACCGTTACAGCACATGCCATTACATCGCATGCCGTTGCAACGAAAAAGGTGTGCAGCAGTGGGTAGAAGATGTTGGATTGAACTCCAACTCCTTCCCTACTGTTGCACACACTGGAGTTGGAATAGAAAATTAATCTCTTCCAACTTCCAGTGCCCCCCCCCCCGACAGAAAGTCGGGGTAAAGGTTGGCGTTGCAACGGCATTCGATGTAATGGCATGCATTGTACCGTCATATATTCCCCTACCAAACCCGTTCTGTACCAGCCGCCACTGGTTACTAGGGTTTCTGGTAATTCTAAAATGGGGGAAATAACAGTGATAATAAGGTTTTAGGGAAGAATATGCAGGAATTTACCATACTAGTTTCTGCATTTTCTTCCCCTGTATTTGACTCTGAGACTTTGCCTGCTTGCAGCCCGTGAAGACTGATTGAAACACATCAGAACTACGGTATGCCTTCAAAATTTTGAATTCCGATGAAGACGGTAAGTTCCATTAAGAATTTTCGGCCATTTGCAATCGAAATGGTACATTACTGTCAAACTGTCACTAGTTTCTATACGCCATAAAACGTACAGCTAGATGAATTGACAAAATAAAACACTTATTTAGCACGCTAACGCTAAGTGGTGGGTCTCTAGGCGCTGTTAATTTGGAACCTTTCAGAGCTGAACTTAAAAATGGATGACAGTAGGCCAAATAAAAAAAAAGAAAAATGGGACATATTTTAGTAGCTAGTCCAATAGTAGGAATTGTGGAAAGTGCACCAAAATGCTTTAAAGTGGCTAGTACGTGGAGAGAAATAAACAGGGTAAGCACAGATCTTGGATATAAGAACGAGGCAGTGAATCATTGTATTCAATGATGTAATCTATGCAGTCAAGAAAAAGGACTGATAACATATCAAGCTGGATCAAAGAAGCTTAAGGTGTGGCGGAAAGGTTACAGCTGAGGAACTGGAAATCCCCAGAAAGAAAGGTTGGTCCCGATTAAGAGATGAATGGAGAAGAATTGCTGTGTGGAATTCCACTCTGCGCAATCACAAGTTGGTTCGTTTATAGGGTGGGGCAAAAACCGACACAATTTTTCCAGACGGAAAATCTCACAGGTAAAATCCCCATGGGAATGGGGTGCATACATCCTAGCCACCGTCCCTGACCATCTCCCAACCCTCTTCCAAGGCACAGGAGGTACATGTAAGGCTCCCACCACCCAAGCACAGCCACTCCTTTCTTCCACCCCAACAGACCGCCGCTGACATTAACCTCCTGCTCAGAGCAGGTGGGTTCCTGATTCTTTTCAATAAGTGGCTTAAAGAAGCTCCATCTTTAGGTGGGTTGCAACCCCTCCACTCCTGGATGGTCCACTTAGAAAGACTGGTGGGCTCTGAACATAGGTGGGGATTTAATATATTATAAATCTACACCCTACCATCCAAGCACATTCATCCAGTGCTTTATTGGTAAAACATGTAACTCCCAGGGCTCTTCTGCGAAGGCCACTGAAGCTTGAACCACCCATTGCCCCTTAAACACTGCCAATGCCGGGACCAACACAACTAATACCCATCACACTCTTAGAAGTGTGGCAATTCAGACTATTTATTTTATTTATTTTATTTTATTATAGAGTTTTGTATAGCGCGAACAAGACCCGTGGGTATCAGAGCGCTTAACATCGAGGTAGGTTACATATTAACAGTGCAATATCAGATTCTAAAAACAAACAGATGTAAGGTAAAAGGCGCAGTGGCTATAAGGGGTGCCTAAATAAACCTTTTACAAACATATGTGCCGTTAGTAATAAAAGGTGGGAGAGGCCTAGTTCATAACTTGGTCCATATCAGTAGATAAGGTGGGCTTTGCGAGACCCCGATTGCATGAGGACAAGGGGTTGAGATTGCTTAGTACCTTGGACTCGTTGAGTTCTATTGCATAGGAATGGCTTAAACCATCTCCGCACATTACATCACAATTACATCGAGGTAGGTTACACATTGACAGTCATATATCCATTCTAACAACCAACAGATATAAGGTAGAAGAGGTTGTGGCTATAACGGATGCCTAAATAAATAAGTATATATCAGATACATGTGCAAATAGTAATAAAGGTGAGAGAGGCTTAGCTTATAGCACCGTCCATATCAGTAGCTAAGGTGAGGTAGAGGTTATATAGTTTGGCTCAGAGACCAGCAATTTGTTCACACAGGGCTGTGGTATTGATAAGGGTACAGCCGAGGCTAGTGAGTGGAGTCAGTTTCTTGATAAAGATAGTATTCATGAAGAGGGATCACTCTTCAGCTGATGTAGTAGATCATACTGGCGATCCGTCGGCTTCCCTATGCCAGGTATTTACTCATCATAAAGCTTTTCAATTCCCGTTTGAATGTTGCGATATTTTGGATCTTCCTAATGCTAGGAGGGAGTGAGTTCCAAACTCTGGGGGCAGCTCCAGTGAATGCTCGATCATATGTCTTTTTCTTTCGAAAAAAGGCCGGCCTCAACAGCAGCTCCTTGGCGCTTCTCGTTGGTCTGTTTCCTCCCGATAGCTTTATTTTCTTGCTTAGGTATCCTGGCGTGTTATAGTGCACCGCTTTATGAGTGATACATGCTGTCTTCATTTGAATTCTGGCCTCATAAGGCAGCCAGTTTAGTGCTTTCAGGTGAGGGGATATATGATCAAATTTTCTCGATCCAGTGATAAGTCTTGCCGCAGCATTGAGACAGGCTTTTAGCGGTGCTGTAGAAGTTTTAGGTAGACCAGTTAATGTAGAGCAGCCATATTCGATCCTGGATATGACTAGGGACTGTATAGCCAATTTTAAGTCTGCTTTTGAGATGAATGGTTTTAATTTTCTAAGGTAGCTCAGATGGAAGCGGGCACTTTTGGCCATTGAATTGATGTGGGCTTTCATGTCGAGGTTCTCATCTAATATGATTCCCAATGATTTAGCTGAGTTGACGAGGGTTGGTGTGCAGTTAAGCGCAGTCACCAATTTGGTCCATTCCTTTACTTCCGGGTTGCTCCTTGGAGGTGCAATTAGCATGAATTCTGTTTTCTGGGCATTTAATTTCAGATGGTTCGTCGTTAACCATTGCATAGCCATCTTTAGTGTCTTATTCATTAGATCAATGTCATCAAGGGAGGCGATCTTTAAGTATATTTGCGTGTCGTCGGCATACATGTGGTAGGATATCGTTGATTTCCGATGGATGTCTGTAAGAGGTTCGACATATAAGTTGAATAGATCTGGGGATAGAGTTGAGCCTTGCGGGACCCCAATTGCATTAGGACACGGGGTTGAAATTGCTTGGTTAACCCGGAATCGTTGGGTTCTGTTGCTTAGGAACGATTGGAACCTATTAAAGACCATTCAAAGCTAACTGATAGTTTGTCTTTCATGTTTATCATTCTGTACAGTGGGAGACACTGTACAACAGTAAGTTTAAACCACTACCATGGTTTTAGCTAGGAAAAAGATTTTTTTATCAAGTATCTCAACAATGCGTTGCATAACATTTTGTGCCAATGGATAAGCACCTGCACTTTAGTTAAATAACTAACGGGATTGCGTCAATGTTATTTGGTTTTAAATTGTGAATGTAATGATAGACCTTTACCTTTCTTTTTTTTTTGGGGGGGGGGGGAGAGAATTTGTAAAGATTTTAATTAATCATACCATAAACTAGGACTATGAATATGACATTCAAAGCTATAAAATAGCCTGGGTGGCTGGTATTATCAATTTTTTGTGTATATTTAATTGTCGAACACTGTTGATGTACTCACCTCAATAACAGTCAAACAGTGCCTCCATGTGGTGGTCTGTTTTAAGTGCCAGTGTTGAGAAGTAATTGCTGGTGCCGAACGCCAAGATATGCCAGCACAAATTAAGCACTGAATTAATTGAATCGTAATAACTTCATTCTCAATCGCTGGAAGATGGTACTACTATGCAATCACAGAGTGTGTGCTAGCTGTCATCACACATGTTGTCTGCTACGAGTTGAGAACACATGACATCAAAATGCTTCCCACAATGTCTACTCTAAAGTCACGCTCCATCCACCAGGTGTAATACACTTAGATGTGGTGATGAAATACAAAAGCAACTCTTTCTTACATCACTCTCTGCTTTACTCCATGCTGAGTGATTATACACTTTTGTTTTGAAATATTTGGCTCATCCACCCAACCGCACGCGTGACACCCAAATTCTTCCTAGATGGGTCACTCTATTAAACCTCCTGCTGCCAACCATAAGCAACACAGCAGTTTTTTACTCGACTCTGGAAAGCGCTTAAAGGCGAGTGAGGTGCATGAGGCCCTATATAAATGCTCTAATACAATTCTGTACCAAAGAACAATTATACCAAAGACCTAATATGGAAGAAAAGGGACTATTTAAACTTTCCGCCTGTACTGAATGCCAGAAAACTGGTTTAGCTTTTCATTCAAGATTTGGCACTGTGTAAAACTGTTGCAGGACATTTTACTAAAAATACCTGCAGGGGGAAAACAACTGTAGTAAAAATAAACACGCATTGGAAATGCAATAGGTCTCGCATTTGCTTGAGTTAGAGCTATTCGCCTTGTAAACGACAGTGTCTTTTACGCATGTGTTAAAGAGTGTATGTATGTGGTATGTATGTGGTGTGTAGTGGAATAATGTGTCTCAGATTGTAATTGTTGGCTGTGGAATCGTGTGGCTTGGAATAGTGTGGCGTGGAGTGGATTTTTGTAGTGGAATTATATGTCATGGTGTGCTGTGGAATTATGTGGATAGTATTTATGTGGTATTGAGAATCTATGTAGACAATAATTTCTCAGGCTTGTGTCATTGGTTTTCTTTGATTTAAAGTGAACTAGACATGTCACTGCAGTTAGATACTCACGTTTTTTCTACACAGAACAGAAAAATATGATGAATAAAAGAAAAAAATCATGATAATTGCAGCTCCTACTACACTGCTCTACTCGTTTGCCTTCACAGTGGGACTATCGTTTTTAAAGCATTTTAAGGATATTGAAGTGCATTTCCATAAAATAGGTTACAGGATGCAAATCTAACAAAAATGATAGGCAGATAATAAGAAATAAGAAGTGGACGGATAAGCAATATGTATAGTGATCTTGGTTTAGTAAGTTAACCATTCACTGATGATCTCTATTGTGACCTCAAATGATTGCACCAAGGACTCAGCCTTTCATCTTTCTGAGGTCAAAAATTGAGTACCATTTGATTGGTTAATAACAGCTCTTTAAAATTAACAAATTACTCTTGGCCTATTTATATATGTGGTTTGTGCAATGCTGATTTTCACGTGCATACGCGATAAATATCAGAACAAGAAGTAAATGGGTTCAATCTGTGCATACATTTCACTTATGAGACCAGTCATTTTGCTATGTACAGCAGTGCTTGAAATGGAAAAATAGAAGTGCTGGCCCCCTATGCCAGAGTAATTTCATAAGTCTGATAAATGCTGGTACTCTCTAAATAAAAGCATTGCACCTCGGCTCAGAAGTGCAGGTACGCTCCCCCCAGAAATAAAGAAGTGCAGGTACTCAGTACCTGCCTATTTAAAGCATGCATATACCTTGATTGTATGCAACACGCAATCTAGGATGCAGTAGATATTGAACTTTCACCTATAACAAAAAATGTGTGAATGTAGTGTCATATGAATTAAGTGTAGAGTAGGAGGTTTTATTTTCACTAGCATTCCATACTCTGTTTCTATTAATAGTAGTTTACCGCAGGGATTTATCCCCTTGTGCTCCAGCTGTGGTTTAAAACACTGCAGTTAATATTTTCTGCACATGAAAAATACATCATGGCATGAATCAAATCGAATGGGAGATATGGGACAGGGTAGATTACTGGGAGAGTTCTGCCCTGAGGAAATCTCAACTAAAGAGAGGCTTAAAAGTTCTGACCGACGTAGCCAGCAAATTAAAACACTAACTCTATGATTACAAGATTACGCATGTCACCAACTCAGGAGCCAAAAATCAGAATAAACTAAAACGTTCTCAGTAATATAATTAACAACACGAACCCGGCACACCCACTCACGCAGAAAGTAAAGTCAAACCCCTTAGAGCACGAAGTGTGTAGCAAGACTTCAAACAGACAAAGTGACGCAACTATATGGGTTAGTTGCAGGAACAAAAGATATGGACCCCACTGCATACATTTTGAATAAGGCTCCCTGTTTTCCGTTTTTACTTATTTTTACGGATAAATACAGACAAAAAACATTTATTTTCTTGTCTGTATTTATTTTTAAATGTGCATAAAAACAGAAATTGGGATGTTTTTTGAGTAATTCTAAATAATGTTTGTCATGACTGCCAGGCCAATAGCTGTGTGGATTGATAGGTAAGGGCCTAAAAAAGAAACAACTTTTAGTAAAGAGGCTTTAACAGCTGTAGATATGCACATGGTCGATACTGAAATTTGCATATTTTCTTATAAGTGCATTGATTTATCTTCTGTGGGTGTTTACAGCACTGACACATAGTAGGACTTCAAGTATGAGTGCATATTGACTGGTTAAATAAATGTTGAAATATACTAATTTCAGCTTATTTTTTCCACAAAAGCCAAAATAAATATAGATAAATACAGACGGAAATGTCAAAAAAAAAATACCATATAACCGGGAGCCCTAATTATGAAGAAAACACTGAAAATACTTCACTCTCACCCAACTTTGGCTAAGGTCACAATGGCGCACCCACCTTTTGAAGCACAACTAAAGGGAAATCTTAAAATCCAATACAACACCACTTTTAGACATAGTGCATCCAAGCACAACCTCATGGACGATCTTCAGAGCATACCTACACTGGCATATGCATCAGCAAGAACAAACACTAAGGGGCTAAGTAACTGATGGACATGCTCTATATAAACAAGTAGTGCGCATACGTAATAATGCGAGTTTGTGTGATGGTGGGCAGATTGGTATGGAGACTAGCCCACAAGAGCATGCAGGTGGCCGTGGGCATACTGGTATCATCTAAAAATATGATGCAAAAATACTGAAATTTTGAACTCAGTGAATATTCTACACCCGTGGAAAAAAACAGTAATATTTTGGACGTAAAATAATTTGGTTGCATACAATTATTTGGAATTGCTGTGTACTAAAATGACCATGAAACTACTAACCTGGTGTACGTTCCCACAACCCTGTATGGCTAGCCATTGGGATCTTCGTTGGGTCTGTGATTAGCATCCCTGTACAAAACGCACCATAGTCCCCATGAGCCCCCAACAGGTGAATAGCGTTTGAGGGCTAAGTGCTTGTTTGGAGCCACGCACACAAGCGTTCTCTTTTCTGTGCCTCAGACCCTATTGTTGTTGTGGAATCGGCATGGGAGAGGGCTGTGAGACAAGGTTGGCTGCCCTGGAAGAGAGCAGGGTCCTAGTGTGTGCTTTAAGGACTCCTCCTCAAGCTGTGGCAAGGGACCGGACCTTGTTTACGCCGAACAAAAGCAAGGTACATGGATGCTATTGTTAAAGCATGCAAAAAAACACAACATTTTGGGTAAATTAACAAGTTTTATGATCGGTGCAATTGAGGCGAGAAACGCATTTAGAAAGAAGATGTGCGGGCGCAATTACAGTTGGGCCAAGTTGTGAAAAAAAAATACAATGTCTCAAAAATAGATACGGGCGAGCTGTGCATAACAAAAGAAAAGTCGCCCAGTAACTATAGTTAAAGTCCAACCATGCATGCTGCATTACCAAAAAAAATCATTACGTTGCTGTGGAGAGTGTCATGTCTGCAACAGAAGGTCGGAGAAAGTCTTTTCAGAAAATAGTGCTCACAGATTGTAAATAAAACATAAAGTGTAACAACACGTACAAGAGGAGCAGTCCTCATGGTATGTTACAACAAAAGGTGGTACTAAGGCGGAACTACTAAGCCTATTGAACAATGAAAAGCCACCATTTACAAACAACAGTAACAGGAGCCAGTTAAAAAGATGGGCGGAGATTCATGCTAATATTCTGAACACAGCATGCCTCGAACAGACAGTGCAAGCGCTGCCTAGGCAAGACCTAAAAATGTCCACGTTTTGCTGGCGTCAATACAACTGGTAAAGTGTAAACGCTTTTGCTGCATTAGCAACATGCGATTTTGCAAAAGTATTGCTACAAACCTACATAAGTAAATTATATTTGTTAGAGAAAAAAGGCACCTTTCAGAAAAAAACATATCTATAGCGATAGGAAAAACATATCTATGGCGAAAGTCACCAGATGTGGACTGGCCTTGAGGACCCGTGACTTTTCTCCTTTGGGTGACTGACTCTTCTCTAGCCCTACCAGTCTTTCAAACACTAGCTAGCGTGCCCTTAATGAGAGTACTATGAAGCAAAGGGTCTGTTATTTAGGTCTCGACTGACGTTCACTGCGCAGCAGTGTCGCTCAGCCGAGATTTTTTGATTTCCAGTACTGGGGCTTTAACCCGCCTCTCTCTTCCATTGGCTAGCTCCATAAATGGAGGCTAGCCATTGGAAGAGAGATGTGTTAATCATTCTAGGAGCAGATTCGTGGGCGTTTCTGTGTTTTTTTAAGCCCCGCCCCCTTTGTTTCGTCATGCACAGGTGGGCCATAGTGGGTGTTTCCTTTTTTTTTTTTCTTCAGGGCTGTTTTTTCGTCATTGTTAAAGTTTCTCTTGCCGAGATGGACGTAGCGATTGCTTCGCTGCAGGCGCGCACCCCTCCTCAACCCCGGAGAGCCTGCGGAGGGCAACGCCGGAAGAAGTCGTCCTCAGGTGAGTGCTTGCTGTTGTGCATCCCGCCCGCTCCCCCCCGTGTTCGTTGTGCTTGTCTTGTTTATATTGTGTTTGTATTTCACTGCGCCATCAATGTCTCCCTTAACTGGCCAGGAGTCCCTCCTACGCACCTTACATTAGCTTCATAACTTCTAGCCAGTACTGGGCTTTAAACCACTGCTAGTAGATGTGGTTTTGTCTCACTGCTAACACATTCTCTGGAGTTCCTCGTTTCCTCCCGCATTGCCCATTCACGTCGCACATTCGGGCTTGCGGCTACCCGACCCCCCCCCCCTCCTCCTGCAACATAACCTAGTTTGCACCCTGCTTGCACCCTCATCACGTACTCCGTGCTCTCTCGGGATCACAAGGTAAAGAAGCGCCAGTTCACGAGACACCGTTATATTTAAACCACTGCTAGTAGATGTGGTTTTGTCTCACTGCTAACATATTCTCTGGAGTTCCTCGTCCCCTCCCGCATTGCCCGCTCACGTCGCACATTCGGGCTTGCGGCTACCCGACCCCCCCCTCCTCCTGCAACATAACCTAGTTTGCACCCTGCTTGCACCCTCATCACGTACACCGTGCTCTCTCGGGATCACAAGGTAAAGATGCGCCAGTTCACGAGACACCGATATATTTAGGAAAAGCTTTATTCTACACCTTCACATCACAGTCACTAGGCTGTCGGTCCGTTTCCTTGGCCGGATGTGACATCTAGGCAGTACCGGTGTTTGGTACTGCTGAGTCTCCTCACAGGCCTGTGGCGCTGCTGCTTCAGTGGTTAGCCAGGACGCCCTGAGTCTGACTCTGGGGTGTTAGTCTTGGGTTCAGAGACTGCCAGGCGAACACATTATACGCATGGACCTTTCTGTTAGGGAAAGGAAACACACGCTGCTGTGTGGTGCTAGCTCCCTGCAGAAATCTCTGATCTTTCATCCTCTCAGGTATTTGTGCTGATTTTACTCCTGGCCTTGCAGAACTCATAGACTTTTTGTATATAATTTCCGTGTATATGTAAAGTATACGTCAACTTGCCAAGTTTCTCTCGTGTACAGAGCTTTGATGCCCTTTGGGGCTGGGTTGGCATGATATCCAAGAGCTATTAAAATATCAATTCAAAGCAAAGTTCACTGCGAGACCCGTGCAGACCGGGGGTGGGGCGGCAGCCGCAGGGGGGCGTAGTTCAGAGTCCACTTCCTGTTAACATTTCACATATTTAAGAGCTGGGGACCGCTGTCCACTGGGCTAAAGATCTGTGTAGATTTCAGCCAAGAGCCATGACCTATTGTCTAGGTACACACAGTCTATGGTCAGACTCAGAGGGGCACTGCACCCAGGGCATGCATGGATTCCCATGGCATCTACGGCCGACATACAGACTCCCAGCATGTTTGGCCTTACAGGCAGGCTTATAATATCCGTGACTTGTACGCATCCACCTTCTATGGCCTTACATGTATGCATATGGCATTTGTGGTCTCACATGCATGCACATGCTATCTGGCGTGATATGCACGCACATGACATCTATTTCTTGACATGCATGCATGCACACTCTATGTCCTACCAGGAATGCACTTGACATCTATGGTCTAACACGCATGCACATGACATCTATGACTTGATATGCAGGCGCATGACATCTGGATGTTGACATGCATGTACACTCCGTCTGTGGACTAACGTGTATGCACATGCCATATTTGACTTGATATGCAGGCACATGACATCTATGGCTTGATATGCAGGCACATGACATCTACAGCTTGATATGCAGGCACATGACATCTATGGCTTGATATGCAGGCAGACACCATCTATGGCTTGATATGCAGGCAGACGCCGTCTATGACCTCACATGCATGCATGCATATGACATCTATGGCTTGGAATTAAGGCATACCCTGTCTGAAGCCTGTCTGTGTGTGGCTCTGTGGCTCTGTGTGTGTGTTTGCGCTCTGTGTGTGTGTGTGTGTGTGCAAATGCAATAGGTCTCGCATTTGTGAGAGATTAAGCCTGTGGTTCCCAAACTGTGCGCCGCGGCACCCCGGTGCGCCGTAATCAGGAGCCAGGGGCGCCGCGACCACAATGTGGAAACCTGAAGCCTCTTTTTCTGCAGCCAAACACATCACCAGCATTATGTTTAGAGTAAAAACGGAGCACGTTAGAAATCAGGCATAAAACATAAGCCAAGTCAAGGCCTTCCTCTCGCTGAGAGAAAGCCTTGACTTGGCTTATGTTTTATCCTTGATTTCTAAAGTGCTCCGTTTTTACATTAAACATAATGCTGGCGAGAGGAATGCCCGTGTAGCTAGGGGGGTGCGGTGGGGGCGGTCCGCCCCAGGCGGCACTATTCTGGGGGCGGCGACGGCTATGCTGCACTGGGGGCCCGTGGCAGCATTGCACACGTGAATGAAGTGCAAGCGCACCTCTGTGCAGAATTCACGAAAGCGCTACCAATGACGGCCTTGGTAAAATGGAATGTCTGCTGCTGCATAAGTTCCAAGTAGGTTATTGCGAAGAATGCATCTTTTATTCATTAAAAATGCGAGAGGAAATGTTTCTGAGGTGTTAAAATTGGAAAATGTATGTGCACACAGTGTTCATCAGAATAGTGGGAGCCTGCAAGGATTTGCATTTAAGATAAGGCATGTCTGTTAAAGATCTTTCCAGATGTCATAAAAGGGTTGAGCACTCAGTATTTTTATATATATTTTTTTCTACGTGGTGCTGGAATGATATTCAGAGCGGCGGTGCTACACTCACTGAACTCATACGGATTCTGAAAATGTTTCAAAATTAACAGGTGTCCCGCCAGGCCCAATCAGATGAAGGGTCCTAAAAGGGTGGGTTTTTTTGTCTTGGAGTTTTATATAGCTCGAACTTGACCGAAGGTATCAGCGCGATTTACGGAGCACCAGTTGTGTTTCATATAGACAGATTATTTTGGGCACGGGGAGATTAAGTGATTTGCCCAGAATCACAGGATGTTAAACTTCCCCACCGAGATTCGAACCCGGTTCTGTAGTCGGAGGTGTATTTAGGTATCCCCAAGGGTTGTGAAATGCCCAGATGTCAGCACCTTGATAGATGTTAAGCTACCTGTGATTTTCCCATCTTCAAATGTCTTCATTTTTTTTTTTTTGCTGGGGTCAACACTTAAGAAATGTACGAATAAAGGCGCGGGAAAGAACTGGACATTAAAAGGTTAATTAAGATAAGAAGGGTAGAGACATCGATTAATTTTATGACTCCATACAGAGTTTGGCACAAGCACCGGTCATTGCATGTGCCCACAAAGTCACAGGGAGTGGTTGTTTCTTGAGCACGTTTGCCTTTCCAGCTAAGGCCAGAAAACTCCTATGTTCAGCATATCCACTTCTGCATCCACCCACTATGTCAGACTCCCTTTAGCTTTCAGGCCTCCTCTAGCAGAGGCCTCAGTCCACACTTTGAACTGCACGCAGAGCTTGGGGTGGTCAAAGGCAAAGTGGGCCAGTACCACTTGCTTCTGTGGATCTCACTGGGATTGCCTCCCAATTATTTAAGGAAGACAACAGGAAGTACTCCCGAGGTCGGGCTTACATCCCACCCCACCCGCCCACCGGTAAAAAAATGGTGGGGAGCCACGGTCAACTGCCAATTAGGTCAAGGGAGCCACGGGTCAAAAAAGTTTGGGAACCACTGGATTAAGCTATTGGCATTGTAAATGACAATGCCATTTATTTATCTGTTTTCAAAACCAACACATAAATACAAAATGTGTCATTTACAATGCCAATAGCCCTAACTTTTACAAAGGCGAGACCGTTGCATTGTAAATGCTTTTTTTTTTTACCAAGCTCGTAAATATAAGCCTGATCAGTAAAATCCTGAGAATAAAGCCTGTGACCCTAAAGAGTCATTGGGGAAAGAATGTGTGGCTGTCCCTCGTCCCACATGTATGAATGCTGCGGGTCTGATCAACTGCAGATGGCCGGAAGTTCTCACCACGCGCCAGCTATGTGTGGATGGGAGGGTGTCCGGGGGCCTGGGAAGCAGCTCTGGAAGAGATAGCACGGAGGAGAGGCGCGTGCATGAAGGATAGCATTCCACAGTGCAGCAAAGCAACTTTACACGAAATAATAACGCTGCTCTGGAACCGCGAAAGTAAACTTCACGGTACATATCTCGCCATTTTCTAGAAACATCCTCAGCGTCCCAGGTGCGAACTGGAATTGTCAGCTTCATAGACTTCTCCTCTTATTCACTTTACAAACTAAAAATAAATAAAAAAAAATACTCAAAAAGGAGGGAGGGGCGGGGTACATGCACTTGTGTTGACAGACATGGGACAGAAAGAGCACTTGGCCGATAACTCAAAAATGTGGCATTTCGGGAGTAGTGGGGGAGGGGGTGGGGGAAGAGGACATGACGAGGAAGGATGACAACATTTCGTGAGGAGTGAGATCTGAAAATAACAGACCCCGAGTTACCTAGTCCCTGAAGTGAGTAGGCACATATAGTCCAGTGTTTTTAAGCTGCATGATGGGATTTGTAGTCCTGTGTAACCCATTATATAATCGGGACAATACCCATAATTAAAATAAAGCTCCTGGACTGCATGTCCCGCTGTCGCATCTATCTGATAAACTTGAATGCTCTAGAGTATATACATTGGAAAAAAAATGACAATAAAAAAACATGATTGCGAAACATTTAAAACAAATAAATCAGAAATCCTCTCACGAGCAGGCTCACGCTTTACGATGGAGCCTCAGGGTTGTCATTGCACCTGAAAATCAGGATGCAACGTAGAACCTCACTTGACCCCTCTCTTCTCCTCCACCTGAACCCGGATAGTACTATTTACATCTGATCAATGTCCATCTCGCAACTGACAACGATGACGGACGAGCCCAACCTGTGTACCAAGAAGCCGGCAGTGCGTACCTGTCTGCGGGCTCTGGGAAGTTAATCATTTTACAGAGAAAGAGTCAACGTGATGTGCGGAACCACTAATACAGGACGAAAGAAATGCAAGGTATCATTGCAAGAGACGGAAAGTTAATTGAAAGATAGTGAAGAAGTAAGGCTCACCGTCATAAGTGAACATTCGACGAAATGCAGCTCGCACTCAAA
Organism: Lissotriton helveticus; assembly: GCF_964261635.1. Taxonomy (NCBI): domain Eukaryota; kingdom Metazoa; phylum Chordata; class Amphibia; order Caudata; family Salamandridae; genus Lissotriton; species Lissotriton helveticus. The sequence goes on along the minus strand of NC_136065.1, from coordinate 359,151,112 downwards.
TAGGATCCAGCAAAAAGGTGCAGGTTTGATGGTAACACACACACAAAAACAGACACACTAATAAGGAAACACACAAAACGCACCCACTATAGAGGGAGCAATGTTAACAAAACAAACAAAAGGTTTTATCAACAGCGAAAAAAGATTCAAAGTATCTGTGAAGGAGAGGCCGTGTAAACAGAAACAATTCACGGCCACAGCTGCGATAACAGAGTTGAGAAACAACACCCAGTTCAGACTGGCCGCAGCCCGATCTCACCGCTGTCGCCTCTGAAAGTTAGGAAACAGCTTTATCCGATCCATAATGTTACTTTAGGGGCATGCATGCGACAAATCACCCTTTAAAAGGATTCCCCTACTCTTTCAGCAGCTGGTACTTCTCAAAATCACATTCCAGACTACCCCTCCCGGGAGACACACCCTCCCCTCCGCGGCGTGGAGCCCTGTCAGTCTAATTCCATTCCTACCTGACTGCCAGCTTCATGCACGGGTCCTGGCTCCGGTGCTCGGCTGGTTTCGGGTCCCCGCTTCCCTGGGCTTGGAGGCTGGTGTTTGAAAGTGCAGAACCCGGGCTGCAGCCGCTGCGGAACTGTCCAAAGCTGCACTTCCTGTCCGAGGCTCCTTTCGCCTGTCCCCTCCCTCTGCCCTCCACAGCACTGCTGACATCACCCAGGTGTGGGCGTGCGGAGGCAAAGAGGGCAGGGAGCAGCCTGGTGTGTGCAAAGCAAACCGCAGTCCCCAGGAGAAAGCAGGCGACGGGCAATGCGGGTACGAGGGGGCGGGGCCATGCGCAGCCAGCCACCACTGTGCTGCAAGATGCAAGCCACAGGTGAGTGACGGCCGGGGAGTCACAGGGGGTGCTACGTGGAATAGCCAGGATTCACCGTGAGAACTTTGTGGCACCTGGAATAAGCGAGGTGACCGCAATGTGATTAATACAAGGAACACTTTCTGTGCCCATACACTCACACGGGCGACATTTAAGAGAGTAAAACACCCTGGAATGGGCCAGTTAACTGCAAAGAGCCTGACAAAATCCGCTTATTGTACCTACACCTGGATTCTGATGCCTGAGAGAGAAACCTTTCTAAGAATAACCCTGTCTACGCCTGCAAAGTTCCAGGTAAACCGAAGAGAACTTAGTCCAGTAAATCAATATAGTCCAATGCTCTTCCTTCAGTATGACTCCGTTTGTTATCTTTGGGTGACGGATGTCTGACACACCAACATGTTTATACTACACCGTGTTTACCAACATCTTTATACTACACCGTGTTTACCAACATCTGTATACTGCACCGTGTTTACCAACATCTTTATAGTACACCGTGTTTACCAACATCTGTATACTACATCTTTATACTACACCGTGTTTACCAACATCTGTATACTACACCGTGTTTACCAACATCTTTATACTACACCGTGTTTACCAACATCTGTATACTACACCGTGTTTACCAACATCTTTATACTACACCGTGTTTACCAACATCTGTATACTGCACCGTGTTTACCAACATCTTTATAGTACACCGTGTTTACCAACATCTGTATACTACATCTTTATACTACACCGTGTTTACCAACATCTGTATACTACACCGTGTTTACCAACATCTTTATACTACACCCTGTTTACCAACATCTGTATACTACACCATGTTTACCAACATCTTTATACTACACCGTGTTTATCAACATCTGTATACCACATCTTTATACTACACCGTGTTTACCAACATCTGTATAATACATCTTTATACTACACCGTGCTTACCAACATGTGTATACTACACCGTGTTTACCACCATCTGTATACTACACCGTGTTTACCAACCTCTTTATACTACACCGTGTTTACCAACATCTGTATACTACAACTTGTTTACCAACATCTGTATACTACACCGTGTTTACCAACATCTGTATACTACACCGTGTTTACCAACATCTTTATACTACACCGTGTTTACCAACATCTGTATACTACACCGTATTTACCAACATCTTTATACTACACCGTGTTTACCAACATCTGTATACTGCACTGTGTTTACCAACATCTGTATACTACACCATGCACACCGTGTTTACCAACATCTGTATACTACACAATGCACACCGTGTTTACCAACATCTTTATACTACACCGTGTTTACCAACATCTGTATACCACATCTTTATACTACACCGTGTTTACCAACATCTGTATACTACATCTTTATACTACACTGTGTTTACCAACATCTGTATACTACACCGTGTTTACAACCATCTGTATACTACACCGTGTTTACCAACATCTTTATACTACACCGTGTTTACCAACATCTGTATACTGCACCGTGTTTACCAACATCTGTATACTGCACCGTGTTTACCAACATCTGTATACTGCACCGTGTTTACCAACATCTGTATACTGCACCGTGTTTACTAACATCTGTATACTACACCATGTTTACCAACATCTGTATACTACACCGTGTTTACCAACATCTTTATACTACACCGTGTTTACCAACATCTGTATACTACACCGTGTTTACCAACATCTTTATACTACACCGTGTTTACCAACATCTGTATACTACACCGTGTTTTAACTGGCATAATCGGGTTCTGCTCCTTTGGTTTCGCTGCACACAGGAGCGCTTGAGTTTGTCCTCTCTGTTTCAATTTTTATCACTTTCTTTCTCTAACACAATCACATACCAGCGTGTCATGACTACTAATATACTTCAAGGATATTTTAACCTTTACTTTTCTTGCTTAATCTTTCACATTTACTAAGTATGTCAGTTCCTGCCAGCAGGCATAGATTTTGTATACCAGAGTATGAAGGTCTGAACTGCCTTTTTTTTGTATTGTACAATTCTGCAGCCTTCAAGCAGACACGCAGTTGACGAAACATGTGTTGGCTGTGTCTTATGATGTTACTTTGTCACTGAGGACTTCAAGTTACACACAATAAACAGACCTTGGATTGAATTTATCGTGATCCTGACTCCTTGGACTAAATTGATTTACTGGACTACATTCAGAGTGCTGTGATGTCTTTTGTATGCATGCTACGAGCGGTGGACTCTTGGGTCCATCGCCCTTTTCGAGACAATTGGTGGAAGGGTGTCTGATATCAAATAGCAATGAGTATAGAGAATAGAGTATAGTGGTAGAATGCACATCTCCTGATAATCACTTTTCAGAATTTTCCAAGTAATATTTGGCGTGCAAACTGATACCGTGGTCTGTCCTCAAAACCACAGATGTAATCTGTAAAATGTATGTGGCACGGTCTCATGCGTCACTCAGTTGCACAGCCCTTAAGTGAGATACTTATTCTCGTAACAAACCTTAATTCGTCAAGTACTCCTTATCTGAACCATGTTTTTATTTATTTTATTCCAAAGTTCATACATTTTTTGTTTGTTCACTCCAAAGGAAGCGTTAATTCAAAATGACTTTTTTCTGGTTACAAGCATGGATAGCATAGAAAGACTGCAATTACATTGCAGATGTTTTTTTTCAAAACATTGTAACATCCAAAACACCTCGTAGTGGGAAAAATACTTTTTATTATTCAATGCAGTTTCAATAAAGAAGATTGAAGTTATGTCACATACATAAAAATTATAATCAAACAATGAAAGCACTCTGCCAATCGTGTTAGCATGGTCAATTCCTTAGCCAAGTGGCTCTAGTTCAGGTATATATAAATCACATATCTCAGCCAGTGTATCTGCACCTATTTTGTACACCATCCCAACCACTGATGCAAGGCTATATGATGGCATAGCACATGTTTACAAATAAACAACCTGCACTCCATAAATAAATATATATATATATATATGAACCAAATCCCCACTTGCTATCACAGAAGGGTCTGACACCGCAAAGGTAAAATCAAGAGGATTTATTCAAATTCAGTTCACAGTGCAAGTAGTGTAACAAACGGCAGACGCGTTTCAGCAATTCCAGCTTTCTTCCGTGCCTGTTACATTAGTGAGTCCTCGCACCTGGTGGCCATTTGAATGTTCCCTTGGCTACTCCCCATAGAGTCTTAGTCGAGGTCTCTCCTCTGCCTTAAATATATATATACATATGCTTTGAGAAAGACCTTGGTGGTCGAAACACGTTAGCTGAATTAAATGTGTTTGAAAGTACCCTTGGAGTGCGAGCATTCTTTGCTGGCACGGCCGCGTCAGTAGTCTTAATATATATATTTTGCAGATATGTTCTATGTTTAATAAACTTTCCTAAAAAAACTTTTTTGTGAGCTCAGTTTCTGATGCAATTACACTTGCAAAGTTCAGTGCAGGTCCACAGCACCTCCTTGCAAGCACACTTACCTCTGCAACCATCTGCAGTTTTCAGCCACACTTGACAAGTACACCACATGCCTTAGATACCCCTGGTAGTGCTGTCCACAATGGGTTTAAGCACTGGCTGTCTCTGTCCATTTTCCACCCTCATCCCTCCGGAGTGGGTTGCTCCTGCTGAAGTATGTCATGTGGACGAGATCCCTGCCTGGTAAACATCGCGCCTTGTATGTTCAAGAAGAGCAGACTGTGTTGGTGGGATGGCTTTCATTGTCTTGTTTATTTCTCTGCGGGCTTCATTGACTGACTTCAGTTGGCTTGTTCTCTGGTACAAGATTATGGTGAAGCGTCCAAGAATTAGGAAGCGGTCACTCTGAATGTCCACTGCTATGAATGGATTCCTGGCAATGTTGGCGAAGGCTGCCGTAACTTCGGGATAAGATTTCCAGGCCATCCATCCTGATTTGTTCTCTTTTGTAAGGAATGCCAAGACTGCGTCTCAGCCAGTGAAGCTGAGAAACACCGGCAAGGTTGTGTATTTCTCCTTTCCCAAGGTTTGAGCAATGACATTAATTTGGATGTAGTCAAAAGCTTCTTCCTGTACTGAATGGTACCCAGATATTTGCCTTGGGACACAAGCCTTTTAGCGGTGAAACTTTCCTATCAGAACCACTACGACATTGGTGTCCACAGTGCAGACCAAAACAGACACAGTGCCTTGTTTCAGGTCATGTTGTACATGTAATATCAGTCTCCAATCTACATCTTCGTGGTTACAGACTAGCATGGATCAGTTGCTGCCTCTGACAAGAATGCTATCTCCATATGTTGTCACTTCTCCCTTTATTACATAAACTATGGAGCGCCGTGTCGCTCCAGCCGACAGTCGCACGGCAAGGACATGAAATATTTCAAAGACTCAATATTTTGTTCAAGTAGTCTGTTTTATTCACATTTAGATACATTGTTTTTTTCCCAAGTTTTTCTTTGTTTTCATTCACATCAACGGCTGGAGGATTCCTAATTTGTTCAAATGCAAAAGAAATGCCCCAGTGGCTATGTTCTAGAAATCTACTGTTTATCCTGGGTGGCCACATTCACAATAACCCAATGCATTACGGGCTCTACAGGCTTTTGTCAGGGGTAACTGAAATATTAAAATGAACACCAGTTGTCGGGACAAACTCACATAAAACTTAAACTGAATGTGACTTGATCCCTTATCTATCAATACATTCTCACCCATGTTATTACACAACCTCTCATTTCCTAAAATCTGTGCTAAAAATGATCCCCACCTAGTCCTATAAACAGTACTGTAACTAAAACATCAAATTTATAAACAACATCAAAAATAAAGTGCTCCACATGCTTACTTAAACACATCCTTATATGTATAAATCAAATAACAATGCCCTGGCACACCCCCAATGCTGTGCAAAGCTAATCTGTACCTGTGACTTATTAGTGCAGATACCGGCAGTATCACCACCTCTTCCACTCCGTATAATCAACGCAAGCATGTGCAATGCAGACTAATCCCAAATGAACTGCTTCTAGTGTGTTATTCTAATTATCCGCCCTTGAAAACTAAAACCTCACACATGACTTTGAATACCAATCAACACCACAAACATGAAAGATATACTTATCCTCCTCCTTCTCAATGTGCTCTGAAAGTAACTACATGACATTTCCATAGTGATGTAGACAAAATAATTTGCACGTTATCAAACAATGAAAAATAATATGAAACTTGTTTTATCAAATAATATAATTAATAAAAAACAATGTTTAATGATATTCAATCCTTTGTAGAATTTCCTTCAGTTCTTTAAATAGCAAAATGGGTTCCCCCTCATCTCTTTCTCTCCAGTTAGCCTTTGACATATGCAATCTTTTTGTCTATTCTTAACACCTTCGCTGTGGCGGCTATTCCGCCGCAGCGCTAAGGGGGCGGGGGGCCGCGCGGCGCGCCCATGCTGGTGACGGAACCACTCCGTCACCAGCCTCGGTTGAGCTGTGCTGATGACGTAGCGGTTCCGTCATGGCCCCGCCCGCTCAATAGAACGCGCCGCGCAGGCGCTTCGGGCGGGCCATGACGGAACTGCTCCGTCATCAGCACAGCGCTACTGCGGATGAAAAGGTTAATCCTCTTAGTCATTGGGTGAAATCGATTGATGGGCCATAAAGGCTCAGACTAGAGGTCGAAATGCATTGGGTTATTGTGAATGTGGCCACCCAGGATGTACAGTATATTCCTATGTGCTCTTGAACATGGCCACGGACTGGCATTTCTTTTGCATTTGAAAAATAAGGAATCGTCCTGCCTTTGATGTGAATGAAAAAGAAAAACTTGGGAAAAAACAATGGATCTAAATGTGATTAAAATGGACTACTTGAACAAAAGATTGGGTTTTTGCAATATTTCATGTCTTTGCCGTACGACTGGCAGCTGGAGCGACATTATTCTCCACATCTCATCTAATTATGCATCTTTGCTTTGGGGCAAGGCACAAGACATGTCTGCACACTATATAATTGTGCCAGGAACATTTTTGAAAACAGTGAAATTTGAGTACATTGAGTGCGTTTCATCACTTGTATTGAGTCACTGTTCTCGATCTTTTCGGCTAGGAACAGTAACACCTCCTGTTTGATGTCTGCATCACACAAGAAGTTTTGCAGTGTCCTGGAATCTTATTTTGACTTGCAACCTTTCTTCGCTTTCCTTTTTCTCTTTTCTCTCTGACATAGTATTTGATGCTGCCTTTGACATACCTGTCCCAGACAATGTACACCTTTTTGAGATGTCAAGCTATCAAGCTGCTGCACTATGCAAGGTATGAAAACATAAATGGCATAGTCTTCAAAAATCCTGACACCTGCAGTTGGTGAGAAGAGGTGCACCACAGCAGCACCATAGAACACCTTCACATCAATGTAAGTTGGCACATCTGTCTCAGTTGTTTCTTCCAGCTCAGGAGCAAGATCCCACACTTTTTTTTTTTAGTTTGAGTTTATTGAAGCATAAAAGAGTAAAGACAGAAAATGAAGAAACAATCATGAATTATAAAAAACAAGAAATCTCTCTTACAGAAGAGTAAATCAGATTGATGAAACAATACAGAAAAATATAGTAAACAATAATGCTTATGAAAACAGAAGAAATGAGGTCATAACCTGTAAAATAAGGCAAATAAATGATATAAAAAAACATTAAATGCAATTAAGAAAATGTAATCACGGTGCTTTTTTTAACCTCAGCAGTGCGAACTTGAGAAGCAGGTGGGATTGTAACAACTCTGGATAAATACTCAGTAAGGGGAAGCCATAAAAGATCACGTTTGATTGCAAGGGAAATGGGGGAAACAAAATTAGTATCTAGACGGTGGTTAAAACAGACTGCATTCCACCAAGCACTAAATGAAACGTCATTAGCTTGTTTCCAATGGGATGTAATATGGTGTAAGGCAATGGCTATCAAAAGGTCAATTAATTTATAGTTTTGGGAGGAATTGGTAAAAATAGGGGAAAGGGAACCTAGAAAAATGTTAACAATGGAGAAAGAAAAATGAAAATTGAAAATCTTTTTAAACTGGGACCAAACCAATTGCCAAAAACGAAAAATGGGAGGACAATCGAACAACATATGCTTCAAATCAGCTGAAGAGCAGGGACAGGACCAGCAAGTGGAAGGAGTGTCTGAGGAGAACGATGACAAAAGTAATGGAGTAAATAATGTGCGATTATAAACAAAAAATAGGGTTTGAGTAGTGTTAGCAGCTCTGGAGGTACTATGGATTTTTGACCAAATTTTATCCCACAAAGTGAAAGACCAAACTTGAGAAAAATCTTTTTCCCAAGCCAACTCAACCTTGGATTTGATACGATCAGTAGAAGATTGCATTGATTTATAGAGAAAAGAAGCAGAGGGTGAGTGGTCGAGCGCAGTGGACACAGGAAGATATGCAATAGGGATAGAATTCGTATTAGGGAGTGAAGAGAGATATTGGGTAAGAGAGGGAAGAAGTGATATATATATTGTGTACGAGAAGAGGAGGGTAACAAAAATTGGTTTTGGAGATCCTGAAAAGGAAGAGGTTGATTACCCGAAAGAAGTTGAGAGATCCATTTTAAGCCAAGAGAGTGCCAGGTTTTCCAATATAATGAACGATTACGGATTTTGAGGAGTTTATTATGACAAATAGGTTGGATATGAGTGGAGGAAGCAGATGGGTAAGAGGATTGCAGGTATGGTTGAAGAAGAGAACGAGAATGGGAAATGATGGGGGAGCGAAGAGACGTTACGTTAGAAGTGAAGGAAAGAACCTCGTTAAAATCAAAAGGATGAAGGAAGGAAGATTCTAACTTAAGCCAGAGAGGAGGATAAAATTGGAGGTCAGAAGAGAGCCAACGCAAAGCTTGCTTTAATGAAAAAGCATTATGATAAGATTTGAAATTAGGAAATTTAACCCCTCCTAGTGATTTATCTTTTTTTAAAGCAGAAAGAGCTAAGATCCCACACTTTGACCTCTGTCGATGGCTCTTCTTTCTCCAGTTCTTCCAAGGTGGTCAACAACACAGTTGCATCGACAATGTCATTGAATTCCAGTAGGTTTTGCATATTTTTCTCTGATGTCTTTACCAAACATGTCATTAGGTCAGACTTATTCCGAAAACAAAGCTTTCTTTTAACAAACAGGGATGGTGGATTTCATGAGTGAAAAAAGTATTCATATCACACTGCCTGTGTTGTGCGATGATGTACAGTCTTCAGACTTGCAATCTTGTATGCCGCTGATTTTCGGAGCAAGAGACTTGAACAGTCGGAGGGAGTTCTTCTTAATTGGGTGTAGGAATAGACCTTTCACAGTCAATGAGGACTGACTTGCAGTAGTCCTTACACTGTTGTTCGCCAACCTCTTCAATTGTACACACTGTATTCACTACAGACTGGCTGAGGGCATCATGAGAATCCAGAGCCAGCAGTTCTTCAGTTACATTAGAAATGGATTTCCCACTTCTTTGATAGTCTCCTTAAGGCTCAGCAACTTTTGCTTGAAGCTCTTCTGAGTTGCAAGATCTTATTCATGGTGACAATGCTTTGCATCTTCTAGGCTGCAACAGTTTTCAAACTCGGTGAGCAACCCTGCTTGTTCAGAACTTGCTAGCATCCACTTTGTGATTGCAGACGGATTTTCAGTGAGTCCAATTGCCCCACCAGAACCCTTAACCAGCTTGTTGTTCTGTTCATGAGCTTGATCAATCGGTATGAAGAACCATGGGAACAGGCCCTACATACAAAACAAAGTCAGCTTCTCGATGAGCTCTGACAAGGAGGAGACCAAGGAGTTCGAGCATGAAGATGGTATCCCAGTACTGGAAGGTTGGGGGCTTTCTGACCAATTCCTGTCTTCATGCTTCTTCTGATTCCTCAGTGTCTGGGGACTGTTATGTAAGAATTGCATCTCTCTGAAGTTTCTTCAGAAAACCAGCACACACCTTGTGTGCATGTCTCATCCTGTTGATATGTGAGCAACTGAGAAAAGAATCATCTGTTCCTGACAACGCATGCTCTGCTTGTGTCAGTGTGTTTGTCTACCCAGAGCCTTCCAGGTAGTAGCCAATGTTTTACAATTAAGTCTATGTGGAGGGAACCGAACATCACCATAAACTTGTCTTCTTTATGCTTCTTGGGCCATTTTCACTGTACGTACTTTGGCAACACCAACAGAAGAGCATCCATTTCAACTACTAGGATCTGCATGGGATTGAGGAACTCTGTTACATCCATGCCTTGCTTGGTCATGGCAGCTGAAGCTGCCTTCTCATAGAAGAGAGGCCAACGCTGGGAAAAAGAGGGCTCTTCATTCAAAGATGGCTCTGTCTGATGGGAAGCATGGGTAGGCTGACCATCCCAGACTGTCTCATTTTACTAGCTTCTCCTTTTCAAACAGTTGGTGAGATGACTCAATCCATAGTTTCTTATGCTTCATTGCTTAAACCATATCTCTCACAACTACCTTTGTCATCTTGGTTTTTGGCACCTCAAATGTAGATTCTTTCAGAGCTAGTGCTGTTACAGTGGTGAAGCTCTCCGGCAAAGATAAGTTCTTTCTCTCAGCCTCTACATGATGAGCGATAACTTCTCTGGTCTGTCCTGGATTTGAGGTTGATGGTGTCTGAAAGATGCTGATCCCTATGCCATGGAAAGAACCCTTGACAGTGGTACTTGAAGGGATGTGACCAAGATTGTCTATTGACCCAACGGTGAAAAGTCCACTTCGATGCGTAGATGGGCACATAACTCTTTCTCTCTGTGCTTTCTGGGAAGAAATAGCAGTTGCTAGCTCATTCTCCACCTGAAGAATGCAGTGGTAACTAACGCTAATTCTCATACGTTGCAGTTGGGTTATCCATTTACTTGGCTGTCAGGGTGTGCACATTTAGCCCTTTGTACAATGGAAGTGACGGTTCAAATGACAAAGAATGGGGAGATTGTGTCACAGATTTTGTTGTCTTGCAGTTGAACATTATTTTTGGGAGATACTAAGAGTTTCCTTGGATTAGTGCGAGTCTTGGCTGTTGATGCCAGACCCATTCAACAAATTGAAATAAGCATTTTCAATGTCATTGTTACTGTGTTATTTTGACAGTTTGGTGGGAAGATGGCATCAAAGTGAAATCCATCAGATGGCAAGATGTCTTCTCAAATTATATTGGCAGCTTTTACCAATATGACTGCATCTCTTTCATAATCTGCAAAAGCACGTTACAGCATTTGCTACATGCCTTGGTCGAAATAAGCAGATCATGCTTTCAATTATTCTACACTTGGCTCTGTGTAAAGTAGCCACGAACTTTTTCCTTGAAGCAAAATGTGTTCATCTCCTTCTGAACTCCAAGTGCCACAAGATGATCTGCATACTTGGTTTTTTTTTTTTTAAACTTTATTTTTTATTTATTTCAAATGTATGTAGAACAATACAGTCATGGCTTTCAGTGCAAAAATACACAGACATTAGATATTACATCTCAAATTCAATAGCAATGAATGGAAAAAGAAAGAAATAAGAAGAAATTTTCAGAATATTTTAAATAGACCAAAGAAAAAGACAACACGACAGGATAATACAACATAAGAAGACCCTGCAAAATAAACTAAGCTATGGTGGGGCAGTAAGAATAAGAGGAGGACCACACTATGGAGCCTGGGCCTATCATTTCATAATGCTGAAAACAATCACAGTTGGACGGTGAAAACATTTTGATCATACCCATTATTTAATCCATTCCTCCACCGGAGCCCAGATCTTAGAGGCCAACTTCCGCCTCCACCTGCCCTTTAATGAGTATACTGAAAATGGCAATTTATGGATAGCAAGCAGTCTGGCTCTCCAATTCATTAATGTCGGAGCCTCGGGGGAGAGCCATTGTGAGGTTATACACAACCGAGTCATAGACATAGCGATAAACAAAAATGCAGAAGTTTACCATGAATTACCAGTTGTCGCTAAGCCATCATAGCCCATTATCACCATCTCAGGAGTCAAGGTACACTGAATCTTAAGCGTAAAATTAATAAAACGCTCTATAGCTGATAAAAAATCCGACAGATTCGGACAAGAATAGAACTTATGAATTTCATTTGCTGCAAACAACCCACACCTTGAACAATGGTCCCCCTTTCTGCTACCCCATTTTGCAATCCTTGCAGGCATATAATACAAATCAAACATTGACATATAGCTTTGGGGTCGGGGACTTCCAGTCACCAAAACCTCACTAGCAAACTCCAGAGCCGGATTTAGATCAACACCAATCTTCCCCAATTTGCCTGCCCACCTTAATCCTTGTGCACTCAAATCATCCGGGAGACTGGACAGTAAATACCGGTACACCATTCCTATTTTAGCTTTCTTTTGAATAAGTTCAAATATAGCTAATTCATCAAATAATGAGGAAGTTCCATCAAGATGTTTATACAGAAAGCTTCGAACCTGAAGATATTAAAAAAAATCGTGGGTATGCAGCTGAAATTTATCCTTCAAAAATAAAAAATGTAATAATTGACCATCCTCAACCAAGTCCCCTATGACCCGCAGTCCATGTGCTTGCCATCTATACATTGTCTGATCCTGAAAAATAGGAGGAGAAATTGTGTGTCTTGTAAAGCGCACTGCTACCCGCACCGCAGGCCTCGTGGCGCTATAGACCGCTGGGGAACTAGCTTTCCCTGTGAGATAGTCCCTCCTGGGAGTCTCCAAGGTGAAACCAGGCATCCCCGGCGTTTGAGAGGGGCCGTTGTGGAGATGAGGCAAGCTTAATGCCCAGAGTTGCAGAGTGTGATCCCTGGTTAGAGTAGGCACCGAGGCGAGAATTATCGAGTCCGCTGATCCTGGTCCAAGACCCTGCCGCGTCGGGAATCGAACCCTGGTCCCAGGCTGTTCTCTGCTCTCGGGTCTGCCGCCTCTAACCAGTGAGCCACACCACTGCACTCCACAGGAGAGAGAAGTCGGGCAGCTTTGAATGGAGTATATATATCAAAATGATGAATAGACAATTTCCGCCTGATTTTCTGCCAGATTAGGAACATAGCAATGATTACCTTGAATCTGGTTCTTTTGAAGTAACTCGGCTCTAAAACTTCCACCAGAATACCCTTGGCAGCAGTGTCTAGACCAATCTCAAAGATATTAGGGCGATTGCATAATGGGACTTCAATGCTGTCACCTAAGAGCGGGACTCCCAAAGACTGTACAATTACGGACCAATAGTATAGCACCAGATTTGGTACCGACCACCCACCCCGGTTCCGTGGGAGACACATCCACTTGGCTGCCCTACGAGAGCGCTGATACTCCCATAGAAACCTATAGCAGATCCTGTCTGCCTTTGCCAAACTGCTTTGCGATAGTTCTAAAGGTATTGTCCTAAAAAGATATAGGAATTTCAGCAGTATTAGCATTTTAAGAACACTACAACGACCATGAAGAGAAAGATGTAAATGATCCAATCGTTCTAATTTAGTATTTATTGCATCTATTACCGGAAGAATATTTAAATCCGGAATAGCTTCCACTGCCGCTGTGATCCTAACCCCAAGGTAAGTTGCTTCACTAACCACTGGGGCCCCAGAATGTGGCATATCTGATGTTTGAACTACCTGAGTCTTGGCCACATTTAACTTATACCCAGACACTGAGCCAAACTGTTCAGCAGACACCTTAAGTACCTGAAATGCAGAGGAGATGTCCGATGTTAACACAACGATGTCGTCTGCATAGACCAGGGCCCGATACTTTGTGTCCCCAACTCTTATGGGTGCTATGCTCCGATTCCCTTCAATTTTGCTCAAAAACGGGTCAATGTATAGGGCAAACAGCAAGGGTGAACATGGGCACCCTTGCCTAGTGCCCCTACTGATGATAAAATAACCAGTCTCTTGGCCCGAGATACACAGTGCTGCTTCTGGAGAGGCATACAGTGCCTGAATAGCCTGGACATATTCAGTGCTAAAACCCTTCCACCGGAGCACGGCCCACAAGAACCCCCAGGAGACCCTGTCGAACGACTTCTCGGCGTCCAACAGGATCACCCGAGGGGATAGGCCGTGACCTGAGCCCAATCCAATAGGGCAATAACACGCCGGACATGGTCCGCAGTGTCCCGGCCCGGAATGAATCCATGCTGGCGCAGGGATACCAATGGAACTATTACCTCGGCTAGCCTGGAGGCTAATATTTTAGAGAATATTTTGGAATCACTATTAATGAGAGAAATTGGCCTAAAGGATGACGGGCTCAACTCTGGCTTTCTCTTTTTTTAAAACAAGACAATTGTAGTCTGCCGCTAAGAGTCAGGAACCGTACCTTTCTGTGCGGCCCTAAGAACAGTAAGAAGATCCTGCCGAATCTCAGCTAAGAATATCCTATAAAACTCTAAGGGCTCCGCATCTGGGCCTGTGGCCTTGCCATTAGCCAAGACTTTGACCGCCGATACCACCTTTTCCCAAGATATAGGGGCCGATAATATTTTATTCTGTTCAGGTGATATCTTCGAAGTGTCTTGGCCCAATAGGAAGGCCTCGATCTCTGACTCTACCTGAACACTCTCATTATCCTCAGAATAAAGCTCGGCATAATACTTTTGGAACACACCATTCACACCCTCCTGGGTATCCTGCACAATACCATTTTCATCCTGTATTCTCGTGACACGAGTTTGTACACTTTTCTGGTGGAGCCTCTTCGCCAGTACCCTACCGGAATTTTCCCCAAATTTGAACAACATCGTCGTACGATATTGAAGGTACTTAGCGGCAAGGTCCAAGCCAAAAAACTCCAGGAGTTTAGATTTTATAATGGCGACAGCCTGCTGGCAGTCCTCTACATCATGGCCGTTCTTAATTTTGGAAGCTAATTCTAATTCTGCCAATCTAAGCTCCTCAAACCGACCCTTCAACTGCTCTTGCCCTCGCTTCCACCGAAATGAAGAAAAGCTTTTAGTCTTTCCACGCACTGCGGCCTTTAGAGCGTCCCAGACCACCGGATCAGGGGCTGTGCCCCTATTAATATCAAGGAATTTGGTTAACCATTTTCTTATATGTGCCTGGTAAGTCTCATCAAACAAAAGCTTCCTTTCAAAAGACCACTGCCTGGGAGCCTTCCTGATCCGGGGCCAAGAGGACTCGACGATTAATGAATTATGATCCGATAGAATCCTAGGAGAGACAGAGATAGAATAGACTTCGGCAAGCTGGTCCGAAACAAGAAAATAGTCAAGCCTGACCAATTTATTGTGGGGGGCCGAATAGTACGTGTACCCATCGTCCATTTTATTATGTCGATGCCACAGGTCCGTCAACCCATGCTCTTGTACTAAGGCCTAAAGTGCTTTGAACACTTTAGGTTTCCTGCCACTATAGTTACCATCCGCTGCCAAATTAAAATTACTGGGTAAATTAATATTCAAATCCCCACAAATAACAAGTTGATAGGGCCAGGTAGCTAATTCCACATTTAAGTATTTAAATACTTCAGGGTCATCAGTATTAGAACCATAGATAGTACAGATAGTTAACAACCTTTGACCCACTAATATCTCAGCTATAATCCATCTGCCCATTCTATCCTCTCGAAACTTTTTGCTGACCCCTACTCCTCGCTTCAAAAGGATGGCCACTCCTCTAATCATAGAGGTCTGTTTGGAACAAGCTATTAAATCATAACCCGGCAACTTCAAACAGTCACGCCTACCCCATGGTATCTGTGTCTCCTGTATACATAATATGTCTACATGAGTGGTCCCCCGAAGCCCTACCCCCTCTTAACCCCCCCAACCCTTACAACACCCTTAAATGGCAACAGACCAAGGTCCTTGTGATGGAAAGAGCTGGTCGAGCAGTCTCCCCTGGATTCTCACACCCCTCAATCATAGGAGCTCGGGACTGGAGACAATCACATTCACCAATATTCAAAAAACATAATTTCTTTTTTTTTAAAGAAAATCATGAGTAAATACCCCAACTAATTGAACTTTCCTACCCCTGCTCCAGCCCCAAAGCCCTCGTGGAACTATTTCATTTAGCTATATGGTGCCCAGATATTCCTTAGCCTGAATTTCTGACAAGAAAAATCTTGTCTGTCCCTGATGGATAATTTTCAATTTGGACGGGAAGAGCAAAAAAGCTAGTGCGCCCTTTGCCTGGAAAGCAGATATCAGCTGTCGGAGCTGCCACCTCCGCTCAACTGTGGCAGGACAAAAGTCTGGCCGCACAAAAAAATCACACTCTTTCCCCCGCCTCTTTCTATAAGGCCTTGCTAAGTCATATATCTTCTCTCTTGCCAGAAAGTTATTGAGGCATATCAATATTGCTCGAGGTTTTTCCCTTGATGTTCTGGGCTTTTGCCGCTGCTTGAACGGAAAACGATGAGCTCGCAGCACCTCCAGCTGCCAATCCCACTCCTTTACTTCAGGAAAAGCCTCGGAAAACAGTTCAACTACGAATTGCCTCATATCACCACCTTCGCGACCCTCAGGAACCCCTAGGATCCTGAGGTTATTTCTTCTGGCTCGATTTTGTAAGTCAGTCAGTTTCCAAAGAATGTCCTTCTTCTGAGCACCCATCAAATCAGTTGCACACTTCTGCGCTGCAAAGGCATCCTCTAAGTTAGAGATCCTCTCCTCGGCCACTCCAATTCTAGTTGCGATATCGGTACAGGTTTTGGCAACTCTGCGAATAGAGTTCTGGACTCTGCGACACGCCCCCTGAGTGCGAACATTTTCCTGTCTTGCCTCCTCCTGATGCGCCATAATCGTCTAGTAAATAAGCACAAGTGTAACTTCGCCTGGTGGCAGATCAGACTGATTAAGTGACATTGTGGAGTCGGCCGCTATGCCGCCCCCTGGACCATGCTGAGCAACAAAAGAGTTGTCTGAAAACAATAGTCCCGAAGCTTCGAGACCCTCTCTCACAGGGTCCCGAGCATTTGGCCCATTGATTTTGCGTACTGTGCAGGGGCGACGAGAGATTAGCTCCTCACTGAGAGCCTCATTCAGCCTCCAATATCCAGCATCACTACCATCATCAGTCCATTCAGGATCATGGTCATCCTCCTCACCCAGAGAAGAGCCGGTGTGTTCCGACAGAGAATAGAATTTGTCACCATCAGGTTCCTTAGAAGCTTCATTATCATCGACAGCATGGTGAGTTGAAGGGTTAATTACCTTTGGAACCAGAATATTATCTGTACAGAGAGAGATCCCAGGACTTGTAATATTCTCAATAGCCTGGACTACATCCCCCATAATTCCATTCACTGGGATGCTCGAACCAGATAACAGATTCCCAATACCTGATATATCCTTATAATCAATGTTCACATTAGACCCCTGTTGCTCCACCACAGATCGTTCCACAGAGTCTCCTTGTACCAAGAATGTGTTAACAGCCGATAAAGAGCCTAATGAAGCTGAGGGTGAGCAGCACTCTGTTTGTACCACTCCAACATCAGAACAAGCCGAAACTTAAACCACTGCCCCGCCTGCCCCAACTGCTCCGCGTTCCAAAGAAGTCTTAGATTTGACAGTTACTTTTTTTAAAAAGAGCCGGCACTGTATGTTTGCCCTTACCACTTCCTTTGGAATTAGGGCCATTACGGGTGGCACCTGCTTCTGTGACTGCATTTTCATTGCCCCGCGCTGCATGCGACGGTCCTCCTGCGCTGACCTGAGGCTCGGAACTGTTCACAGGCACTATGACAGCGGCCGCCGCCAAAAAACCGAGCCCTTGCTGCCGCGGTACGGAGAATCACCCTTATCATGACACTGCTTTTCACCGATTGCTGCCAAGGAGAGGTAAGTGGTGTCTAACTCATGTAAAACACATTAGGAGGGATGATTAAGCCAGAGGAGAAGTGCCAGCTCACACAGCCAAACCCTCGGCCGCCATCTTGCCCCGATGATCTGCATACTTGTGACGCAACTCAGACAGATTGAAGCAAGAAACATCTTCTTCTACTGAGTTTTCTATGAAGTTGATAAGTTCAATCGAAGCCCGCGCCTCCATCTTCTTTTCTTCCATCTGGGCTCCATCAGCTTTTTTCCTTTTCTCATGAGTGAGCAATGATGGTTCCAGAATAGTGAGCCAATTCAGGTGGTACATACCATCTATTGCGACATCTCCAGCAGCGGTTCTCACTACAACAAAAGTATCCTGTAGGTCAGTGGCCATGCGTCTGATATTCTTATCAGCATGAAGGATCATGAACTCATGACGGTCACCCTAACTTGTTGTGCAGAAGATGTAATCTTCATTGTCTGTGACAGGCAATCCCTCTGTCGCTTTCCTTCTGCAACCTTGTTGGATGATCCTGCTTCTCCTAAGTCTCTCTTTTTTTTAGCTCTTACTAACTTGTACTTGGTGAATTTTCAATGACAAGATTTATGCCAACTAGCTTGATGCTTGATTGAATATTCACCAGTTGTGGCTTCTTCGAAGTAGATAGTCACAAGGAGGCTGTTCAATTTGCGAAATTCACTTACTGTGTTTAGAAAGTTCATTCAAGAGACACTTCAGCCCTTCAGCAGTCCTTTGCTGGCAAATAACTCAAGCTTGCCAGTCTATGTCTTCATCTATAGAAGGTCAAACCTGAAACATACAAAATGTTAAGGTAATGTTAGTTTTCTAGAAAACAACTGAAATAAAACATGAAGCAGAAGCAACAATGACACACACCCCCCACGTTACCACCCCAAGTAGTGTGTTTGCGCACCTCATGACCAGCCCAATGGGGTGTTTGCTCACAGGGCCATCAATCTGGAGGAGCGTGTGAAATTGCTACCATGTATAGTGACTTGTATAACATCACACCAATTAAATCACTTTGTCCTGCCTACGCTGTCCAGCCACTCTCTCTCACCCCATCACACACCACAGCCTCGCCTCCTTCCGAGTCGCCAGAAGACCTTGTGATGGTGCTCTCTCTCTCTGAGGTTGTGCAATGCATGTGCATTGTGCAGACGCCCCCCGACCAGGCCAGCACAAGCCAAGCCCAGGCCAAGATAGAATCCGAAAGCAACCAACAGCCAGGGATAGTAAATGTTGGACCTGGCTGCCTGGCATAAGTACTACTAGCATCGCTGAAGCCCAGCTGTGAAGAGCCAATAGACTGATTTACACACCATGATTTATTGGTTGTGTATTGTGTGTGACTTAAAGTGCTCTGACACCCTACACTACTGGCATGAGTTGCGATGTATAACAATGAAATGCATGTGAGAGAGGGGCCAACAAAGATTGTCGCACTGGGCGCCACCAGTGCTAAAGCCTGTCAAGCCTCAAACACCAAGCATGTTACACGTACATTTACAAGTCGATCATGCGTATTCTATCCAGGAGACCAATGGCAATAAAACCTGTTCTGAATAATTATTTTTAAATGTATGTTAACTTACTGGGCTCCCCTTGAATGCACACATGCATTTAGAGGCAGTGCCAGTGAGAGATGCGGTAGTGAGAAGCCACAAAAACACTTTTGACATACATCAATATCTCTTTTGGCTTAAATCTCTCACCGCACGCATTTGCGGCCGATAGCATTTAATTAGAATTGGTTTAACTAAAACATATATATTTTTTATTTTCAAAACATTTAATATCGCTTTTTAACATCTATATGGCCCCTCTGGCGGCGGTTGCGGAATCTTTTGGTGCCCAGATCATAACCTACGCTGATGACACCCAGTTGCTCTTTACATCTGACAAGGGTAAGGATTTTGACGGCCCACGGATTAGAGACTGTCTGGAAGCCGTCTTTACCTGGTTCCAGCGTCACAGCCTAAACTGCAACCCCGACAAGTCGGAATTGCTTTTTTTTGGTTGTCCACCAGATCCTGGCTGGAAGGCCTGGTGGCCTTCAGACATGTCTCCGCCGGATACTGCCTCTTCCAAAGCTAAAAATCTGGGCTTTGTGATTGATGATGGCCTTACCTTTGGTCCTCAGATTATCGGGCTGACCGGGAAATGCTTCGGCCTCCTGAAATGTTACGGAAATTTCTTCCGTTGCTGTCTCTGAAGCACAGAAAGATCATTGTGCAGGCCTTGATAGGTTCGCGTTTAGACTACGCGAACGTTCTCTATCTTGGCCTTCCCAAGTATCTCCTGACGCGACTGCAGATTGTGCAGAATTCTGCGGCTAGAGCCATTTTTGGTCTCCAGCGCAGGGCCGGAGCCACAGAATTACTAAAAAAAACTGCACTGGCTCCCAGTCGCTAAGAGGATCGTCTTTAAGGCGCTTACCTTTGCCTTTAAGGCCCTTCATCGGATTGGCCCCAAATATCTACAGAAGTGCCTGGCTTTCTATGTACCTCATAGGACACTACGTTCCGCGACTTTATCCAAAGCTTTGATTCCTCCCATCTGCCGGGCTAGAATCGGAGGACGCTCTTTTCGCTTTCTGGCGTCTCAAGGCTGGAATGACATGCCTGTCTTGCTCAGGAAAGCCGAGGACCTGCTCTCTTTTAGGAAAGGTTTAAAGACGTGGCTTTTTATTCAGTAATAGTCTTTTTTGTTTTTTTCTGTTTCCGTAGTGTTATGTTTCTTTCAGAATGAGGGCTCTTTGTCAAAGCGCCGGGACACTCCTAGGAGTAGCCGTGCGCTATAAAAGAGCATTTTTAACATAACATTTTTAACAATATTTAAGACACCTAAATATTCCACATTTTAAAGTCTGTGCAAGATACGCCTCCCATCGGTGTGTTTCAGAAGGAACATTCGCCCTTCCACCAGGTTTCAAAGGAGGTTTCAAAGGAGCAATCAATAACAAAAACAAGCATTTACAATGCAATGGTCTCGGCATTATTAAAGGTAGAGCTATTGGCATTGCTCCTGACTTTTTTTTTTTAGATCATAAATAAATGGCATTGTCATTTACATTGCCAATAGCTTAATCGTTTGCATATGCGAGACCTATTGCATTAGCACCCACACACAGAGTAAGAAGTAGAGTGAGTAGTTGATAGTGAGTAGGAGAGAGTTAGGAGAGAGTTATTAGTAAAGAGAGTATTAGAGAGCGAGTAGTAAAAAGTGAAAGAGTGAGTATTATATAGTGAGAGAGGGAGGCAAGATATACGTCCCTTTTAGGTTTATATTAAACACAATCGTTTTCTCAAGCACAGTGCAAGTGCTATACAGGTGAAACCTAAAATGAGTACCAGGCATTAGCAAACGATCACCTGAATGGAAATGTACAGATTTGTTTAATCCTGCACTTTGGCCCTGATAAATTTGGTGGAAACCGGATACTGTAAAATATTCAAAATATATATGTTCAGAAACCGACGCACTTACTGCCCTCAACACTCTGCCCTCTGCCCTCAACACTCTGCCCTCAACACTCTGCACTCTGCCCTCAACACTCTTCCCTCTGCCCTCAACACTCTGCCCTCTGCCCTCAACACTCTGCCCTCAACACTCTGCCCTCTGCTCTCAGCCCTCTGCCCTCTGCCCTCAACACTCTGCCCTCTGGCGTCAACACTCTGCCCTCTGCCCTCAACACTCTGCCCTCATCACTATGCCCTCAACACTCTGCCCTCAACACTCTGCCCTCAACACTCTGCCCTCAACACTCTGCCCTCATCACTATGCCCTCAACACTCTGCCCTCAACACTCCGCCCTATGCCCTCAACACTCTGCCCTCAACACTCTGTCATCAGATCTGTGTGAATAATAACAGCTGTGAGCCCGTGCCTGAGGTGCATCATCGGAGCTGTGTGAATAATAACTGCGTCAGCCCCGTGCCTGAGGTGCATCATCAGAGCTGTGTGAATAATAACTGCTTCAGCCCCGTGCCTGAGGTGCATCATCAGAGCTGTGTGAATAATAACTGCTTCAGCCCCGTGCCTGAGGTGCATCATCAGAGCTGTGTGAATAATAACAGCTGTGAGCCGTGCCTGAGGTGCATCATCAGAGCTGTGTGAATAATAACAGCTGTGAGCCCCGTGCCTGAGGTGCTTCTGGCAGACTTAGGGGCTGGGTGAGCTTGATCCTCTGAGAAGGTATTGCGTGGTTTACTAGTATGGCTTCCACTACGTTTTCAAGGCGGAAGGCTTGTTTTAACTCAGCTACATATTGTTACTAGTATGATGGGCACTGTAGGGTAATTCCATGTATGACAGCAGCTACGCTGGTATGAATTCGACTCCACAGTGGTCATTGATGCTTGGTTGATGGAATGAATGAATAAAGAACAACACGTGGGGTGCTGAGCCCGGTGCTGACTGCACGGCTTCTAGTATTACTGTACCTGTAGCTGTGACTGCATCGTCACAGACTTGACCACCACTCCCTTAGCATAATTGCTGATCCCTGGGCGTGGTTACAGCGTCAAAGGTGTGAATGCAGCCCCTCATGTTCGGCTCAATCTCCCTGGAGACGTGACTGCAGGTCCCCAAGTATGACTGCAGCTCTAGCTGTCATCCCAAACCCCTGAGGGCAAAATGCAGCTCCCCGAGGCTGGCTTTATTGTCACGTGTGTCTGCGTTCCCTATGCTCCCTATGTGTAATTGTAGCTTCTCCAGTGTGTTTTGCATTGTAGTATAACACGGGCCACTGCAGCACCACTGGAGTAGCTACATCCCCGCAAGCACAACTGCAGCTCCTCGCGTCTGTTTCCAGCAACTTAGATGTGACTGCAGCAACTCAACTGTAACTGCAGCTCACTGAGAGGGAGAGTGCAGCTCTCAAGCATCACTGCACCTCCACTCACGGGCATAGGGAAGCCCTGCTTTGCCAGCTTAAGAGGGCAGTTTAGATTGATTTACGGCCCTTATTAACTGTAGCTCTGGCTGGCCGGTCATTGCAAGGCAAAAGGAAAGATCTATACATTCTGGAAGAATAAATAATCACAACTGTGGGATGGAGAAGTGGTAGAGGAGTTACTAAAAATGGTACAGAATAGTAGAGAACTCTTTTGAATATAAAAGAAAAATAAGTTAGAGGCAAATACAATGAAAACTTGAAGGACGGAAAGAAGAATGCCAATAGGAAAAGAAAGAAGGAAAGTGAAAAGGAAGTAGGATGGAATATATGCACAATAGAAGAATGCCAAGAAGGAGAAAAGGATAGAAAGGGGAAAGGCGCTCCTCCATACTGCATATGGACTCCAATTACATCTGAGTTTCCTCCCTCCCGCTATCCTCATTTCTCCTCGGTTGAAGGGGCGGGGTGGGCTTCCGAGTAATGTGGAGGAGGCTGGAGGGTTGCAGTGCCAGGCACTGGTGAGCGCTACACCCACGGCTGGGCTCCGGGTGACTCGGGGTGTAGGGCTGTAGGGGGTGGGGTTTGGGCGCTATACAGGGAGCAAAGACTGCGCGTTAGGCAGGGGGGGGGGGCAGTGATATGAAGGACACACTGGGAGGCGGGTAGGGGACGTTTATGCGTTTGGATACAGCGCAGACTTTACCCGAAGGTGTCAAAGGCTTCACAATAGGAACAGAAATAATACACGGGGAGAACATTACAAGTGAACAATTACAAAAGCAAAAGTTAAGTTAGATGAGGCAAAAGTGACAATTATGAGACACAGTTCTCGGACACCTTCCAATGAGGGTGAGAAGGATACTACAAGGACTGGGCAAATGAAGTGCCAGTCAAATGTAACAACAGTAAATTGGTTACTCACACAAGATTCTGCACATTTACAGCAGCTGGCCGGAAAAGTAGGTCGACAATATTAAATAAAAATACAAAATGGGGTGGGCAAAGGGGGTGCTGTTCTGCTCACGGCGAAAAATGTCCTGCGGTTCTTTATTCCAACATTGGTGCCCAGTTCTTTCCACCAGGTTCTATGAAAGCGCCATATTTGACATATAACGTCTTTCCAAGTAAGTTTTGTTGGAAGACTTTAAACCTGTCCTGGTTTTTCGGCCTTCAGCTACACGGATGCTGGGACTTGTAGTTACACTAAACACACTGTATATGTGTCCTACAAGCCCAAGAATGCTAATGTCGCTGGTTCAGAAGCCCGGACGGCAGCAAGTCACAGCTTTGTTATTACCTTTAGTACCTCTGACATTTTGCAACGTGAAAGTGTCAGGTACGACAGCACAAAAGAAATGCACACGCAACAAATGCACCCGCAATATCGGTGTATGGCATTACCTCGTTCCTCTTGCTTATTTCCATTACGCAGTGAGACCCTTGTGCCTCGTAAACACACCCATATAAAATGTTTATGCCCCCTTCACATCCCCTGTTCTTTTGTGTCCGTGGTTTTAATTAGAGCTGGTTCTTAATTTTATCGGCTCCTTTTCTCCTGCAACATTTTCTCGCGGCCTGGAACTTTAATTATTCTGCCTGCATGCATTCCTCTCCTGAGTGCTTTTTTGGGCCGGGCGGAGAACACGGAGCAGTGCTCTGATTCTGGTGCGGAAAAAAGTTCGGGAAACGGCTGGACTGTGAGGCCTGACCCAGAGGGACTTCTCTGGCAATGGAGCTTCCTGGGGGCATCGGGGCTCTTCAGAGTGGTGCTCTGTTTGTCGCTCTGACAGGATGGCGCACGTAATTGGTCGCACACACGCCCAGCAAATGCTGTTTACAAGTCCACCCCGAGTCTGTTTCACCCCTTTTAGCAAAGAATCTACGGGACGGCGGAGAGCTGCGGGCAGAGGGAGGGGGGGGAGCGGGACGGAGGAGAGCTGCGGGCGGAGGGAGGGGGGGAGCGGGACGGAGGAGAGCTGCGGGCAGAGGGAGGGGGGAGCGGGACGGAGGAGAGCTGCGGGCGGAGGGAGGAGGGGAGCGGGACAGAGGAGAGCTGCGGGCGGAGGGACGGAGGAGAGCTGCGGGCGGAGGGAGGGGGGGAGCGGGACGAAGGAGAGCTGCGGGCGGAGGGAGGGGGGACGAGCAGAGCAGCTCTGGAAACCACCACCGTCTTTCTCCGAGGCAAAGCAGAAATGCCTCGGAGAAAGCATGGTAATTTTTGTATTCGGGGGCGTGTGTTTTGTTGTTCTGAGTGACGGGTGACGTCACTGGCGAAAGAACAGCAAAATGTACGCCCCCAAATCCGAAAAAGACGGAGCCTATTCGGAGGGACGGCTCTCTCCTCCAATGGCTGGCCTCCGTTTAGGAAGCCAGCCAATGGGAGAGAGGCAAAAACAGAGGCGGGACAAATAGTCCACACTAAGAAACATTAAATCTCGGTACTTTCGGTTCTGCCTTCGGCAGACCGGATATTACCTCGACCTAAAAAGAGGCTGTGAAGAGGCATTTTCACCCAATTCCTCATGTATGAGACCAGCAGCGTCGTACATCTGACCCCTCCCCTGCCCTGCCAGCACATGATAGATGTGGGTTGGGATCCTGAGCAGCCTCGCCACTTCACTATTTCACCTCCTTGCCGGACTCTACTTTATGGTGCCCTTGTCCCTGCCCTGTAAGGCTCTCTGTGCATGTCCTGCAGCAGTGCTGTTCCTGCAAGCCCACAGAACTTGGGAGAACTGGAGGAGGAGGCAAAGAGGAATAACTAGGAGACTTAACGAGTGAAGAGGGAAGAAAAAGGGTAGAGGAGATCCTAAAGAAGAAGAGATAGAGCTGTTAAGGTGTGGGATAGGAGGGAGTAAAAGACAGATATGGGGCTATGACAAGAGTAAGAAGCACAGAAAGACGCAACAATTAGAAAGAAAGTGGTGGATGGAAAGAGTACAATTGTAGTAAGGGAGCGGGCAAGAGAAAGGTGTACCATAAGTTAGTGGAAGATGAATCAAGAAAATGAGAAGTAGTGAGATCAAGGGTGATGAAAAGGTGAGAAGCAGATCATTTTGTGTGTGCATGTGCATAAAAGAGGGAGCGGGAGAAATAAGAGAAAGAGCAAGAAGACCATGCGCTTCACTAGCTGTGCTTCATAGGCGTGTGCAACGGGTCTGCTTCAATTGTTGGTGATGATGCGAGCTCTGCTGCTGGGACTAGACTTGATACTTTTACCTGTTTATCTGTAGTGCGTATTTGTAGAGGATGGCCAAGTCCTTTCATAAAGCACTTCAGTTTGTAATTTTTGTAAGCACTGTCTGTAGAAGTGTCACTTTCTCCCAATTCAAATGTACCCAATATTCCAACCTCAGAAGGATGCTTTAGTTTTGTCTTTATTAAAACGCTTCACCTGCAGGCCACAGCAGATGTCATCAGAAGTCACAACTCATTGAGCATTCTTGTAGGTGCATATTCCTAATAAGAGTGCCAACTTATCCTTGGAGCCATGGTCGGGTTGTTGAACGGCCGCTACACTAACTGCTGCTTATGTCCTAGAGTTCACGTGGCCCGTGACTCATGACGGCGTGGAGCCGTCATGAGCACGCAACAGGTTAAGGAGTACAGTCACTTCTAAGGTGGTAGCACTGGCTGCCACTTTATAGGAACTGTTAATAGGACTGTAAGGGCACTTCTAAGCACATTGGTAATACTTTAATGGGGCAATGCCTTAATTTCTAATGAGGTTCTTAATAATGTTGGGTGATGCTTGTGGGTCTCATGGTGCCCCCAGTAGTAAGGGACATTCAAGCTTCCTTCCTCACCTCACTATGGCTGGGCCACCTTCCACACTCTACAGCCTGCTAGAGCAAGAAAACAGCCAGAGACGTTTTAAGGAATAAGCTATGTGGACAATTGCAAAGGCCCCTACCTTTCAATATCCCTTCTGATTAAATTATCTCTCACTCTCTTTTTTTCTCAACTCTGACTTTAAAAAATATCTCTCTCCCTCTCTCTAGCTATCTCTCACTGTGTCTCTCTTAAGGGCAAAAACAGTGCATGGTGAGGCCGCAAGTAAAAGTTACTTTAGATCAGAGGTCTTCAAACTTTTCGATGCCAAGACCCCCTTCTCAAACTTTTTTAGGCATAAGGACCCCCTTCTGACAAAATTTCTAGAACCTGCTACTCCTCATCATCGACAACTATCAACAACCATAAATGCCACCAATTACCACAGCAAATAATTTTTACGGTGGGTATATAACACTAAACATTGTTTAGCAAACCAAAGGACAGTAAGCTTGCAGGTGTAGTCAAAGGTGTAGCTAAAAACAAAGGGCCTCATTTATGAGTAATTGGCGTAAGGCAGCGCCGCAAGTCTTCGTGCTGCACTGCCCTAAGCCAATGTGAAAGTGCAGGAATGCACCATATTTATAAAATACGGTGCATCCCTGTCCTTTTCCCTTGTCTTGCCGCACAAATTGCTGCCTAACACCAACGTAGGCTGGATTGTTTTTGTACAGGAAGAGGGACCTTCTGTCACAAAAACAATCCAGAAAGGTGTTTTTCTCTTTCTATCTGAGCTGCAGAATGCAGCACACATGGAAAGAGGAAACAAGCACTTGCAATGCAATAGGTTTTGCATTTACGCGAATTTGAGCTATCAGCATTGTAAATGAAAATACAAGACTTATTGCATTGGAAATGCAATATTTGTAAAAGCGCCCCATGGTGCCCTTTCAGGTTAATGGTGACCGCTGGTGAAAGCGCTGTATGGGGCGCTTTTACAAAACAAAATCTGTTTGTCAAGTTGACAAATGCTTTTTTTTTTTTTTTTAAAGTGTCCCATGCCACGTGGCTGCACCACTTTTAAAACCAGCTCGTCTTAAGGAGGGAAAAGTTACCTAGAAAACACATTTCACAGATGCGGAGCATTACTTCCAAAAATGGAAGAGTGGATTTAAAAATCATCTGACAGTGGGAAAGGTGACTATTTCAGGGTCCCCCCAACCTTATGATGTGCACCCAGATTTTCTTTTTGAAAAATCGTTTTTATCGGCATTTCTTATTTTAACACCGTACATACATTGCGTTTATTTCAGGACATAACATTTTGCAAATCGTAAGATACATACTCTACTTCCCTAGGTGTCACTGTCAACCTAAGGAAGTGTACATGGTTGAAGCATGCGTCTGTGAATGATCATCTATCGTATGCATGAAAAATAAAAACAAAAAATAAACATTTTACAGATCGTACAATGGGACAGTGTAAGGTACATACTCTATTTCCTCAAGTGATTCTTTCCACTTAAGGAAGTATACATGCATGCAACATGTGTCTGTAAATAATCGCATGCACAGTGTGTTCAGCGCCAGCCGGCGGGGCTGGCACCATGTTTAACATCTTGCTGTAGTTATGGTAACAATCTAAACTCTTCAACCGATGTAACATAACTGGGGTTCACTGCACCTATGGCTATATCAATCAACAGAGAGCGATGGGTTGATACGTAGTTGTTCGGCTATGAACTGTGCATGTGTTAGAGGGGAAGGCAGGTGTGCCAATCCCAGAGTATGAAATATGTTGCATGGCTTCAGCTATCCACCCCACACCTGTAATGTGTCTATTCCGCAGGGGCATTAAGTTGAGTCGTGCCCCTGCAGCGGGGATTGTGTGGCTTGTGATTGTGGCATTTTGATTGTTTCCTGCATGAAAGAATGTAGTAGGATGGCCCAGTGCATGGAGATGGGATGTTTGCGTGAACCCTTAGTTTCTTCTAGTCAAATCGTCTCCTCTTCTGAGATGCCCCATTTATTAAACCGCCCCCATCCAGGTCGCTATCGGTGGCCCCTCGGGCGCCCTCCAGTGCATTGCAATGCAGTGTTTAGCCAGGAGTGCCAGGGACGCAAATCGTGTCTCCACCTTTTGGTTCTTATAGCGTTTGGCAATGCCCAGTGCACAAGCCTCCCATGTACTGATGTCCGTTAGTCCTGGGACTGTGCGCAGGGGGGCATGGATTTTGGCCTAGTATGCTCGGAGCATCGGGCAGCCCCAAAACATATGAAGGAACGATGCCTGGGGCTCTGGGCCCCTTGGCTAGGTAAAAAGCGTGTCTGGGTAGTAACGCTGGAGCTTCTCTGGGGTCAGACAGGCACGGTGTAGGATGTTAAGTTGTATGTTCTTAAAGCGATATTTGCGAGACACTTTTTTGGGGAACTCCAATGCTCGTTCCCACTCTTTGTCATGAAGTGGTCTCTAGATCTCAGCTTCCCATTTCTCCCTGAGGGACACAAGGGTGATCAGGTTTTGTGAACGCACAGCTTTGTATAGCCATGTTATCAGATGATTCCCTGGGCCCATCTGTGGGATCGTGTGTATCACCAGATGTGTGGGTGGCTCAGTGTCTATTATATGCCACATGCGGCGACAGTCTCCTAACCTTTTGCCTATGTAAAAGAAATTGCCCTCTGGTGAGATCCATATTGGTTACCAGTTCTGCAAACGTCTGTAGTTGCCAATTCACGTAAAGGGAGCCCGCCTCCGTGACCTAGTGTGCCATCCACACTCGTAGTGCCTGCTCTGTGTAGTGTGCACGACCCCTTGGGAACCAGATGATAACTGAAAAAGGAAAATAATGCCGTCTGAGATGATTTTGCGGTGGTCCCATTGTATGAGGACCACCCCAGGCTAAGTTATGGGCAAAAATATGTTTTGAATAAAGAGCCCTGCCAAGCATTATGGGATGAGTTTCCGTAGTGCAGTGAATATTATAGTATTGGCTCCCCTGAGTCGGGGAAGAGCTGCAGTAAAGATTTTCTTTTTTTAATTTCCTTTCTGCAGCTCCCAGCGCGTTTCCCTTTTTTGAATGAGTGCTCAAAAAAAGCATGTGTTTGTCAAGTTGACAAAGAAATGCTTTTTTTGTAAAAGCGTCTCATGACCGCTTTCACGATAATGTCGGCCGCCCCCGTTCTTTACACGAGCCAGAAAGGGACGGGGCTGTCATTTTAAAATTAAAAAAAGAAAGTGATGTGAGAGAGCTTGTCCTGCCTTGCCTGCAACAGCAGGGCAGAAAACCATTCAGCAAAATAGTGCACGGAGGCTGTAATTAAAACCTACCGAGAAACAACACATGTAACAGGGGGTGTCGCCATGGGAGGTGACAGACTGGGATAAGGTAGTACCAAGGAGGGACTACTAAGTCTCTTGACCATTGAAAAGCCACAGTTTCTAAAGGACAGTCACACAAGCCAATAAAAAATATGGGCAGAGAGTGGGCGGAGCTTCAAGTCCGTACCACAATAGAGCAAGCCTTGCAGAGCAGCGCATGCGCTACCCAGGCTCGACCTATAAAAAGGAGGAGAAATGAAAACATTTTTCCTTGTTACGCCTCAACTGCGGAGGCGTCCGTTTTTGGAGCTGCCCCAAAATTACATGATTTTGTAAATATGGGGCAGCATCAAAATCCATGGTTGTTGCATGGGAACCCCACACAAAGCCCATGGAACACCTCCTTGATGCAGAGTAAGGCAACACAGTGACATACAGTGCTATATCTTACTCCATATCTATGAGGCCATGCAAAGCCATGCGGGGTGACTTTGCACCTCCTCATAGGTATGGTTGAGATACTTGCGCCACCGAAGCACCAAAAAAGTGATGCTCTGGTGATGCAAGCCTCTTATAAGTAACCCCCAAAATATTCTGTACATTTTTAGGTCTTTCACCATCAGCTATCTACATCAAATAATGGGCAACGTAAATGAAAAATAAATAAAAAAGTTGTTACTCTGTAGGAAATGCACTGTAGTATATTATGAAACCTCTATTAGTTAATGCACTCCAGAGGTGTGTGTGTAACCAAAGAGCCACAGAATTAAATTTTGATTGGTGCAGTGGAGAATACTGATGTGTCTTTTTAGTGCTACAATGTCACAGCCTTTGTCAGAAAGCACTGTGAATATGTAAGTCATTATTTTATTCTTGCATTACACACAGTGTAAGATAGAATGCTTTAAAATGTGCAAATAGTTTTACGGTAACATGGTGCTTTCAAAATGTAGATTTTAATAATAAGAGCGTGTGTAATGCAATTGTTTTGACATAACTGTCCCTTTCATGCCTCTTGTGGGGTACTAAGGGCTGTGTAAATGCAGTTAAAAGCAAGCACTTTCCAGCCCAGTTGTTAACTCTTTGCGCTTCTACAAAAAAAAAAACTTTGTCATCACAAAGCTTGGAGTGATTTGATCAATTAAAGCCAGAACCGCTCCCAAGCATCCTTTACACTTGCAGATTAACAGATAAGGCACATTTGCATTTCATTCAGGCAAACAGCTGATAACGATCCAAATTAGTCGTCCCAGGACGGCTGTCTTTTTCCAAAAGAAAAGCAGATGTTTTAGATTGCAAGGACAAGTGAAGCTGGGGAATGCGTGACCCCCTACCCAGGACTCCACGGCCCCCCTGGGGGTTGCGCCCCACAGATTGAAGACCTCTGCTTCAGAGTGAATTTCAATGGTTTTGTTAGTTTCACATAGTATGTTTTACGTGACATTGTCACCTAACTATAATATCCCTTTAACCTTTGTTTTTTCTCATTGAAATTGTGAGGTTTTGTTAATGTAAAGTTAGATATTCTTACAATTCCTAACTATACTTTAACCTTTGTTTTTTCAGTGAATTTCTAGGATTCTTGTAATGTTAAATAAGATATCCATTGTTATACATGGCAGGGAAGCTAACGTCTGGCCTGGCATTGTCCATTGTGCTGCCCCATCTAAACTTGCTTCCCCTGACCCCTCCTCCTTGCCCTCTATTGTCCAAGTCTACACCCCTTCCACCACGTCTATCCCTATGTGGCAATTGCTCTGCCCCTGCCCTTCCGCCTGACCTTCACAGTTAGCTAGCTGCCCCTACCCACTGCCTCCCTGCCCTCTGTTATCCTAGTCCATGCACCTGCCCCCTCCCTCCTGCCGTGCATGGTCCGTTGTTTCCACACTGTCCGGTGTCAGATAATTGTTCACTGTTATGTGCAGTATACCATGCCAATCCCTGACCCTTTTCCTGTATGTTTGACACTGTAGCAGAGGAATTGCTGAGCTGAGCTGCAAGCAAAGGGACACAGAAACATTTAATTTCCCTACTACAAAACCCAAATATCCAAAACAAAGATCAGTATTGGATTTGTTCACTAAGTACCAAAGACTCTCCCACAGGTTCTAAAGAAGGCAAGAGAGCAAAAGAGTTGTCTGATGCTGCTCTGTCTCGCAGTGAAGGCATATGCTCACTATGACTTCCCTGAAACATCATCTGCTGCCTTTGCAGCTGCTTCTTCCTGTGCTGATGATAGTTCTGCCATTGTTGACATTACTGATATTTTTTCACATGCTGCCAGTGCTGAGTGTTCATTTCCCACTGAGGTTGAAGATTCATCTTCTTATGTTGGCAGTTTAGACTAGTGCACTTCCCTAGATGGCCTTGCTGACTTTTCATCATCCTATGATGACAATACAGCCATCACTTTTTTAAGGAGTGACATAATAGAGGCACCTTGAATAAAAGAAAACAGTCAGTCATCCAACATCAAAATCCCACAAGGCAAGTGAATTCTTGGCAGGCTACTTGTCACTTAATCATTATAGTGACCCTGTGCAACCAAAACTTCAAACATTCCACTTAACTGCATGCTGTAGGTTTAATGGAGATTACAAAACCCATCCTTGGGTAGAGTATTCAGTCCTTAAAGATGCTGTTTATTGTTTTGCATACAGGCATTTTAGTGCTGGTTCTCTGGGAGGATGAGGACGTGAACCTGGCAATGTTGCATTCGTTGATATCGACTTCAGTAAGTGGGAAAAGATTACTCGTTCTTTGTCAGAACATTCACAGTCAGAGAAGCATACATTTCTTTACAAGACAGAAGGCTACATTTTGTATTAATCTTTTAATGCAGCCACAGCAGCCGCTCTTACATCATAAATAGAAAGATCTAGAATGCAGTGACAACATATGTTCAATAAAAGGCATGA
Source organism: Lissotriton helveticus (assembly GCF_964261635.1). NCBI lineage: Eukaryota > Metazoa > Chordata > Amphibia > Caudata > Salamandridae > Lissotriton > Lissotriton helveticus. Next base: position 359,118,510 of record NC_136065.1, on the reverse strand, counting down.
GCAACAACAGAGCTGCCTCTTTTAAATGCGGCTCGCAAGCAGATAAGTCACTCTTTCTTGCTCTCATACTATGTATTTGCTCAGAATGCTTTTAAATTGTATGCTTTATGATTCATCTTTGTGACAATTGCTACCTGATTATTATTACATGATGATTTCTCATCCTCTTTATTACTAGCCCTTCCTTATTTTCCTTATTAGCTTATTGATTGTGGCTTTCTGTATTTACTCAGATCCTCAATCGCTTAGCGATTCTTTCTCCCTTTCCCTCCCTTGGCTTCCAATTTTTGGTTGCCAAACTCGTTCCCGCCCCCCCTCCTCACCGGAGCTTTGTTTAGGAGCGGGCCTGTTCTCCCTCCTCGGCGGGCCGCCCGCTGTGTACCGCAGTATGCCTTCTCCGATCCCCCTTCTGGGTTTTAAGTTCCTTTTGACTCCCTTTTAGACGCGCTCATGAGCGGGCGCGTCTTTCGATTCACGAAGAGGAATGGCCCTTAGCAGCGGTGGTATAGCGCCCACCTAGGGCCATTCCTCTAATCCTCCGGCAGCAGCTGGCTTGAGCGCGTCAGTTACATCGAGCTGCTCAGCTGCTGCCGGAGATCGCGTTTTCCCCATCGGATGCCCACAATTTTTATCTTTTCTTCTTCCTAATACCAGCATTTACCAAATTAATACATATTAACCTGCCCCTAGTTCTTGCTGCTCCCAAGAACAAGTTTTAAACCAAACAAGCTACTCCCTTTGACCAAGCTGGCTACCCCCCCCTTTTCTATTGATTTCATTCTCATAAAAAGAAAAAAGGGGGAGAATTTAAATAATGAATCAGCTTCTCTCTCAACTTTTGGAAGATCTCAAGACAACCATGAATCTCATAGAGATCCTCGGTTTTATTATAAACCAGTGAAATTGAACAACTTCCCTTGGCAAAGATGCTGAGAGATTAAGCCCAAATACTAGTATTGGACACAAAGATAATCAAACATAAACATAAACATTTTTGTATATAAAATATATAAAGTTTATTAAAATTAAGCGTCTAAAACCTTTAAAAACAAAACATCATTTCATAGACTTCCTATACAGAATCATCACAAGTAGAATTCATTTATAATTGTCAAATTATCATGCTCTAATCGATCATCTAGACACAAATCATCACCTGGGTTAAAAATTATAACATGCAAAAGGATATGTAATTGAAAACGGAAGAAGGAGAGACAAACAGAGACACAACAATTTGTCATGAGAATTTGCACATCAAAGATATCATTCAAAACTCAATCCTAGACCCGCTTAATTTGTGTTATTCTCAGGATGAGCTTGATTACTCGATTTTGCGATATTGGGCGTTGGCGCGTTTCGATGGACTTTTCAATAATGTACCATCTTTTTCAAGACAAAAAGATAAGTCTCTCCTATTTTGCGGCACTGGATGGTTGCCTCAAGTATGGAAATCCTGTTGGTAAACATATTGAAATCAGTATATTACATAGAAGTCACTGAGGATCATTTCTATGTTGCCTCTAATCACAATTAAGGCTTTACAAACTTCATTTTCTACTCATGGTTTTTCACAGGACCAGAAGTTCTTCAACTATTGCCAGCTTGCCGCCATTTTATATCTACATTTTATTATTACCAAAACCTATACACGACAAGTCATGTGTATTTTAAAACTTCTCTACATTTTTTCAACTTGTTGGTATTTACCACTTCTTGCCTAGGCACACATGATTCAAAAACCAAAAAACATAACTTGTTCACAACTCTAGTCGTACATATTTGTCTTGTACTAGTATGTGGGCTTCCAGACTCAGATTTCAAGTCACATTTGTGAAAAATATTTTTACAGCCTCGTTGTCTGATGATATGTTAGTAAATAACAATTATTTCAACCCCCTCACTTTTACTGTGGCTCTATCGCACATGGTTATACTTATTCTAGTCATTACATTAATATCCTCCAAAGTTTAGATTGATTACCTTATTGCATGTCCTTTTCACACTACTCTGGATCTATTCCTGTTTTTATATATTCGCATCCCTGTTAGAGATTAGAGGCCAGATGTAGGTAGCCCTTTACCGGTCGGTATCGGCCGAAAATGGGTATTTTCGGCCGTTACTGACCGGTATTGAGCAATCGGTATGTAGGTGACTGAACATCGGCTAAATCGGTAAATTTACCGAATCGGAAAAGTTACAGAATCGGTAAAATACCGAATCGGAATATATGCAGAATCGGTAAATTTACCGAATCGCAACGGTTTGCGATTCGGTAAATTTACTGAATCGGTAAATTTACCGATTCGGTAAATTTACCGAATCGGAAAAATACCGAATCGGTAATTAAGAATTGGTAAAATTGAAGATTGAGTTGTAGGTAAGCTCTTAAATACCGAATTTTCTTCAAATTCGGTATTTAAGAGTCGGTATTTACCATGGATTCAGATCAGGTGGTAACCAGGTGCAGCCTATAAAAATGGACCCAAAATGCAATTCTGTTTGCACAATGGCGGCATTTTATGTCATTGCAGGACGGCTACGGCTACAGGAGGAAGGAGAGAGGGAATGGCAGAGACAGGAGCAGGTCTACAGGCAGAGGGTTACCCTGTTCATGCTCACAGAGGCAGAGATACTGCAGAGGTACAGGTTGGCTCCAGACACCATCTTGGAGCTCATCAGGGACCTCCAACCACTGTTGCAGCACACTACCCCAAGGGCACATGCTATTCCACCCCATGTGCAGGTGCTGTGCAGCCTCCACCTGCTTGCGTCTGGGAGCTACCAGAGCGTGGTTGCTGCGGTGGGTGGGGTGACCCAGAGTAGCCTCTCAAGGTTTTTCCACAAATTCCTTGACGCCATGTTAGAGCAGACCGTTACAAAAAGTGGGTAACGCAAATGCGGCTATATGCATAATTTCAATAAACAATTCAAGGACCTAGCGTTAAAGAATATAAATCGTTAGCTTCTGTGAACTTGTCACTGGGACTATGAGAGGAAATCTAAATGAAAATGAGGCGTGAAACGCGCCCGTGATGTTGAAAGAGAGGCTTGAATACGGCGGAGTTAGAGCCATAGGAAATGAATCTGAGGCTTGCAACGCGGATATAATATAGAGCGTAACGCTCTAGGGGAGATGGATCACGCCCATTTAATGGGAAACAGCTGAATCCATTATAGGCTGCCCAATAGTAGGTGAGTGTAAATGGTTTAAAAACGAAGGTGCAGACATCGGACGAAGATATAAGCACTTTCGCAGGTGACGGCGGCTTGCTGACAGGCTTGAGAAGGGCGTGGATTAGACAGAGGCGCATATATCGCAAGGTAAGGAGACTGAATCTCCGTTTGAACTAGACGAGTGGAAGAACCTTGAGGGGGATTAGTTAAGACAACACAAACTTAAAAATCTCTCCTTTACTTTAATTTCAGAGAGTGTAAATCAACGAGCCGTTAATTAAATCCACCCCAGTTAGGACCAGGGTTCCGGGATACTCGGTAGGTACAAAGAAGGGGCTTTATCGTTTAATAACAGTTTTCTTAGACGGCAAATATTGAGTGCTCTCTCCCTTATTTAGGAAAAAAGGGGGCAAAGGTGACCAACAAGGGGATGTTTGCTGTGCCCCTTTATCCAGTAAATCAACCCTATAAACGGAAGAGTTACGACTTTTAATCAGGTACATTTTCGCAAATTCGAACAGTAAGATGAGAGAAGATTAAGACGTTTAAAGCATGTCCGCACATTTAGTAAAACAAAGCGGTTTGTACATTCCCTCATAGATAATCTTTACGACGCTACTTCCGAAGGAAAGGAGCGAGGGTACAAAAGAGGAAAATAGCAATAGAAAAGACCATCAGGTAATGAATGACCAAAACAAATGTAGAAAAAATCAAACGAAGAAAGATCAATTTCCCATAAACATTTAAATTAACTTACTTTGCAGACCTAATCTCTAACAGGGATGCGAATATATAAAAACAGGAATAGATCCAGAGTAGTGTGAAAAGGACATGCAATAAGGTAATCAATCTAAACTTTGGAGGATATTAATGTAATGACTAGAATAAGTATAACCATGTGCGATAGAGACATAGTAAAAGTGAGGGGGTTGAAATAATTGTTATTTACTAACATATCATCAGACAACGAGGCTGTAAAAATATTTTTCGCAAATGTGACTTGAAATCTGAGTCTGGAAGCCCACATACTAGTACAAGACAAATATGTACAACTAGAGTTGTGAACAAGTTATGTTTTTGGGTTTTTGAATCATGTGTTCCTAGGCAAGAAGTGGTAAATGCCAACAAGTTGAAAAAATGTAGAGAAGTTTTAAAATACACATGACTTGTCGTGTATAGGTTTTGGTGATAATAAAATGTAGATATAAAATGGCGGCAAGCTGGCAATAGTTGAAGAACTTCTGGTCCTGTGAAAAACCATGAGTAGAAAATGAAGTTTGTAAAGCCTTAATTGTGATTAGAGGCAACATATAAATGATCCTCAGTGACTTCTATGTAATATACTGATTTCAATATGTTTACCAACAGGATTTCCATACTTGAGGCAACCATCCAGTGCCGCAAAATAGGAGAGACTTATCTTTTTGTCTTGAAAAAGATGGTACATTATTGAAAAGTCCATCGAAACGCGTCGACGCCCAATATCGCACAATCGAGTAATCAAGCTCATCCTGAGAATAACACAAATTAAGCGGGTCTAGGATTGAGTTTTGAATGATATCTTTGATGTGCAAATTCTCATGACAAATTGTTGTGTCTCTGTTTGTCTCTCCTTCGTCCGTTTTCAATTACATATCCCTTCGCATGTTATTATTTTTAACCCAGGTGATGATTTGTGTCTAGATGATCGATTAGAGCATGATAATTTGACAATTATAAATGAATTCTACTTGTGATGATTCTGTATAGGAAGTCTATGAAATGATGTTTTGTTTTTAAAGGTTTTAGACGCTTTATTTTAATAAACTTTATATATTTTATATACAAAAATGTTTATGTTTATGTTTGATTATCTTTGTGTCCAATACTAGTATTTGGGCTTAATCTCTCAGCATCTTTGCCAAGGGAAGTTGTTCAATTTCACTGTTTAAAAGTGCCCTATTCCCCTGGTCTATTAAGGGGTCTCTCTCAATCTTTTTACATTATTATAAACCAGGACAAATCCATTATTGCCCCCTCCAAATCTCTAGAATTCCACAGGTTCACTGTAGATACCTCAAAATGCCTCCTTCTTCTTCCCAACAAAAAAAATCGCTAAGATTCGGAAAGAGATCAGATTTGTTCTAAAACAACAATCTCTTACTCTTCGGGAATTAGCCAGACTCCTGGGCTTACTCTCTTCCTCAATTGAAGCCACCTATCCGGGACCACTAAATTACCGTCCTCTCCAGAGAGTAAAAGCCAAAGCCCTCAGATCTGGTCTTTGGTACGGAGACCTTGTAACCCTAGATCAACAGGCCAAGTCAGAACTCTCTTGGTGGCTGGACAATTTGGATGCATGGAATGGAAGAGCCATCTTTGGCTCGGCTCCGGATTTCATCTTGGAGTCAGACGCCAGCCTTCATGGTTGGGGTGCCCGCCTCCTCGACCAAAACACGGGAGGTGTTTGGTCTCAGGTGGAGTCGTCCCACCACATAAACTTTTTGGAACTGACTGCCGGCTTATACGCCCTAAGGAGCTTCAAACACTCACTTCAGGGCAGATCTGTTGTCCTGAAAATGGACAACATCTCCGCAGTCTCCTATATCATCCGCCTTGGTGGGACCAGATCAGTAGACGTCTCTGATTTAGCCAAGAAACTCTGGATGTTTTGTTTAGAACACAAAATTTTGCTGAAGGCAGAATATCTGCCTGGAAAGTCGAATCTTTCCCAGATTGGAATTCAAGATTCCTTTTAGACTTCAGCGATTGGAAACTCAATGTGAACATTTTCAACTTCCTTTTTCATTTCTGGGGCCCTTTCGATGTGGACCTATTTGCGAGCAGATTGACCTTCCAACTGCTGAAGTACTTCAGCTGGATGCCAGACCCAGGCGCTCTTGCAGTGAACGCCTTTCTCCAGCCCTGGTCTCACCTTCAGCCTTACGCCTTTCCTCCCTTTGCCATGATTTAGAGGGTTCTTCAGAAAGTGAGACAAGACCAGTGCTCTCTGGTCCTGATAACTCCCTTTTGGCCTTCTCAAGCGTGGTTCCCGACAACCTTGGAACTGTCTTGCGACATCCCCTTCCTAATTCCAGTAACGAAAGGTCTGGTTTCAAACGCAAACGGAGAAGATCACCACCTAATAGTTTCAGGGAATTTGAACCTTCTTGCTTGGAAAGTGTCAGGAAATCTAACGAGTAGTCTGGACTTTCGTCATCAGCTCTTACTCTCCTTGGTGAGTCCTGGGCACCAGGGACACATTACAGGTACAACATTTGGAGAAAATGGTTTTGTTGGTGCATGGAGAGGAACTTGGATCCCGTGGAGGCTCCTCTCGTAAACATAGTTAATTTCCTTGTTGAATTATTCGACAATGGCCTCTCTTATAGATTCATTAATTGTTAAAGATCTGCTATCTCTGCTGGACATTCCCTCGTCAACGGTAAGACGGTAGGTAAGAATGTTATTATTTGTAGAGTACTGAAAAGTATTCGACTAAAAAGACCTCCTAGACCAAAATGCCATTCTTTGTGGGATGTTAAACTTATCTTAGGCCTTTTTTCTTCATGGCCTGATAATTACCTTCTTAATAGGGAATATCTTTCCATTAAACTTGCTACTCTCTTATGTTTGATTTCTTGTCGTACAGTATCTGATGTTAAATCTCTTGATATTTCTAATAGATGTTACGACATGTATGGAGTTAAGTTTGAAATCTTTAGAAGAACTAAAACCATGTCAGATTCTATCGTTTACCCTTGTTTTGATTACTGCAAAAAACTTTGTGTTGTTGATTGTATGAAAGAATACGATTCCAGAATGAGAGACCTTCGCCCTCAGAATGCCAATCAACTTCTCATTTATTTGTTAAACCTTTTAAACCAATCTCTTCCTGTTCTATCGCGAGATAGGTCAAATTAGCTATGAATCTCGCTGGCATTGACCTTTCTAAATTTCAAGACCACTCTCTCAGAGGTGCAATGGCTAGCAAGTCATTCTGGTCTGGTGGTAAGCTGGATAATATCCTTAAAGCTGCTGATTGGTCCAATGCCTCCACCTTGGCGGGACCAAATCAGTAGACCTCTTCGATTTAGCCAAGAAACTCTGGATGTTTTGTTTAGAATACAACATTTCACTGAAGGCAGAATATCTACCTGGAAAGTTGAATCTTTCCATAGATTGGACTTCAAGATTCCTTTTAGACTTCAGTGATTGAAAACTCAATGTGAACGTTTTCAACTTCCTTTTTCATTTCTGGGGCCCTTTCGATGTGGACCTATTTGCGAGCAGATTGACCTTCCAACTGCCGAAGTACTTCAGCTGAATGCCCGACCCAGGTACTCTTGCAGTTAACTCCTTTCTCCAGCCCTGGTCTCACCTTCAGCCTTACACCTTTCCTCCCTTTGCCATGATTCAGAGGGTTCTTCAGAAAGTGAGACAAGACCAGTGCTCTCTGGTCCTGATAACAGCCTTCTGGCCTTCTCAAGCGTGGTTCCCGACAACCTTGGAACTGTCGTGTGACATCCCCTTCCTAATTCCCGCAACGAAAGGTCTGGTTTCAAACGCAAACGGAGAAGATCACCACCTAATAGTTTCAGGGAATTTGAACCTTCTTGCTTGGAAAGTGTCAGGCAATCTAACGAGTTGTCTGGACTTTCGTCATCAGCTCATACTCTCCTTGGTGAGTCGTAGGCACCAGGGACACATTACAGGTACAATAACATTTGGAGAAAATGGTTTTGTTGGTGCATGGAGAGGAACTTGGATCCCGTGGAGGCTCCTATCATAAACATAGTTAATTTCCTTGTTGAATTATTCGACAATGGCCTCTCCTATAGATCCATTAATTGTTACAGATCTGCTATCTCTGCTGGACATTCCCTCATCAACGGTAAGACGGTAGGTAAGAATGTTATTATTTGTAGAGTACTGAAAAGTATTAGACTAAAAAGACCTCCTAGACCAAAATACCAATCTTTGTGGGATGTTAAACTTATCTTAGACCTTTTTTCTTCATGGCCTGATAATTCTCTTCTTAATAGGAAATGTCTTTTCATTAAACGTGCTACTCTCTTATGTTTGATTTCTTGTCGTAGAGTGTCTGATGTTAAATCTCTTGATATTTCTAATAGATGTTATGACATGTATGGTGTTAAGTTTGAAATCTTTAGAAGAACTAAAACCATGTCAGATTCTATCTTTTACCCTTGTTTTGATTACTGCAAAAAACTTTGTGTTGTTGATTGTATGTAAGAATACGATTCCAGAATGAGACCTTCGCCCTCAGAATGCCAATCAACTTCTCATTTCATTTGTTAAACCTTTTAAACCAATCTCTTCCTGTTCTATCGCTAGATGGGTCAAATTAGCTATGAATCTCGCTGGCATTGACCTTTCTAAATTTCAAGCCCACTCTCTCAGAGGTGCAATGGCTAGCAAGTCATTCTGGTCTGGTGGTAAGCTGGATAATATCCTTAAAGCTGCTGATTGGTCCAATGCCTCCACGTTTGCTCATCATTATTGTAAACCTATTGAACACATGTCCGATGTTGTCCTTCAGAGCTACCAACATGCATGATGTAGCCTCCTGTCTTGTAGTGAATTTGCGATACTCCTATTAACATGACCAGAGAATCTGGATTTCATTAAAGACACGGAGGCTAACATTATCCCACCCGTCCCTCCCTTGGGCGGAGTATCTATTTATACGTTCTTGATTATTTGCATTTATATGCCATTGATTATTACACTTGTTGCTTTACTTTTTACAGTATGCATTTTGTATTTGATGCAAAGGTTTTTCAACCTTTTAATTTTTCATTCTTCTTTTCAGATAACTCAACCTAATGGATCGTCCTCCTCTCATGGACTTCTCTTCTCTTCGTTTCCCCTTTTGGAATACCGTTTCTTCTTTGCTCCCCAAGTTGCACCTCAACCTTGCAAACTCTCTTTTTGCTTCGTGTCATTTAAAAGAGGCAGCTCAGTTGTTGCTCATGCCTTTTATTGAACATATATTGTCACTGCATTCTAGATCTCTCTATTTATGATGTAAGAGCTGCTGCTTGTGGCTGCATTAAAATATTAATGCATAATGTTAGCCTCCGTGTCTTTAATGAAATCCAGATTCTCTGGTCATGTTAATAGGAGAATCGCAATTGTCAGTCATTGCTTGGACCAACTTCAAAAGATTAAAGCAGTCCACAAACCACGAGCAGTCAGTTTCTTCGATGATAGTAAGAGGTGCAGAGCAGGAAATCGAGGAGAATCAATAAATGTAAATCCAGTACTTTTAAACTGCAAAGAATTACCCAAAGGGGCTGGGGACTGCAGGGAAGATTAAGGGAGCTATTGCCCAGAGTCACATGGTGCTGGGCTGACCTGCCACTGGTAACGGAAATTGAACCGTGAACTCCAGTATTCCGGCGTCAGTCGCCCTGGCCGCTGCACCACACCTCTTCCCTTGGATAACAAGGGGAGCAGCTGCTTAAGTTAGTATGCTTTTTGGGTCGTCGAGGGCTTGCATTCTGTGCCACGGAGGAAACTGAGCATTCTCACATTAGGGGACATTTAATTGAATTGTTAGATATGATTTCTTACAAAGATGAGATTTTCAAAGAAAAACTGTCCAAAAGGGGTGGCACTATACCTCTCCTGATGACCAAAATGACATGATATCTGTGGTGGCAGCGCTTGTCTGTGAGCGTATGGTTAAAAATGTGACAAAATATTTTGCGGTGCTAGTTGATGAAACCAAAGATATCTCACATAAAAAGAAACTGAGTTTTATTATTTGCTTTGTTGATACTGCAGCCATTGCTGAAGCAGTACAGGAAGCTGGACTTGACTGGAAGAAATGTGTTGCACAGTGCTACGATGGAGCATCCACAATGAGTTACTGTTTTAATAGTATCCAAACAAAAATAAGAGAGATCAGCTTTTAGTAAAATAAGGGGCTGCCTTCAAGATGTGGCCAAGTGGATGAATACCAACAAACTTAAGTTGAATGCATCCAAAACGGAGGTATTATTCTTTGGGAAAAATACGCATCCTCCACCAGACCTATGGTGGCCTTCCGAATTGGGTCATGCCCCAGTCCCTGGAACCACTGCGAAGAATCTGGGAGTAAGATGGGACGTGAATCTGTCTTTCTCCTCGCACGTGCAGCAGGTTACCACTGGATGTCTTCACAAACTCAGGAACCTTTGTAAATTTCTGTGTCTTCTACCTGTTGAGTGCCGCAAAATTGTAGTCCATGCGACAGTCACTTCTAGACTGGACTACTCAAACGGCCTCTACCTTGGCCTGCCCAAATATCTGATGCAGCGCCTACAGATCGTGCAGAATGCGGCTGCGAGATTAATAAAACCAATTCCTTTCAGACATCATATCTCTCCGCATCTGCGCGAACTGCACTGGCTTCCAGTAGCAAGCAGAGTTAAATTCAAAGTTCTCACCCTGGCGTTTAGAGCATTGAAAGGTACCTGCCCTACCTACTTAAAACTCAGACTCCCCCGCTACAATCAGGAGAGACATCTACGCTCTAACTCTCTGCTTCAGCTAACCATTCCACGAGTTAGGAAGGCCAGACTTGGGGGCAGATCCTTCTCTGCTGGCACGGCGAAACTCTGGAACGCCCTGCCTCTGGCCATTCAATCGACCTCGACAGAAGCAAGTTTTAAGAAGCTGCTAAAAACCTGGCTTTTTATGCAAAAAACCTAAACCATTTCACCAAGCTTCCTGCTCAGCTGAAAGCACTCTCTTAGCGCCGGGACACCTCCTTGTGAGGTAGCTGTTCGCGCTTTATAAGCATCAGTATTATCATTATTATTATTATTAGATCGCTTCACAAGCAATTTTTATATACTGCCATGCTCCTCGCTTAAACCTTGCTTTACTACAAACAGCAACTAACATGCAACCATTAAAACATTTATTTTCAACTTTGCAAGCAGTTTATATTTTTGTTTCACAAAGTTCACCAAGGAATGAGCTCTTTGTGAAAGCTCAGAAAGAGAGTAATCTGCATGTAATGGTGCTAGAAAGACTTTTGGGTACGAGGTGGTTTTAGGGGAACTCCTGTGTTAGAAAATCGGCAACGCAATTTGAGCCTATTAGCGTTGTTTTCCATGTAACCGAATCTCAACAATGTGATAAGGAGGCTAGTTCAGAAGCCAAAGGACTTCTTAAGAACAGTAACAACGTTGCTTTCTTGCTTACTTTGCAGTGTATGGAACTCATTCTCTGAAAGATTCACGGTCGATCTGAAGTACTACAGAGCAAAGACCTTGACTTGCCGAGAGCATGTGATCTAATCAAGTCAACAAGAAGTGATTAAGTGAAACTCCCTCAAGACAGTCAGTGGACCAAATTGTTAAGGCAGGCTAACAATTTAGCAGAGCAGTTATGGATTTGAAATTCCAGAAAAATCCAATCTAAGGGCTCCGCCTTTGCAACACCATATATTGAGTAACAAACTGAAAGATTATTTTCTCAGTACCTCTGTAGGAAAAAGATTCAGCCATTTTGATGTCTCAGAAAGTCAAACTCCACTGCCTGATTGCTTAAAGCAGAAAGTGTACTCTACTTTGGATAGATTTGTAAGTGAATTTGATGCTGGATTTTCAGACAACATGGACCTCATGTCTGCTGTTGGAACGTTCAATCCAAAACCTGCAAATTTTTGGACTTTTCCTCTGCACTAGTTAATGTTGACAAATATCCAGAGGCTGCAGTAAACCCAAGTCTTCTACAACCCAAACTGGAAACTGCAAAATGGTATCTTTCAGACAAGAATGCACCAGGTATTCACTCTGTCAGATAGAATCTCATGTACTACCAGGGGTGTTTCCTCATGTTTAGGATCTTTTACATCTCGTTCTTATGTTACCTATTACTACTGCTACAAATGAGAGATTCTTCGCTTGTATGAAAAGGGTAAAACATTATTTGTGCAATAAATATGGAGACAAGAGACTCAGTGATTTAATGATAATGGCTTGTTAACCTAATGAGATTAGGCAGTTGAATTCAAATGGAGCCATTGACAGATTTGCTGACATGCGCCACCGGAGGTTTCCTCTTAAAAAATGAGATGGTACTTTCCCTCATTCAGAGAAGCAGCCTCACACTTTGCCAGGCAAACAACGGTTACTCCTCAGTCAGTCTCTATTCTCCTTTAGGCCTATGCCACCTGAGGAAATCAGCCAGTGATCACAGAAGCCAAAAGCCTGTGCAGGAGCATGAAGACAGCAGCTACCACGCAGCTATGCAGCACGATCTATGAAGTATCAGCCTTCTCCTGATGGCAGGCAAACAGGAGTTACTCCTCAATCGGTCTCTATTCTCCTTGAGGCCTATGTCACCTGAAGATATCGGCAAGTGATCGCAGAAGTCAGTAAACTAAGCAGGAGCAAGAAAAGAGTAGCCACCATGCTTCTAAGCACTTTTGGCAAAGCACCAACTTGCTGTCCATTGCGTTACTTTCTGTCACAGTAGATATGGAGCCTCATCACATCAGCTTGTCATCTGTAGAAATATGGGACCAGTATTATAAAGCACTGTTAGCCACCTTGGTTTCCTGTAGCCAAGCACTTGCTGTTCACCTATTTGTTCTCTCATCGAGACTGGCAGTTACCAGTATAGCAACTATTCTTTGTACCAGCCAGTATCATATTCAGAGATCTGTATACCGTATGTGTGGCACTGTCAGCCTATTCCTGATCAACTTACCCTCAAGTCAATCTTTACATAGGAGGATGCCCCGATCATCACTAGAACCAGCTGCTGCTCATACCAGCAAATACAATTCTAGATGAGGGCATGTTAACTCTTGGTCTCTTTCTATCTGCCCAGTTAATGCCGCCTTCTTTCCAAAGAAGCTGAGCAGCAGTATCTCTACTTATCAGCAATGCAGTATCAACATGACAGCCAGTATCTTTGTCTATGTGAGTACAATCTGCTCAATTTTTTTTGTAACACTCTTTAAATTGATAATGCAATATAATGATCAACACAAGTGTATTGTGCCAGAGATATGCATGTTTTTTGCGGAAGAAATAATGATACTTAGGGGTCGATTAGGATGGCGGACGGAAACGTGTACCGTCCGCCGCGGAAGGTGGCAAGCTACTCCGGACCTGTCCGCGGAAAATCCGCAACAGCAATTAGGATAAAACATACAAAAAACGCCGACCGCGGCGTACGGAGCACTCCAATCCCCGTCCGCGGCGGTCGGAGTACACCTGAGTCCGCGGCAGGCGGACGGAACAGTAAAAACACCGACCGCCGCGTACGCACATGACCGCGAATACATCCACCACCCCCGCTATACCTGCGCAATGTCCGTGTCCGCAATTAGGATAACTCCGCAAGTACCCCGGTAGTCACCGCCATCCACGTCCGCAGCGGAACCAATGCACCGAGAATCCGTGCACCACAGCGGAACGACAACACAAACAACATCCCTACTGTCAAACCAATGCCATACATTGGCACGGAAGTTTATCACCAAACACACGAAAAAAAACGTCCACCCACCGAAAATATCCAAACCAATCACAACACACAATGATCCACCGCCAAGCACCACACAATCCACACCTGCCAACACTCCCACCTAGCACCTGACTGCCAATAACCATTCAGACACGGTCTAGACACACACCATAAAAGAACTCCCAGCCACTCCACAACTCCTCTGCATCACAGCATAGCTGCTAGCAGGACACACCACTGAACTGAGCCCAAAGAGAAATAGCATTCACACAACCCACACCCAAACACACCCACCACACAAACACCCACCACACCATTCTTACACACCACACACCTGCACCACCCCATCCACGCAAACCCACACCCCGAGCACCACACACCATGGCACCAAAAAAAACCCCCAAATTCACTGACACCGAGTTGAAGGTTATGGTCGATGAGATCATCCGTGTGGAACCCCACTTATTCGGGGCCCTAGTGCAGCAGACCAGCATAGCCAGGAGAAACAGCATGTGGGACCGGATAGTCACCAGGGTGAATGCCTCCGGGAGCGTCCCGAGGACGAAGCAGGACATCCAGAGGCGGTGGCACGATCTAAAGACCCGAGTCAAAGCCATACGAGCCAAGAACTATCTCCGGGCTAATCATACAGGCGGTGGAACCCCTCCGGAGCCCTTACCCTACACCGAGTGGGAGGAGAAGGTGATGACCATCATCCACCCTGAGAGCCTTGATGGACTTCCTGAGGGAGAAGAGGCTGGTAAGTACAAACCAAGCACCACGAGCACTACTACATGGTGTGCCTCACACAACTGTGAAGACACATCTCCCAGACCCCAACCCATGCATGCAGTCCACATACTCACCAACGTCGAAATCACTCCAACAGGCCCCCATGTCCATAGGGATGGCGGTGGCGGTGGCGGTGGGTGTGAGGGGATGGAACTACAACTCCCAACAGGCCCCCATGTCCATAGGGATGGCGGTGGCGGTGGTGGTGGGTGGTGGTGGGTGTGAGGGGATGGAACCACAACTCCCAACAGGCCCCCATGTCCATAGGGATGGCGGTGGCGGTGGTGGTGGGTGGCGGTGGGTGTGAGGGGATGGAACTACAACTCCCAACAGGCCCCCATGTCCATAGGGATGGCGGTGGCGGTGGTGGTGGGTGGTGGTGGGTGTGAGGGGATGGAACCACAACTCCCAACAGGCCCCCATGTCCATAGGGATGGCGGTGGCGGTGGTGGTGGGTGTGAGGGGATGGAACCACAACTCCCAACAGGCCCCCATGTCCATAGGGATGGCGGTGGCGGTGGTGGTGGGTGTGAGGGGATGGAACTACAACTCCCAACAGGCCCCCATGTCCATAGGGATGGCGGTGGCGGTGGTGGTGGGTGGCGGTGGGTGTGAGGGGATGGAACTACAACTCCCAACAGGCCCCCATGTCCATAGGGATGGCGGTGGCGGTGGTGGTGGGTGGTGGTGGGTGTGAGGGGATGGAACCACAACTCCCAACAGGCCCCCATGTCCATAGGGATGGCGGTGGCGGTGGTGGTGGGTGGTGGGTGGGGTGAGTACCAGTGCAGACAGAATCGGCCAAAAAAGTGAAAACAACCTGTCAAGTCCACATTACTCATCATCACATTTTGGTTTTGCAGGTCATCCTCATCTGACAGCTGGAAGCAACACCCGCCCTCCAGACTCGCCAATCACAGACGTCTCAGGGGACGATTGGCCAGCCACCTCCGGGGCAGAGGATGATCCCGGCACAAGCAGCCAGCCAGGGCCATCTGGCTCCCAGGTCACCCCTGCACCAACAACTACGGCCTCTGCCATTGTGACAACACCGGCCACTGTGACCTGCACAGCCACCACCAGCACCACCTCCACCACCACCACCACTGCTACCACCACTCCTGCCACCCTGCCCAACCCAACGGCCAACGCCGTGCCAGCGCCATCCCAGCCACGCAGGGAGAGTGTGAGGCAAGGCAGAGATGCAAGGCCAGATCCGGCAGGCAGGAGCATACGTCAAAGAACACGGGAGGATACCAACACACCCAATCCAGTGCAACAGTCATTGGAGGCACTGGGCAGGGTGGAGGTGAGCTACCAACGTGGTCAGGCACAGGCAGACCGGGCCCACCAGGACTTTGTAGATAACACTGCAATGTTGGGGGCCATTGAGAGGCGGCTTGGCCAACTAGTGGACATCTTCACCAGGACAATCAGGCCACAAACACCGCCACCGCCACCGCCACCGCCACCGCCACCGCCACCTGCGGCGGATGTGGTACCCGATGCCCCTGCGCAACCAGCTGACACCGTACCGGCAGTAAGACGGAGGGGCCGACCGAGGCTGGAAGTGGGCGACAGCAGTGTGGAAGCACCTGCCACACGCTCCAAGAGGAACAGAAAATGACTGTCCCAGTACCTGCGCATGCCATTCACCCTGCCAACTATCCGGTCCCACCTGCCACAGGCCTGCTGTACTAGGCAGACACCACCCTATGTGGTGTCCGCACGGACATTTCATCTGCCATAACCTTCAACTCTCACTCCCCCACCCCTTCACTCATTTGTAAATATGCACCTACACCCATGCACATTTTGTAAATAAAAGCCACTTACTCACTCAATCATGTGTTGTCTCCATGTTTATTCACATGAATGCATCAGAAACAGATGTTACTAGGTACAGGTATCCAACTGGTACAGAATCATGGCGCTGCGGGAGTGACCTAGGGAAAATAGAAACCGCAAAGACACGTCAGGAAACAAGATCACACACATCAGAACACACTGCAGTGCAACATTTAACTACCCACACGCATCACAACAGTAATGGATGAGACGACACACATCATGGAGACGTGCATTGGCCACAATTTAGCACACACACACACATGCATGCATCACATAGCAGAACACAGAGATGAAGCACACCACTATGCCACAACACCAGCACACATTCACAGGGCATACCCAAGCAGCACAAGAGGAGCACACTCACAATCAAGGGAAGTAGCGATCAATGATCTGGCGCCTCTGGTCCACACCTTCCTCCTCACCACTATCCTCATCAGTTGACATGGCTGGGTCGGGAGGGCGAGGAACTTGCAGTTCATCAGGGTCCAAGAGCAGTTCAATGTTATAGCGCACAGCCAGGTTGTGAAGCATGCAGCACGCTATCACGATCTTGCATACTTTGCCTGGTGAGTAAGGCAGGGCCCCTCCAGTCTTATCCAGGCACCGAAACCTTGACTTGAGCAGGCCAAATGTCCGTTCTACCACTCGACGTGTCCTACCATGGGCATCATTGTATCTCATTTCTCCTGGTGTAGTGGGATTGCGTAAGGGACTGAGCAGCCAAGGCCTGTTTGGGTAAGCCGAGTC
This sequence comes from Lissotriton helveticus, assembly GCF_964261635.1. NCBI lineage: Eukaryota > Metazoa > Chordata > Amphibia > Caudata > Salamandridae > Lissotriton > Lissotriton helveticus. The sequence continues at coordinate 359,101,467 of NC_136065.1, read as the reverse complement.
GCCTGTGTTGGTGGAAGAGAGAGAGAGAGAAACATCACAACCTGCATTGTGGGGCACACCATGCCACACAGATATCACTCCTGTCACCACAGCATACTCACCAACAAGCCACGCTTGTGCTGGACGAAGATTAGCCATCAGTTGGGGGACCATGCTGCTCCGCATGATGTGGGCGTCATGTGCAGAGCCAGGGAATCTTGCACACACATGTGAGATGATGTTGTCGGCCTGGCACACCACCTGCACGTTCAGGGAATGGAAGTGTTTCCGATTCCTATACACCTGCTCACGTGCCCGTGGTGCAATGATCGCGATATGCGTGCCATCAATGGAACCCACAACGTGTGGTATACGACCCAGGGCATAGAAGCCAGCTTTGACCGCTGGCAAGTCCGCCGCCTGAGGGAAATGTATATAGTCATGCTTGTACAGCATCATGGCTGTCAGTACATCCCGGAGTACCGTGCTGAACATGGCCTGTGACATTCCCCCGGCATCTCCAACTGTGTACTGGAATGTGCCTGTTGCGAAGAAATGGAGTGCCGCCATCACCTTTTGCGTGGGTGTCATGGAACCTGGATAGGTTCTTCGCGGCTGCAGGTGAGGAGACAATAGGGTCACAAGTTGCAACAATCGACGGCGATCCAGCCTGAATTTCCGGATCACCTCCTCGTCCACCATATCCTCCAGCACAGTGTATGGGCGAAGGACATTTGGAGCCCTCCTGTGTGGGAGTAGATGGAATGGAAGTCAATTAACATACAACGCACGTGTGTGCACCTCAATCACATGTCAACGCCCTCTACCAACATGTAGTATCCAGTGTATGCTTGTCATATGTGTGACTCCTCTGATTGTCAGGACAACATGGACCGACGTAGCTACAATGTGCATCCACTAGCAACATGATGTTTAGCAACATGTGCAATGCACAGTGTCTCACCTCAACATCACTGCCAACCAGACATGTGACATGACCCACATGTGTAGGGCCAACATCACATGCACACATGCAAGTACATGCACACATACTAAATTAAACACCCCCCCACCCCCCCATATCATGATGCCCCAATGGCAACACCAGGAATGGTGGGCATACGGACATCACATGCATGGGGACACAATAGGCAACACACATGTACAGTACACAACAGAACCCCCACCATAGTCATCATCTGACACATACCACTCACTGACAACTGATTCACAGGTGCCCATTCATACGGGATCTACTGTGTACATGTGAGGTACGACTGAATTGTGTAGGGTACTACCCGATGTGGACATGCACACGTGATGGACACTTGTGGCTCACCGATGGCCATGGTATGGACACACATGGGATGGAGCATGACATGTGTAGCCACGCAATCACGCACACAACCGTGAGCAGGCAGCTGCAGACAATGGTACAAGGTGCATCATCGGCTAAGATGCTAACATTGATCACGCCATGGCGGTGCACTGCATCCGCTGTTTACGTCTGGGCATACGCGGGCCGCCTTCGACATTCACACTTTCTGCACGTGCACAGACCGTCACGCCCACACACCGGCAAGTGCATGTGTAAGGTTCCGGGACGGATGGTCGATTTGCAACAATGTTGTATCACTGGCGCCTCCATGGCGGTGCACGTACACAGCGGGGGAGGTGCAGGCCTATACACCCTGTAGATGTACTCAATGGACATGCCAGTTCATGACCCCCCTTACAGTCACCTTGCATCATCCACCGTACACCGGCCGGAGCGGCCGGCCCATGAACAACCGCCGTGCCAGGCCCTGCCCAGGACCGCCGTGCCGGCCATGGCAACAACCGCCATTGCACGGACCGCCAGGGAACGGCGGTAGTGGAAGGGCCGTGCAATGGCGGTTGTTGCCATGGCCGGCACGGCGGTCCTGGGCAGGGCCTGGCACGGCGGTTGTTCATGGGCCGTGCAATGGCGGTTGTTGCCATGGCCGGCACGGCGGTCCTGGGCAGGGCCTGGCACGGCGGTAGTGGAAGGGCCGTGCAATGGCGGTTGTTGCCATGGCCGGCACGGCGGTCCTGGGCAGGGCCTGGCACGGCGGTTGTTCATGGGCCGGCCGCTCCGGCCGGTGTACGGTGGATGATGCAAGGTGACTGTAAGGGGGGTCATGAACTGGCATGTCCATTGAGTACATCTACAGGGTGTATAGGCCTGCACCTCCCCCGCTGTGTACGTGCACCGCCATGGAGGCGCCAGTGATACAACATTGTTGCAACTGAAGCTTCCTTCCGTGAGGCTTGCACGTGCGGTTGCCGATGTGTGCCCGTGACGGTCCCTGCACATGCAGCCAATGGGAAGAGGGACGCTGGCCGCATACGGCCAATCGCAAGTAGAGGAAGCTGTGCACCGCAACAACAGGGCCAGTCCTTGGGCCATTTCACGATCACGCTTCCAGGGCTGACCAATTGCTGGCGACGTATGCCACTGACACGTGCTGAGGGCCCTATATATGTGTGTTGGCCAAAATGAAACTTCCTACCCTGGGGACCATTGCTGCCTGTGACCATCACCTCGACCTGCTGCTGCTGCTGAGCTGACCACCGACTGCTGCCTGTGACCATCACCTCGACCTGCTGCTGCTGCTGAGCTGACCACCGACTGCTGCCTGTGACCATCACCTCGACCTGCTGCTGCTGCTGAGCTGACCACCGACTGCTGCTCTAGTGCCATACTCCGTGATCTTGCCATGTCGTCAGGCAAAGAGATCCGGTCTCGACCCTTCACCGCCGCGGAGCTTGATGTCCTCGTGGACGGTGTACTCCGCAACTATGGACGCCTCTACGGCGCACCGGGACGGGTGGTAAGTGCAGTGTGGGACATGTTAGTGTGCATGAGGGGGCCAAATGATCAGGCCTATTTCTATCTTAGCTGTGTAGTGTGGGCTAGACATATGTTCCTGATTGTGCATGGCTGCTGACAGTAACGTCTTGCCCCTATGTGTGTGACAGGCCACCTGTCCACTGACTTACACCCTTTTGTCTCCCATCATGGTAGGTCAAGCTGCACCTTCGCAAGGACCTGTGGAGGAGCATAGCAAGGGAAGTACGGGCATTGGGGGTGTGCAACAGACGACATACACACTGCCACAAACGCTGGGACGACATTTCCAGGCTGAGCAAGAATGTAGCGGAAGTAACACTGGGCCTGATTCCAAGGACGCCCCGTCTGGCCCGACGCTCCATGACCCCTCTCATGCACCGTATCATTGCAGTGACGCATCCTGAACTGGCCGAACGTCTGAGTGCCGATCGACAGCAAACTAGCGGTGAGCATACTGTCTGTGTAGGAAACCTGTGAGTGCTATGCATGTATTGGTGCACAGACACACTATTGAGTTCCGTGTTGCGTATGTATGCCTGTGATGCCTTTTTGGTCCCATTGGGTGGTACTCATTTGACATCCAGGTCCGCCATGTTGACACGCCACTTGCTTAGTAGTTGAGTGTAAAAGCACATCCCCTAGTGGTCCATGGCCCCATGGCAGAAAATGTGAGGATGACTGGTAGGGGTGGGCCATGTGCAGGATGAGGGCTCCTAAACCTTTGTCTGCTATGTGATTTGGCTATCCTGTTCCTTCTGTACGTGAGTGTGCCCATGACTCACACATCTTTTCTGTGCATTTCAGCTTTGACAGAGGACACTCAGCCACAGACGGTGGAGAGTAGCCGAGGAAATGAGTCCGGCTCAGACTTCGCACACACGCAGACTGACACGGAGGAGGCCAGCGCCGGAGAGGGGGACAGGACCGTCCCTGAGGACTCGCATGTGGAGACGCCATCGTCCTCCTCGTCGGACACTCTGGGTGAGCCTGCACTGTTGTCACAGACTGGGAGTGGGCACTCACCACCTTCTGTCGTAAGACAGCACACAGGGCCCACACTTCCGCCAACTGCACCATGTACTGTTCGTGGCCGGAGGAGTAGGGGGAGCAGAGTGGCGTTCGGTGCAGGCACCGCTGCCCCTGCCACGGTGAGCCAAAATGCACTGTGTGCTGAGGCCGTTGATCTGCTCAGACAGCTGTGTGTGGGGCAGACCAATATGACAAATGCTTTCCAGGACCATGATAGGAAGTTGGGGCAGGTGGTGGCATTCATGGAAGGGATGCATGGCGATCTTGCAGGTCTACACAGGACAGTGCAGTCATTGGCAAGCAGTGTGTCGTCTGCAATAGTACAGTCGAACGAACAGGGTGCTACTTCTGTTTCACCATCTACACCGCTGGATGTCTCAGGGGGTAGTGATTATTCTGAGCAGGACTCAAATACAGCTTATTGCACTAGAAGCAGCGTCAGACAGCACGTCAGGGCACGCAGGGCACAGACCCCATCCCCTAGATCAGCTAAATCTGTTCACGTAGACGACGTCAGATGCACTGGAGTACACACACAGGATCCACAAGTGTTGTTGGGGGACATGCCTTCCGGAGCTACACAGCCATTCAACACGAAAGGTACTCCCAAGGCAAGGGATAGTCACATGTCCATGGACTGTTCCTTGGACAAGGCCAGTCAGAAGACAAAGGCACCTACTAAGAGCAGGGAGACTCCCAAGAGCAGGCCCACAGCAGAGGTAAGGGAGACTCCCAAGGACAGTGAGAAGACTAAGGCACCTACTAAGAGCAGGGAGACTCCCAAGAGCAGGCCCACAGCAGAGGTAAGGGAGACTCCCAAGGACAGTGAGAAGACTAAGGCACCTACTAAGAGCAGGGAGACTCCCAAGAGCAGGCCCACAGCAGAGGTAAGGGAGACTCCCAAGGACAGTGAGAAGACTAAGGCACCTACTAAGAGCAGGGAGACTCCCAAGAGCAGGCCCACAGCAGAGGTAAGGGACACTCCCAAGGACAGTGAGAAGACTAAGGCACCTACTAAGAGCAGGGAGACTCCCAAGAGCAGGCCCACAGCAGAGGTAAGGGACACTCCCAAGGACAGTGAGAAGACTAAGGCACCTACTAAGAGCAGGGAGACTCCCAAGAGCAGGCCCACAGCAGAGGTAAGGGACTCTCCCAAGGACAGGGACACACACAGACAGCAGGTGTCTGCTGGAGACAGGTGCACCACAGACGACAAGTCTGCTGGCAGGAACAGGGCGGCGAGCAGGGCACAGGCTACATCCAGAGACAACACTCCACCTAAGGATAAGGCACATCCTACGGACAAGGCATCTGGCATGGACAATGGCGCTATCAAGGACAGGCATACTTCACCCCTGGCTGCACTGAGGCTGATGTTTTCTACTAAACGCAACACTGATGTCTCCGCGGCGGAGTCCCCCCATACCTCCACTCCCATCCAGGCCAGTCAGAAGCAGAGGAGGGTGTCCCCTGTTGTTGCATCCCCCATTACACATCATTCCGAGTCCAGGCGGCAGGCACAGAGCAAACGACAAGCAGGCTCCAGCACGTCCCCCGAAACCAGATCCCCCGCAGCAGTTGCTCCACCTATGCTGGGTGGTGATTCTTTGGAGTCCCCACCACTTGGCAGTCCTGTCCTGTCCAGGGTGCACTCACACCACCCTAAGAAACGCAGACACACACCATTGACACCTGCCAACCCCGATTTGGCTCTAGGTGAGCTATCCCCAGCTCCCAGGCCCACCCTGCCTCCTGGCCCATACAGCCCTGTGGCTCATCATTTCAGTTGTCCCAGTGGCGCTGGTGCAGTTGACTCTCGTGTATCAGATGGTGGCACAGTGTCAGTTGTGCCCTCTCCTGTTGCAGATCCTGGCAGGGTATGTGGGTCTATGGCTCACGTGTCAGTTAGGAGATCTGTGGCTGTGTTGCACACTCCTGTTTCTGGTGCTGGCAGTCTTTCTGGGTCAGTGGCTCACGTGTCAGTGACTACATCTGTGGCTGTGTCTCACACTCCTGTTGCTGGTGCTGCCAGTGTGTCTGGGTCCGTGGCCCATGTGTGTGTCACTCGGGCTGTGGCTGTGTCTCACACTCCTGTTGCTGGTGCTGCCAGTGTGTCTGGGTCCGTGGCCCATGTGTGTGTCACTCGGGCTGTGTCTGTGTCTCACACTCCTGTTGCTGGTGCTGCCAGTGTGTCTGGGTCCGTGGCCCATGTGTGTGCCACTCGGGCTGTGGCTGTATCTCACACTCCTGTTGCTGGTGCTGCCAGTGTGTCTGGGTCCGTGGCCCATGTGTGTGTCACTCGGGCTGTGTCTGTGTCTCACACTCCTGTTTCTGGTGCTGGCAGTGTGTCCGAGGCAGGTAGTTCACGCAGTCCCCCTGATTCTGTGATGTGAGGTGCTGTACACTTCACTCAAATGTTAGTTCACATGGTGTGTCCATTGAGAACTGCGTGGCACTCTTGTGGTCCCTGTGACGGTTTGGTAGGGACACGTAGTTGTGCTGCCTCTGATGTACCTGTTCTGTACTGCACATTGCCCTGTTGATGCTCTGATACTGCATTCTGCCCTCTCGTTTACTGCCTCTGATGTACCTGTTCTGTACTGCACATTGCCCTGTTGATGCTCTGATACTGCATTCTGCCCTCTCGTTTACTGCCTCTGATGTACCTGTTCTGTACTGCACATTGCCCTGTTGATGCTCTGATACTGCATTCTGCCCTCTCGTTTACTGCCTCTGATGTACCTGTTCTGTACTGCACATTGCCCTGTTGATGCTCTGATACTGCATTCTGCCCTCTCGTTTACTGCCTCTGATGTACCTGTTCTGTACTGCACATTGCCCTGTTGATGCTCTGATACTGCATTCTGCCCTCTCGTTTACTGCCTCTGATGTACCTGTTCTGTACTGCACATTGCCCTGTTGATGCTCTGATACTGCATTCTGCCCTCTCGTTTACTGCCTCTGATGTACCTGTTCTGTACTGCACATTGCCCTGTTGATGCTCTGATACTGCATTCTGCCCCTCTCATGTGCTGCCAATGATGGACCTGTTCTGTGCAATGGACTGTTGATGCACTTAGCCCCTCTCATGTGCTGCCTGTGATGGACCTGTTCTGTGCAATGGACTGTTGATGCACTTAGCCCCTCTCATGTGCTGCCTCTGGACCTGTTCTGTGCAATGGACTGTTGATGCACTTAGCCCCTCTCATGTGCTGCCTCTGATGGACCTGTTCTGTGCAATGGACTGTTGATGCACTTAGCCCCTCTCATGTGCTGCCTCTGGACCTGTTCTGTGCAATGGACTGTTGATGCACTTAGCCCCTCTCATGTGCTGCCTCTGATGGACCTGTTCTGTGCAATGGACTGTTGATGCACTTAGCCCCTCTCATGTGCTGCCTCTGATGGACCTGTTCTGTGCAATGGACTGTTGATGCACTTAGCCCCTCTCATGTGCTGCCTCTGATGGACCTGTTCTGTGCAATGGACTGTTGATGCACTTAGCCCCTCTCATGTGCTGCCTCTGATGGACCTGTTCTGTGCAATGGACTGTTGATGCACTTAGCCCCTCTCATGTGCTGCCTCTGATGGACCTGTTCTGTGCAATGGACTGTTGATGCACTTAGCCCCTCTCATGTGCTGCCAATGATGGACCTGTTCTGTACTGCACATTGCCCTGTTGATGCTCTGATACTGCATTCTGCCCTCTCGTTGACTGCCTCTGATGTAGCTGCTCTGTACTGCACAATGCCCTGTTGATGCTCTGATACTGCATTCTGCCCTCTCGTTGACTGGCAATGATGTACCTGCTCTGTACTGCACAATGCCCTGTTGATGCTCTGATACTGCATTCTGCCCTCTCGTTGACTGCCTCTGATGTAGCTGCTCTGTACTGCACAATGCCCTGTTGATGCTCTGATACTGCATTCTGCCCTCTCGTTGACTGGCAATGATGTAGCTGCTCTGTACTGCACAATGCCCTGTTGATGCTCTGATACTGCATTCTGCCCTCTCGTTGACTGCCTCTGATGTAGCTGCTCTGTACTGCACAATGCCCTGTTGATGCTCTGATACTGCATTCTGCCCTCTCGTTGACTGGCAATGATGTACCTGCTCTGTACTGCACAATGCCCTGTTGATGCTCTGATACTGCATTCTGCCCTCTCGTTGACTGCCAATGATGTAGCTGCTGTGGTGCCCACTTTGCCCATGCTCACGCATACACTGTGATTTTACCCCTATTTTGTACAATAAAGGTAGTCTATCAGGTCTCGTGGTCTGTCGTTGTCATTCCTGCTTGCGTACTACTAATGTGTATTTGTATATGCTTCTCATCAGTGGTTTCGGTAACATGACACTCCCCCTCCCTACGTCACGTCCCTTACTGGTATTCCCCTGCAGACAGCCAATGGTTTGTGCCTTACCTGCGTCTTCGTCCGTGGTGGGCCATGACTAGGACGTGGTGGATCGCGAAGAGCATCGGGAAAGCGTGTAGCGCTGGGTCCATGGTGTTGGTCAGCTTGCGGTGGGTATCTCTGCTATGTCACCTGTCTTCGCAGTGGGGATTCCTCCGTGTTCAGACAGGTTGTTTTTCCGCTGCGGTTTTATGTGTATTTTCCGCCATCTTGATTTGGAGGACGGTCTTCGACGTCAGTCCGTACGGCGTGGCCTCCGGATGTGTTCCGTCCGCCACGCTCTCGTGTGTAGTTCGGCGGCGGAGCGTGCTTTCCCGTCGCGGACGGGAATTTGACACGTTTTCCTATCCTGATATGGCGGACGGAGTATCCGCGGCAGGCGGACACGGAAAAGGCTTTTTCCGCCTACTACAGGGCCGCGGTGGCTCTTCCGTCCGCCATCCTAATGAGCCCCTTAACGTGGAAAGGTTCAATGGCTCCACGGGTTTAGAAGTATGTATACCATGTCAGGGAGTGGAAGGTTGCTGGGAGATCTTGACCTGCATTAAATAGCACTGTTATCTATGCTCCAAGACTTAGATTTAATTACATGGTACTCTTAGTTTCTAAAACAACTGACAAAGTGAACTTGTTAAAACATTATAGGCCCATCACTCTTCCCATTTTATATGTTATTTGATAATGACAGATTTCAACTTGACTAGTGTATTCTTCATTTTTATACACTATTTGATAGGTTCTTAATAAATGCTATGCTATCTAAATTGTATATCTGAAGATACTACCTGAAACAATGTACGCAGCTGCATTCTTATAGGATTTGAAGTATTTCTGTTTATGGGGTATTTCTTTTGTATCTGTAGAGAATTCCCAGCCTCTGTGTGTGATGTAAGTCACCAACAGTGCTTCACTTATGTAGCACTTAATAGCACCAAGCCAAAGGTCATGCAATGTCGCGTTATTTGATTTCATGGGGGTTCAAAGGGCAGATGATGACACTTCCTGGGATATCACCAGGTCAAAGTTAGTATGATGTCACTTCCTGTAACATCATCAGGGTGGGTCAAAGGACAGGTGATGTAACTACCTGTGATGTCATCAGGTCAAAGTTAATGTTATGTCACTTCCTGTAACATCAAGCAGGGATCCATGGCATGTGATGTCACTTCCACTACCCCTGGCAGTTTGATGAATCGACATCCTGTTGCTCTAAACACTACAGTAGAGTGAGGGTGGATTCTTCATTAGAAAAACCCATCAAGAGGATTGTGATTGAGACTATACTGTCTTGTAAGAAACTTTCTTCTTGAAAACTGTTCTTGAAGGGCAGCTCTGAAGGTTCCTAATCAGATTCTGACAAGGCTCTAGATCCACTTCCTTCTGAGCAGTGAGGCAAATATATAGGAAAGGAACTGTTACCTGATATTCTTCATTGCATTACGGTTATTATGGCTTTTCCTGTTGAAGAATTGCCAAGCACTTATTCCGACCCATTTCTGAGGTAATTCATCAAGGGTCCCTTCCTGGATCTTCCTATTCATGATTTTGCCAAGGAGGTGATACCTAGGGGACGGCGGTATCCAGATATGATTTCCATACTCCATTTAGGTGCAAGTTGTACACTCTTGACCAAATGGACAAAATGAGGTCTGATTTTGTAGCAGTAGATTTGATTGTGGCCACCTTGATGGATGCATCTCCTCTTTGTGTTATTATGAGGATTTCCGGTGGGGGAGGGAGTATTGTTTGGAGTGCGTGCTTTAAGTGACTTATATGCATGTGTGATTGGTTGGGGTTTGTGGTTTTGTTTGAACGTATTCTCTTTTGAATTTGATGACATTGCGTTGATGAAATATTATATTTTTAATCATATTGAATGCACACATCAATGAAGTCAGTTTATGTTACTATCATGAATTTTCTATGAACAAATCAAAATCAAGAAAGTTTTTTTGAAATAATGGATCAGTTAGCAGGTTTTTGCGTGTATATTTTAATGTGATATCCCCCATGCCTTAAAGAATTATTGGGAACAACCTTCACTTTAATAGTTCAGATTCGTGGGGCGTACTTCCATTGCTGAAGAGAGCATATTGAAAGATAAGACAAATAGAGAGATCAACGCTGCCATGAAGAAAGCTTATTCAGGGTCCAATCTTGCCTTTTCAGCTGGCATTTATGCAGCCTATTGATCCCTGCCTCTTATGTCCGGCCTCAAGGAGCTATTTAAGAAGATACAAGAGGATACGGAAAGTTGTTATTTTCTACTGATCATCAAACAACAATTAGATTTTGTCTTGGACATATCTTTTGATGTAGTGAGGGCTTCTTTGTGGTGGCAGTCAGAAGGAACTTGCATCCTTGAGAATACCATTTGAGGGAGTTGAGCTTTTGGGCATTGAGCTGGAAGAAAAACTGCACAAGCTTTTTAAGAAGAAGAAACACTCCCCACCCTTCGTCAGAATTGCGTTTTTTTTTTTGGCCTACTTAACTTTCAATAATAACAGATTTCATTGCAATGAAATGGTGCTATTTTCATTCTGCTGTCTTTAATCTGAGAACAAAATACTTGCCAGATACATCACATACAACGATATTCTGCATGTCTGGCTGACCAGATCCTAATGTTCAATTTGTATGTCATTTATAGTATTTGTTTGCGTGCGAGGAAGTGTCACCTATGGTGCTCCCAATTAATATGTGGATACGGTTCATAGTTTAGGTGCCCATGTGGCATAGACCAGCGGAGAGATGCAGTATTGTTTGTAATTGCAATTCAGCAGGGGTGATGCCCTTTAGTCCGGAGCAGTACAAAAGGGGGTGGTGATGGACGGAGCATCTGAACCAATCAAACACTCACACCCAGTCAACAGATCTGGAGAGCTGCCATCTCCGGTTGTTCACTCTCCACCTTCTCATGGTGGCCTGTTGTATTTCGCATCCGATTTGGTAAGATATTCATCCCATATTACACTGTCTAGACCACTCCCTGCCCTCTGCTGTTTCCATCTTATGGTGTCTGCCACACCCGTGGCCCATTTATTGATGTCCCGCATCCAGTTCTGCACAGCCGGGGGCTGGCTAGCTAGCTTTCTATGCCATCACTATTTGCCTCTTGAATAACAACAGGACTAGGTCAACAAATCTATGTACATATTTACCTTTAGACAGGTGTGGTATCAGTCCTAGCAGACATATATATAGTGTTTGGTGTTATCTGTCCTATGTCTGATATTATCCCCATTCACCCTCTCCCATGTCGGACACAACACTTATGCTCACACCATATGGTAAATCCTGCTTCTAATTGTCGGTATGTCAAAATGTTTAAGGATCTTCTGCCATGTCTTCCCAGCAAAAGGAATGCTGAGGCCAACCCTTCAGGAGATCTACCCAGCAACCTTCTTCCTTTTCCAAGAAATCCAAAGAAACGGGTTACAGGGGACATGGAGAGCTGAAGAACAAGAACATTTCACCCTAAGAAAGTTATGTTCCTGACTATCAATGGGGACACCTACATTGGCCAGTTGGAAGCAGGATACCTCATTTCAGAGAGGTTAGTTAAGCTTCAACCTCTGATTTCTGTGTGAGACAAATAGCTTCAGAAGGATACTGAATATATACTTTATCTTTTCTCCATTCGCGACAACCATACTTTTGCCTTATCCAAGGAATCAAGACAAAACGGCATTATGAAAATGAGATATTCAGAAGCTCTAATGCATAAAGACTATTGCACAATTTCTCTTGTTGCAATGGGGCAGGGAGTTCTACTCCATAGTGTTCCTGGTTCAAAATATGTCAGGGGCTTACAGGATGATCAAAGGCCTTCGTCTTCTGTATAAGTGGAGATGGAAACTCTCCAAAGAATCATACTACTAATCCAGAACACTGCCTTCCTTATTATGATGGGTCTAAGGGATGCTTATCTTCATCTGCACATATGTAAGACACTGGAAGTATTTGTGATTCACAGTGCACAACAGACATTACCAATTCCAGGCCCTTCTGTTTGGTATAAAGTCTGCACCCAGAGTTTTCACCAAAATGATGGTAATGCTCATAGTCAGTCTACATCAAAAGGGGTGGCATTTCTTTTCTTACTTAGATGGCTGGTTAATTCAGTCCAATTCAGCTGAGGAGGCCTTGGAAAAATGGAAGGTAATGAAGGGATGTCTAGTGCAACAAAGTCTTATGAGAGGGGTACCCTGGATCCTCAGTAGGACAAGACTTGCATTGGAGCTCTCTTCAGAACCATTCTGGAAATGATGTTTCTTCTGGAATTCAGGTCTCACAAATTAAGATCCATCCTGCTAGGTCTACTCACGCTGGCCCAGATGACAGTTGGTTTGGGGCTAAGAGTACAAGGACGCATGGCATTGTGTGTGTTTCTAGTACACTAGGCCAGATTACATCTCAGATCTCTTTTTTACTACACCTGCTGAGACATTGGAAAGCTTTTGGATGGATTGCAACAGCTAATCCTGGTTATTCCAGAGATAAGGCTACATATGGCATGGTGGTTGAATCCTCTATCTTTTTTTAGAGGATTCCACCTTCATCCTGCCTCTCCCATTGGCAGTCCCCCCTCCCCGGTGATAACAATGGATGCCAGAAAGGAGGGTTGGGGTGCTGTCTGCTCATCCAAAGCGATTCAGTTGAAATGGTCTTATCAGGAGAGAGTCAAATCTTCAGATTGGAAAAGAAGAATATGCCATTCTCAAGGCTCAACTACATTTCCAGGACTGAATGACTCTCAGTCCCTTTTTCTGTCTCCACAGGTGTTCTCTCAAATATGTATTTGGTTTGGGGAACCTGTTTTCGACCTATTCATTTCACAAGAAGACACTCAGTTGCCATGGTACTTTTCACGTTTAACAGTACTAGGAACAATGGGAGTTGACGCTCTCTCTCTTCCTTCGCATTCTGAACTCCTTTACGGTTTCCCACCTTTTCCTCTCATTCCTCAGATTCTCCTAAAGATTTAGGTGGAGGCTATGGAGGTCAATATGGTTCTTTCTTTTTGGCCCTGTGCTCTTGGTTTCCTCTACCGAAATCAATGTTGGTCCACCGTTCTGGAAGATCCCTCTCTCACTTTTCTTCCTCACAAATGGGGGTGTCTTTCTTTTGCAAAGCAGTTTGGAAAGAGGATAGATCTACTGAGCAGGGGAATTGCTTAGCATATTTCCCATTTCCTGAAGGGGCCTTGCTGTCCAGTGACTCTTAAGGCCTAATCTAAACTCTGGGGTCTTCTATCCCAGCTTTTTCAGTGAACCTTTAGGGGTTTTGGGAGAGACACCCTTTGGTTCTGAGACTATTGAAACGTTTTTCTAACCCTAGTCCTTTTAGGGCACCTCCTGCTCCTGTTTACTTTAATTCTTAAGGACTTTGCAGGGGGTCCCCTTTGAACTTTTACAATCTTAGGATCTCAACTAGTTTACCGTAAAAGTTGCCTTTCTTCTGGCTATTACGTCTGCCAGAAGAATTGTGGAATTTAGAGCTGCCCTTAGTAACCAACCTTTTATTTTTGTCTTCGAACATGGTATACTCATTTTTAGGTCTCGTCCTATTAATCACGCAAGCGATAATAGGACGAGAGTATAGAGGCTCATCCAAGCTCTGAAACCATCGCGGATTACGTCGAGTGCATGTGCTCAAGCACGCGCTTTTTACCGAGCCGCCTGCCTCCGAGAGCTTCACTTGAAAGGCATCCAGTCCCCCGCCCCCTGCTTCACACTTTTCACGGCTGTCAGGCCGTGTCTCGCATTTCTCCTCCCCCCTAATACCCCTGCTGTTGCTGCCCAAGAGCTTGTTATTCAGATACGAGCAGTTGTCCCTTTTTCCATCATCGGATCCGTCAAACCCACTGCAATTTTCAGCACATCAGAGACAAGGCCGTGTTATTTCCTACAATATGGAATTAACAAAAAATATGTAGTGTCCCTTTTTAAAAAAGTAACAAACACAGCATTAAAATTGAGCAGATTTTGTATACATGTCAACAACAAAACATAGCATAGCATAGCAAAGCATAGCATAGCAAAGCATAGCATAGCATATCAAAACATAGCATAGCATAACAAAACACAGCATAGCATAGCATAGCAAATCAAAGCATAGGATAGCAAAACATAGCATGGCATAACAAAACAAAACATAGGAAAGCAAAACAAAACAGCATAGCATACAGCATCACTCAGCACCACCACAGCATCACTCCGGGGCACCACAACATCACTATGCGCTACCACAGCATCACTGAACGCCACAGCATCACTCGTTCACCATCACATCACTCAGCGCCACCACAGCATCAATCTGTGCAACCATTCAACAACAACTGGTTCAAATATGTTCTCTCAATGTTTCAAGCTTTATTATAAATGTAACAAAAAGATGTTAATATTTCACTTCTGTTCTTGGATTTTTGTCACAATAAAATACACTGAACATAATCTTCACAAAAGTTTTTTACAAAAGTTTAAGCTATTGCCATTATAAATTACAATAACTTTTATTAAGTATTAATTATTAAAAACAAGTAAAAGCCATTGTTATTTGTAATATCAATACATGTAAGTCACGTAAATACAACACATATTGCATTACACATGCTATAGGTGTCACATTTGCGAAAGTTATAACTATTGGCATTGTAAATGACAAAGCTATTAATTTAGCTATTTTCAAATACAAAACATAAATAAACAATACCAATAGCTCAAACTTTCCTAATGCGAGACCTATTGCATTGCAAATGCTTGTTTTTTAAGAATTCCTCTTCGTTTCACAAATAACAAGAAATGTTCTTGCCATCCTTCTTTTCTTCTCCAGCTTCCGATGAACAATCAAAGTTACATCTCTTGGATTTTAAACGGGCTGTTACCATCTACCTGAAGTGAACTTTTTCAGAAAGTCTGAACATTTGCTAGTGACTTTTTGAAACGTTTATCAAAGGGTTTTGGCTTCCAACATGACCATAAAAAGATGGATTAATTCCACTATCTCCATGGCATAATCCATCTGTGGACTTCCTATTCCTGAAGACATTTAGGGATGTTGCACAGCAAGAATATCTACCTCTTGGGGAATGTTAGGAAGCACACTCAGCAGAGATATTTAGAGCTGCACTTGAACCTTGGTTGATACCTTTTTAAATATTGCAGAATTAAAATGTAAGACTGGAGGCTCATTCTTTTCATAAAGGCATTTTAAGTGCCTTTGTTTCTTCATAACCTGAATTACTTACTAACGCTAATTAAAGGGTATAGAATTAGTTTGTGTTGGTATCCTCTTTTTTCTAATTCAGTTTCGGATTTTTATTGTCTTGACTTTATTACTATTTGAGTACTCCATACATACTTTACATATTGCCTCTGCGTTAAGGCTGTCTATTCTGTGTGATAGAGTCTGAGGTCTGGAATGACAAAAGCAGGGTTCTTTAGCAACAAGACAGTTTATACAAAAAAAGTGTCTTGGCATCCTGTTGCCATTCTTTCAAGTGGTTGAAGTGATCCCAGCAGACCTATCAAAAAGTATTTGAGACTGGATTGTTGAAATGTAGGTTCAGAAGAATCATCTCTGCCCATTCAGGCCAGCCTGGTACTAGCTTTTGGAGGCATTGCACACCTATTCAAGGAAAATTACTGGCCGAGAGGTAGCAAACGATTATGCTAATGAGCTTTCTGGCAGTTCAGTCAGGTAAATGGTTACTTTCTATAAGATACTTTTCCTTAATATTTATTAAAAATCCAACTCACCATTGAATTGGATTTATATTAATTATAAAAAATAGTTGTTTAATTATTTTTCCAACTCGTCCCATTCCAGGGATACTGAATTAGGATTTTAATCTGTAGTCTGGGTTTCTACATAGGACATCTAGGCCTGCCATAGTGGAAATAGTTTTTGTGGGCTAGTCACTCTAAGTAATGTTAATGGAATGTCCATTTGTCTTACTTTTAAATACCATTCGCCCTACCTTGTAGCTACATGACTTATTAATATTTAAAAGGGAGATTTTGAACTGTCAAAGGGTTTATTTTGACAGGTCGAATTGCAGTTTTTATATTGCTATAGTCAGGTTCCTAAAGGGTGGGTCTGACACCATGCTTGCACTGCCACTGCCACTGGAATGGATGGCACAATAGGTGCTGCAGTTCACAAATGGCATTTAACTTCCAGGCCCTGGATACACCTTGTACCATACTTTATGGGCTTAAAGTAAAATTAAAAACACCAATTAGGAATATGCCAATGTTACCATATTAAAAGGGGGAGCAGAGGCACTTTAATTTGGTTAGTAGTGGTAAAGTGCACAAAGATCTAAAACTAGCAAAAATATAGGGTCCAGCAAAAGACAAAAAATCTAGGTGACTGTTAGAAATGTGGTTTCTGGTTGGCAGAGGTATGAACCCTGTTCAAGCAGGAACTATAGTCCTAGTCATGGTAATTTACAAACAGACCCTAAATTAGCCTGTGCCCCCCCCTCCCTCCCGTAGCTCGGCACAGAGCAGTCAGGCTTAACTTAAGATGCAATTTGTTATGTTTTCGTTCAACACTTCAAACAGTAAAACAGTGAAAACACCACACAAAAAGATGTTTTGCTTTTGGGAACCGCTTAAGTAGAGGTTCACTGGAAGCCTTAATATTTGGGTGCATTGTTGTAATATTGACAACGGCGCTTGGAAATGGTCAGAAATGATGTCTGTGCTTTTTTTAACGTTTCTCAGATAATACTGAATGCCTCACTAGGTGTTGTCCTTGCTTTTGGGAACCGCTTAAGTAGAGGTTCACTGGAAGTCTTATTATTTGGGTGCATGGATGTAATGTTTACAACAGCTTTTGGAAATGGACAGAAATGATGTCTGCTTATTTTGACGGTTTTCAGATAATACTGGATGCTTTTCTAGGTGCCTTTAGTGCTGTTTGGGATCAATAAATTCAAAGACCAAAGGAAAAACTTAACACATTCAAAGAAAAATAACAAGGGCACTAAGAGTTTCTGTCTCCATGAGAAGAAGTGACTGTGTTGTCTCATGCCTAGTACTGGATGCCTTACTAGGTGCCTTTTTTTGCCATTGGGGGTCAATAAATTCAAAGACCAAAGGAAAAAAGTAATGATGAATACACAAGTGGTACTAAAATTCCTTTGAAAACAGTTGGGGGGGGGAGGTATTTAAGCATACCTGAAGTTACCTAATTGTAGAATCAGACTTGTGTATGTGCTTAAATGCACTGCACGTGGTGACTGCTGATGAAATTCGTTGCTATGAATTTTGTGCCTATTGCATATGGATTGGATAAGTTTTGGAGGGAATGATGTCTCTTCATTTTTGGGAACTTAGACTATCCAAGATTTAACTTTTGTCCTGAAAAAGTCCCGTGAGGTTGGTACGAAATGCGTAGGCTGTGCTTTGGATGTATCGTGTTTGTTGTATAATGATATGAAGATATACAAATAAAAAGAAGAAATAACAAGGGCACTAAGAGTTTCTGTCTCCATGAGAAGAAGTGACTATGTTGTCTCATGCATAAAAAAACTTCTATTAGGAATGCCAGATATATGCTCTATGCCTTAATTTTGTGGAACTCTTTGATGTTAGCTATTAACACCTATGGTCACTGTGCTCCTCTACCCTTGTGATTAACCACACAAAAAGATACGACACATGTATGCAATAACAGAACTTAATGTATTAAACAAAACCATACCAAAATGACAAAAATCCAATAACTAGAACCTGAGTTATGGATTTGTAAAGAATAAATGGTATTGTGGTGCTTAAAAGCATTAAGCACCAACTGGGGCTATCTAGTGGTGCTTCCCTGGATCAAATCCAAACATTCGGGTCATCAACAATGGTGTGGAGGTCAGAAACAGGGACCAGGCTTGGCCCTCTGCAAAATATCTAGCCTTGAAGACGAGACTTGGGGTGCAGGCGAGGCGAAGCGCTGTTGACAGTCCACAGCGGTAGGTACCACAGAGGTAGGCGATCTGTCAGTTCCATGGCCGCACAACGTCAATGATGCATCAGAAATGAAGTCGATGCTCCACACAGTTGGTTATGCGTTGCAGTCAAACCTCACAATAGCGGCCATGCGTCTGCAGATGTAGAGATGCCCCAGTTCCAAGCTTCTGCGTCACTGGTGATCTGTTGATTCTGCTGGAGCAACACTATAGACCAACTTCCAAGGGGCCAAGGCTGGGTTGCCACCACTTGGCAGGGCAGGCTCACAGATGGCAGAGTCCAGGTGCTGTAGCAAGTTGGCTGGAAGTCTGTGATGCCCTAAAGACTTTGAAACAGGAGGCAAGCCTGCAAGCTTTTGGAGTCATTCTGGGCAATGGGTTCTAGTGATGTAGATCCAGTCCTTTTCACCCAGGTAAGAGGGCAGCATGTCAGCACAGCAGAGCAGGAGTCCAGCAGAGTAGCAGCCCAGCAGAGTGACAGTGCACTCAGCAGCGCAGCAGTCCTTATTCTTGGTAGGTTATCCACAGGTCCAGAAATGTGCAGAAGTGGTAGGGTCAGCAGTCCAGTTCTTATACCCAGTGGTGCCTTTGAAGTGAGGGAGACTTCATAAGAATGGCTTTGAACTGTGCAGAGGCCCTCCCTTTGTGTCCTGGCTCCAGATTTACTACAGGGGGTTAAGTACAGGGTGTTTGTGTGTGGACTGAACACAGCCTATTCCTGTGCAAGAGGGAGGCTGTGCCCAGTTCCTCCCTCCCATTCTCCTAGGATGACCCATTAAGTCATACCTAAGCTCCGATTGTGTGTGGCTGTCTAGAGGGAATTCACAAAGTCCAGCTGTCACCCTCCCCAGACGTGTATTGGAGACAGGCTACATCCACACAGGACTAAGAGCAGGAAAATGCCAACTTTCTAAAAGTGGCATTTTCAAAATTGTAATGATACATTTGACTTTACCAATAAAGAGGATTTATCATACAATTCTACAGGTACTAAACATGACAGATCTACCTCCTTCCAATTGGGAAATACAGCTTATTTGTAATAAGGGATCCCCAATGTTAAACTATGGGAGAAGAAATAATAATTTGGGAGATTTTCACTACCAGGACATGTACAACTTAAAATTACAAGTCCTACATTTTTATTTACACAGCCTATGGGCTAACTAGGGCCTACCTTAGGGGTGACTTGTATGTAATAAAAAGGGAGTTTAAGTCTTGGCAAAGAGTTTTAAATGCCACGTTGACATGACAGTGTAAACTGCACATACCGACTCTGCAGTGGCAGGCCTGAGACATATTTAAAGGGACACTTAGGTGGGGGCACAATCAGTGCCACAGGCCCACTAGTAGCATATAATTTACAGGCCTAGGCCACAGGTTGTGCACTTTACTAGGGACTTCTAAGAAAATTAAATATGCCAATTGTGAATAAGCCAATGTTATCATGTTTTAGGGAAAGAGCACAAGCACCTTAGCACTGGTTAGCAGTGGTAAAGTGTGCAGAATCCTAAGGCCAGCAAAAATGAAGTCAGCATAAACAGGAGGTCTGAAGGCAAAAAGTCTGGGAAAAGCATGCCAAGGATGCCACTTCTAATAGTGACTATGCAGAAAAGGGTGGATTCCCTAGCCAGGCCACATCCAGTAAAGAGCTGGGGTAGACTAACTAGAAGCTCATAATCTTATCAGGTACAGGTCAACTACAGTGTCCAATCCTACTCAAAACGTTTAACATTTCATTTCTTTGGTTCCCCTTATTGGATTTGTGTCATTTTGCTTTACATTTTACTCAATTGTATTGTGTTGCATTTAAATACTGTTCTGGTACTGCATAAATACTTTGCATATTGCTCTAAGTTAAGCCTGTCTGCTGTATGCCATAGCTACATACTCAAGAGTGGATTGAGTTCAGGTTAATTTAGTGGCTTTAAGGGTTCACCCTGAGAAGGATTACAATTAGTTCCTGAATGGGTAGTCACCCACCCCAAATAATAATCCAGTTTCTTACATGCAGCATCCTTTCTTTTCCCTTTGTTACCTTGTTTCTCCCTTACTCTCCCCCTTCTTTTTCCCCGTTTCTGCTTTTCTCTCTCTTGCTCAAACTATGATGATCAAAAATGAGTCCCAGTGCACCAAAATGAGTGCTGGTGCTCCCCACCTGCAATCAATGGCACACTGTATTAACTGCAGAGATTCTCCTTTTAGTACTAAACTCTCAAACACAAAGAACCCTGTAATGCCAGCAGTGAACACTTGACTTCCTGCGGTAACATATACACACTTTACAACCATCCACCATAGAGCAGAGGTGCACTTGCTTGCAGATGTGGCTCAGAAGGCAATGTTGTATACCCCAGTGTCTCACGTCGCCATATTTAATAGTTAACCTTCAATCTATGAGCAAAGGTAACGCAAGAGGATACTGTCTCCATCTTGACCATAATGACATAGTGTGAAAATATTATATTGTAATAGTCGCAGAGAATAAACACAGGTGAATGTTGAGATGCAATCATGAGAAGGAACCTGTTTCTGAAAGCGGTTGTGATGGATTCAATGTGGTGAACGGTGGTTATATGCCTTCACACCCAAGTACACAATTAGCTATTGATGATAATATCGCTGATAGGGATGTTTCCCAGTCCTGCATTCTTATTTAATGTCAAAGTCAAATTCACTGCTATTTAGAAGCCTCTTATTTCAACATGTGTTAAGAACGGATGTATGGCGTTACAACGCATGCTATTACAACGCATGCCTTTACGACGCAAGTTTTTCAACACAACTTTTACAACGACTTGCGTTGGGGGGCGCTGGATAGTGAATAGTTTAATTTACTATTCCAACTCCAGTCCCCGTGGATAGTAGGGAAGGTGTTGGAAACTATTCCCTATCCTAGAGCGCCCCCCAGCGCAAGTCGTTGTAAAAGTTGCGTTGTAATGGTTGCGTCGTAAAGGTACTACGTTGTAACAGTTGCGTTGTAAAGGATGCTCTCCGTTAAAAACCAAGATCAGACACCCATCCTGGCCACGTGTTCTAGCCTCCTTCTTGAATGCTACACTCTCCCTTTCCTATTGATTTTCCAGCACCAGCTGGTCACAAGTGAAAGTTTGATGCCCTTTTACTTTGTTTCCTTCTATGCTTTACTTGCATGTTTGTGTTGAATTCAGGCCTTAGGTTATGCCGGTGTTTATTTTACATCATCAGATGCTGACTCAAAGAGACAGAGGTAGAAAAGGGAGATAAAATAGGAACCGGTTTGAAAACGATGGTATAAAAACGTGCAACGGGAAGTGTAGGTGGTGGAAGAAGTGGAGAACACATACAGAATTGACGATCTGAGTGTGAGAAACAGCATGATGTGAACTCCTCAAATGTAAAATAGACTCTAATAAATTTCAATGGCATGACTTCTAGAAGGTGGAATGATTCACCAAGAAACCACTAGCATGAGTAGCCCCCTTGTGGTAAAAATCCAACCCACTCTTTGGGCCTCATTTATGAGGCTATGCCTCACTTTTGCGCTATACAGATACGTCAGAAATACTGACGTATCTGTAACTCCTTGCGCCATGATGCGTCATACTGTAAACATGACGCATCATTGGTCTCGCAAGGAGGGCGCAGTGAAAAGTGACGCATTGCTGTATTCACGCAGTGATGCGTCACTTTTCATAAATGGGGGTCTTTGTATCTTTTAATAGGAGGGAAGAATACGGATTGCAGACAGATGCACTATCAGGTCCGACCTAATGAAAGATAATAGATAGTCAAGCTTTTGTATTTAGAATGTACATAGTCTTTATAAAGCGCACTGCTACCACATGGGGGTTCCTAGAACTAGATCCAGACAGAAACTGAGATGAAGTGCGAGGAGACAAGGAAGAGTTCTGGTTTAGTTGTGATTAGTCACGTTTCAAGGTCATTTCTTAATTTTCTATAGTTAGTAGTTTCAAGGTGTACTGAAGGGGATTTCATCATTTAGAACCCAGGGCCTATCTTTCTGTACAGAGGCGGAATTACGGTAATAAAAATGCAACTACATTAAAAGTACATATGCAACATTCAGCAAGTGTACATCATTTTATAGGGCATACTTTGAAGGGTAAAGTGATTTTGAAGAAATGGGTCTTGAGATCTGATGATATGATGTAGAGGGACTCAGGAAACGGTAGCGCGCTCTGAGGATGTGGGGCTGGAACAGCCCATTCAATCTTCTAGACTTGCCTTCCTTGATTGTGAACATCCTTAGGAAAACTATAGCATCCATTGGAGTTAACAATAGAAAATCTACGTCCAATGGGACAATATTTCTATCAACGATGTCTAGGACATAAAGGGCCATATTACCAAGGTGAAGTATCGCCGCTTTTTCGGCGAATTGTGCCGAGAAAGCGGCGATACTTCTAGCGCCCTATTAACAAGAGCATGCTAACGCCTGCCTCAAGCCCACTTTGCATGTCAGCGAGAAACATCGCTAATGGCATGCAAAGTGGGCGTTCCCACGTCCAACCACATGTAAAATGTGGTTGGAGGTGGTAACACCCTATTACCAAGGCAGGCGTTGGGAGAAGGAGAACTGCGATAAACTCGTTTATCGCAGGTCTCCCAACGCCTGCTCTGATCAGGTGTTAGGCATTGATAACATGGGGGTGTGGATCATAAAGCTGAATCCCCCCCCCCCATATTATCAAGGCACACATTAGCGCGTGACAACAACGCTTGTTTTCACGCGCTAATGTTCCCTATCGCCGGCTATCGCCGGATTTAATATCGCCTACGTGTTGCGTGTTGATAATGACGCGCTAACACGGCGATAAAATCCGTCGATAGCCGGTGATAGGGAAATGTGCGATGTGCGTTTTTTAACGCACATCTTGGTAATATGGCCCAATATTTTTTATCGGACCATTTTTCTCTAGTTTATATTTTGACATACAAGGATAGTTAAGCACTGACTTGAGCTGTAGAATAGTGGATTAAAGTAGAGCAAAAGACAAATGCATTATTTGTGCCATCAGGAGAGAAAATTCAAAATAATCAAGAAAAGAAAGACTGGGGTGAGGTTGAAACGGTTCATTCTCCGAAGACCACGCAATGGGAAATTACATGAATCTTAGTGTTTATCAATATGTGGTTTACAAGTGAACCAAGTCTCGATGGAGTAGCCTAGACATTCTAATGAATAAAAGAAGACTTTACAGCAGTACACCAAGGCGAAGCATATGAACAAAGAGTCTGGATTTTATTAAAGACTTGAGGATCTTTACTGGCACTTCATCATAGCACCATATTTCAAAGTGTGGATTTAAATGAGAATGCGCACTCCCACAAGAACTCTATTCCAGAGAGTACTAACTAAATTTACACATACTGCTGCAGTCCAAAAGAGATAAAAATAAAGATCTTCTAAATCAGAGAAAGACACTGAAAAAGGTCAAACATGCTTTCTGCTCTCTTAGCTAAGTTGCTAAGTGAAAAATCTCCCAAAAAAGACAACCTTATGTTTTATCATTGAGCTGAAGGATGTAAACAACATAAATGTTAAACATGGAAAAAAATCTATCTTTTAAACCATTGTAAACACACCTTGCGGATCATTGTAATAATATTATCAAATGAAAGCTACATTTTTGCCACATTTGGCCAGGTCAAACCTGCTGGAATTTAACATATTAAAAAAAAGCACCAAAATCTACCTGTTGTCCTCCTGAATTTTCAGAATATGTGTTAATTATTGCATCTAACCTTGGTGTCAGATTTTTATGAGATGAGATCATTATCAAGCGGAAAGAGTCAAGTCCTCCATTTCAGGACTCTTTGAGATACTTCATTATTTCAGAATTTTTATAAGCAATTTCTAAAGATTCATTTGCTGGAATTCAATGGACGGATAATGCTAGTCCCTACGGGCCTCATTTATGAAAAGTGATGCATCGCTGCGTGAAAACAGCTATGTGTCAATTTTCACTGCACACTCCGTGTGACACCAATGATGCATCGTATTTACAGTATGCCGCATCATGTCGCAAGGAGTTACAGATACGTCAGTATTTCTGACGTATCTGTAGGCGCAAAAATGACGCATTGCTGGAGTGTGTCAAAAAGTGACGCAACTCCAGCAATAGGTCATTACACATGGGCAAGTCCCATGTGAAATGTGCCTGTGTCAGTCTTACGCCTGCCTCTATTGACGCATTTGTGTCTTAGAAGTGGCGCAGTGAAATCCTATAGATCTCAATAGGTCACTTCTACAACCCTTTCTTGCGTCGGAACGCCCCCATGCATACATTATACCTGGTGCAGGTATAATGTGGCGCAGGGGTTTACAAAGTGACGCATCTACCTAGATGCGTCACTTTGTAAATAGGGTGCAACAAGGCTAATTTTTTATGCCACTGGTGCATCACAAAAAGTGACGCACCGGCGGCGTAAAAGTGACGCAAGGGCTCATAAATGTATGTTGTTAAATGTATATCTATGTTGTTAATAAAATCCAGATTCTCTCATCATGTGTTTCTTAGAGCATTGCCATTTTATGCAAGGTGCGGAGGGTGCCATTATGCTTATTCAAAGCACCTGCATCACCCTGAAGTGTGTTTTAAAAAAGGTAGGACTAACTGGATGATCAGACAAACCAAATGCCCTTTAGGTATTCCAAATGTCCTCCTAAACCATAGATATAGAAACAATTATCCTTCTAAAGAAATGAGCGCAAAATACAGAAGCCTCAATCATAATGTCCTGGTTTTCAACGCTAACCCAAAGTGCTAAACAGCACCAGAAACTGAATTTTTTTTAAACGGTCACCCCATGAACCTTTAGTGAAACATTTGAAGGGTCGTGCTCTTTTACACAGTTCAACACACAGAACTGTGCCTAGAAAAGAACAAGCATTTACAATGCAACGGTCTCGCCTTTGCAAAAGTTAGAAGTGTTGGCATTGTAAATGACAAACTTTTTATTTATGCGTTGGTTTTGAAAACAGATAAATAAATGGCATTGTCATTTACAATGCCAATAGCTTAATCTCTCTCAGATGCGATACCTATTGCATTTGCACACGCACACACACAGAGCCACACACACACACACACACACACAGCCACAGCCACACACCCACAGAGACACACACACAGAGCCACACACACACAGAGCCACACACACACACAGAGTCACACACAGAGCCACACACACACACACAGCGACGCACACACAGAGTCACACACACACACACACTCAGCCACACACACGCAGAGCCACACACACACACAGAGAGCCACACACATATACATATTCGCCTATATAGCTTGAATAAATTCGCCCCCTCAAAATCTGAATGCGTTATGAAGCCTCCAAGCCATAGAACACCCACTTGTCAAGTGTCAGACCTCTTTTCGAACGGTGTCTATAATGTTGACACTTCTTTTAGGTTTAGCTATCAAAATACCGTGTACTACACTACTTTATTTCACAGATTGTCATGCACATACGTGCACAAAGTCAGAACTCCTGCACACTGCGCTCTCAGTATCATTTGGAGGCTGCGTGCCCCCACTGTAAACCCGGCCGCACCCATGTACCAAGCCTCACCTTGCAGGTCTTGTGGTCGAACCAGACGAGCGCATGGTTGCGGGACAGCACCTTGCAGTCGAAGGTGGCATTGCTCTGCGCCTGCCGACAGCGAGCCACCGAGCGTCCGATGTTGACAGGCTCGTCCAGGTAGACATGACGCTCCTGGAACGGGTGCAAGTTGGGGCGGCAGGTGAAAATGGCCAAAGCTGAAGGCATGGGTGACAGCTCGCTCAGGCCCAGCACCGCCGCGGGGACAGAAGGGAAGCCTTTCTGCTCCAGAGCGGGACCGACAGCTGTGGTGCTCACCTGCGCATTATCCATGAAAGGGCAGGGCCTGCCAACCGCCCCCCCCGGAGCCCCATGGCCAGCGGTTGACACCAGAGGAAAGAGCCTGAGCAGCCTGCCTGCCGAGAGCTCAGTCCATCCCTGGAACACGGGCTCGGCAACTCCGGGGGCAGGCGGGAGATTCCGGGAGGCACGGGCTCCGGGGAGCGGGGCGCTGTGTGTGGGCGGAGGCTCCGAGGCTTGGCACGGGGTTTAGTCTGTTAGTACCGACTGTTTACATTCACCAACCTCCTCTTTAGAGCTGTTCCTATTGTAACAGACCCGCAGGTCCATCCCCGGCCCTGCGCGCGTGCTCCCAACAAGACGGTGGGACAGTCGTGTGGCGAGCACGAAGGGATTGACCCAAGAGGAGGGCGTACACGCAGTAGCCGGGAGGGCTTGACTAACTTGTGCACTTCAACAGTCTTGACAGAGAAACTGGCATACGGATGTGCACCGTCAGCTCACCAAGAAGAAATCTTCAG
Source organism: Lissotriton helveticus (assembly GCF_964261635.1). NCBI lineage: Eukaryota > Metazoa > Chordata > Amphibia > Caudata > Salamandridae > Lissotriton > Lissotriton helveticus. The sequence goes on along the minus strand of NC_136065.1, from coordinate 359,074,821 downwards.
CTTATAGCTTTCTATGGAGGAGAACTGGAGGAGGAGCCTCAGCAGGCAGACGTGTCCTGCTGAGGCTCCGCGATCGGGCTCTCATACTGCCCGCTTCCTAGCGTCGCCCCGACCTGTACTGACATCAGCCAGGTGACGGAACGCATGCAGCACTAGGAGATGCCGCAAAATCATACCTGGGTGTGCGCCCAACAACGCTACTCACTGAAGCAGTCTTCAGTGCCTGGCATAATTCGTCCTGCACGGCTCCACCAAAATGGCGGCCAGCGCGATGCCCACATGATCGGAGGCTTCTCCCGGTAGGTAGGGTTGCCGGCTGCTCGCTGATTCCTAGCGGAGCCTCCCGCTAACATATCTGGGCAGGGGGCGCACAACTGGCAGCTAGTGCTGCGGCGGCTCCCCCTCGCACCACCCTCCTTGCAACTTGCCTGGACCTAAGATGGCGGCCGCCAGTGACCGCAGAGCGAAGATAGGCGCCACGCGGGGCTTGCTCTTAACCTGCCTGGGCTTCATGTGGTCTCCCCCTGTGATTTCCCCGCCTGATTCCAGGCTGTCCCCCAGGTTGGGACTGTGTTCTTTCAACATTGCCGACAGGGCCCAGCAATACCTGCCTGACCTGCCTTCAGCCCCGAACAGCCTTCGGTAGAGCAACTTCCGAGGGGTGGGCCGTGCTTTGGGGGACCCTGGCCCTCGCGCCCCGCAACGCCAGTGACTACTACTGTTTGGCACAGGTCTCCTGATCAGATCCACTACCCCTGTCGGGCGGCTGCCGCCCGTGGTTGAGTCCGGTCACCGATACACTGCGAAGACAGTGCCTCTGGATTGTTTTGGTTTTTACTGGAACTTGTTTCTGTCCCACCGGCTGCCGTCGCAGCACCCCACGGCCAACGCGTGACCCCACCAACACCTTCACCACCTTGCGCACTCTCACGCCCACCGAGCCGGATGACCGCAAGCTCTCCAAGATGGCGACGCGCCTGCGGCTGGCCTCCAACTTCTTCTCCCACCTGGGCTCCCACCTTCTCTCCTGGACTTCTTGTCTTGTGTTATGTCCTGACCGACACTTTGCTGCTGTTTTCGGACAGTTTTCTCTGGACTCTAGCCCTCCTCCCATTCCCTCGTCCTTTAACCCTTTTCCCCGTGGATGATCCTCAAATGTTTCCTCCCTTTTCTGCATCCCCTTCTCTCCATACCCTTGCATCCCTCCCACCCTCCCTTTGTGCTGTGACTGCATCCACACTTATGGAACTCTGCTCTTTGACTTATTGTAATAACTCTAATCAATGGTATTTGCTTTAGACCTTGCACCATATACCATTCCTATGCGACTCTTAGAGTATATCCAGTCATATCCCCTCCCTATGTATATAGAGATAACTCTAATCACTAGTGTATGCAGTAGACCTTTGTACTCTCTACCATTCCTATGTGACCCTTAGAGTATACCAGTCATATTCCTTCCTATGTATATAGAGATAACTCTAATGACTAGTCTCCTATGTGACTTTTAGAGTATATCCATGTGTATCCCTTCCCTATGTATATAGAGATAACTAACAACTAGTCGCCTATGTGACTGTTAGAGTATATCCATGTGTATCCCTTCCCTTTGTATATAGAGATAACTCTAATCACTAGAACATGCCGTAGTCCGCATTGCTCTCTACCATTCCTATGTGACTTTTAGAGTATATCCAGTCTTACCCCTTCCCTATGTATATAGAGATAACTCTAATCACTAGTTTATGCAGGAGTCCGCTGTGCTCTCTACCATTTCTATGTGACTCTTAGAGTATATCCATGTGTATCCCCTCCCTAAGTAGATAGAGATATCACTAGTATATGCCTAGAATGTATCCATTTGTATCTCCTCCTTGTGTGACTTTATCTCTTGTACATTTGCAATTTTTTCCGTTTGTACCTTTTTATTACGTATGTAATCCTAAGTCCGTATGTTTTCAACTGGTTCTTATGTAAGTCAAAAATTTGCAAATTTTTTGTCCGCTTGTAACCTTCAGTCCTTATGTTTGAAACTGGGTCCTATGTAAAGCGCTCTGACACCTTCGGGTAAAGTTCGCGCTATATAAAATCGCACAAATACATAAATAAATAAATATGTCCACTAACCTCTACGAGAACGTTTGATACAGAACATTGGTATATGTAACATTCTTTTGCAGTGAACAATAAGGTGGATCGTTTTATTTTACGTTTGTCTTTGACGTAATTTTTAACATTATTTTTAACATAATACAATTTTAAAGACGTAGGTGAATGGAAATCCTGATACGCTTTTAAACATAAATTGTTAATCTACTAAGGCTGTAGTGTGGACCGACGCAATTTAGTTTGAAAGCCTTTTACTTGAACAGCGAAAGGCGCCGCTACAACATGGCCTTCAAGGATACTTTCAGCGTTCACATTTCCCTTTTTTCTTTCTCTATGGCGTTGCCTCACCTGGTATGAAATGTAAAACAGCAGTAGGATTGGAAACAGCCTCGTTCTTTTCAGACTGGGGGGGCGTGTTTGCGTGCTGGGGGGGCTCTGTGGGGCGCTCTCTGCGGGATGCCCCCCTCCGCCAGGGCTGTCAGCGGTCCCGGGGGGCTGGGAGTGTCCTTGACTCCTGCCTTCTCTCGTGTTCGTGGCTCTTGTGTGGGGGTCTTTAACTTCCTCCTGTGCAGGGCTCGGCCGGAGGAGCTGATCTCCGAAGAGCCCCCCCTACCAACTGCCTCTGAGAGGTGCCCTTCAACGGCCAGGGGGGGGGGGGGGGCGGCATGGCCGGGAAACACAGACAAACTGTGACTGAAAGGGGCGGGGTGAGAGGGGGCATAACGCCACACACCGTCAGCCCCGCGGGGGTAGGGTGACTGGGCGGGGGGGCACAAATCGCTGTAGAGGAGCAGGGGGTGTATGAGGGTGCAGTGTATGGGGTACCATGGTGGACGGTGATGACGCCATGAACACAACCATCTTTCTCCGAGGTCATGCAGAAATGGCTCGGAGACCTAAAAAAATATACATCATGGATTTCAAGCTAGTCTTCACAGCGGGGATTATTCCCCTGCTGTGCTGAGCGTTCTAAAGAAATGGGCGTGGTCATGACGAGCTCAGCTCATCATGAGCATAGCGCCACCGTGCAGCGTGACGAGCCGAGCTCGTCACAAGCACTGCGGCGCCGCGCGCGGCCCCCCCTCACCCCGCTCTGCGGGGGACAGGGCCGGACTGGAGGGAACCACAACCGGCCCTGGCAATGTACTTGGCCGCCCCCCCTCCCCACTCGGGGGATTGGAGGTGCCGCCAAGCTCTTTGCCAGGGCCGGTTTTTGCCCGATTTTGAAACAGGGTCGATTTTGCAGGGGCCCAAAACCAGCCCCCACCCGTGAGGCGCACCGGGGGATTGCCCAGAGCCCGCTATGGCCAGTCCAGCCCTGGCAGGGGAATTAGCCCCGCAGCGAAGGGGATAAAATAAAATGATAAAAAGGTATAAAAATTTGGGAGGCAATAAAATGGAGTAAATCGTATGAGTATACATTCTCACTGTCGCGCGTTAGTGTAACGCTGTTTACATAAAGTGCATGATGGCATGTAAAATTCGTCTGAGGAGCACTCAGATTAGTGCTGTTGAGTTCGTCTTGATGAACTGACTCCTGTGACTATGTTTTCGTGAAGAGTTTTTGTGCAACATGAGACAGAAATTATATCATCACTTGCATTTTCCCGATTAAAACATGCAATTACTGCTTGCCAGCAAATACGTACTCCTAGAGTATTGAAACACAGGAGCAGTTTGTGACGGCACTCATTCTGGATTGCTGGGAAGATGCAGTTTATGTGCATGATGGTTTTCAGGGCTAGATTACAGCCCCTGCAGTAGTTGTCATTTGCTGTTATAATCCATTTTGGGGCACAGATTTAAAGCTGTAAACTCTACCAGATGCCTTTTTATTGGGTTGGAAGACCAGCATGAACTTAGGTAGGTTTGTTGCACCATGGATTTGTACAACTGGATGATGATCCAGGAATGTCCTCACTTCGAAAATGCATTTTTGTCTTCAAGAAGGGATGGTATGTGCATGCAATTGTTGACATATTTCTTAAAGACTTTGTACGGCGTTAGAAGATCCCACAGACCCATCATTTGCAGATTGGCTAAAGAGGAGTGTAGGTTAGTCTCGTTGGGTCACTGACATAAGTTGTTTTCGAGTTGGATCCATAATCTGTGGTCGATCGAGTTCTCTTTGACATCTCTTAGTCTGTGACAGAATTTGATGAAAAACTCCTTGCCATGCATACTTTTGCTTTACAAGCCCAAACTCCAACCTTATTTAGGCAGAAGGGTGCTGGAAAAGCTACCTGTACGGGTTACATAAGACATGTAATGTGGCCATGAATATCTAAACAGAAAATATATTTCATGATTGTTGTTCTTAATGGATCTTAACCAAGTGGATAATGCCTCAACAAAGAATGCACTGTAGATATAACCAATCTTTGAACATTGATTGGTCTGTTTTTAACCCTCTTAAAAGCACCGTACTTAAAATGTTTGCCACATTCACAGAATAGACATCAGTGGGACCCAATTCACCTTAGACCAACAAGCCTGTGCCATCTAGGATGAATTATGTCTTTTACTAATACCTAAACCCCAGAAGTCTTTGTGTAAGCGACAGGTTTCTTCCGAAAGATCCTTGGTTTTTCCAGTTGCATGGATCCACTTCAAAGACGGAAGTGAAGTGTAACATGTTGGAGCAAAACATGTAGAACCCCCTATAATCATAAAAAGTCAGGGTAGAGAAGAAAGAGAGAAAGTTCTTCTGTTGCTAACACCAAGAGCATTGATAATGATGAAAGGGAAGACTACGCATGGCTTACTGTATTATTGGCCACACATGAAGAATCATGCAAATAATCACAGCAATGGTGTCGATGTGGGTACATTGACAAAGGTAGGGAAACCCACAGCACAGCTGCCTTCATTTACAGAGCAACGCAGGAGGGCAAAGCAAGTCCTTATTTTATTCTACAATAGCCATAGAAACAGAAGAAGGGAGGCCACTGAATCATTCACCATTGTCTACATCGGCAGTGCTTTTTCTATTTCCATGGAATCAAAATGTGAATAAAAGTAAGGTTATCTGTTTCCATCACCACCAGGAAAGAGAGAAATGTGGGAGTCAGAGCAGCAAAGAGCAGGATAGAGATGGAGGATCATGGTTTCTCTCTAGTCTTTCCATGGTTCACTAACAAGAAATTCATTTCAAAGCCTCCAGGCAGCTCGTAGCGGAGTCTCCAGCCTTTTGGGACATCAGAAATAGGAGAGCCAAGGTGAAGGGTGTGCGAGAGAAGGGGATGCATGCCTTGGCTGATGAGAAGCAAAAACAGGTTCTTTTTTATTAGTATTTCGTTAACATTTCATACCTTTGACCAGTCCTCTATGGTATCTTGAAATACTCAAATGCAATATTTTTGGGGAAATGCCAATGCACATGTGAGAACCCACATCTAGGGAGATAAATCTAAAAGCAAGAGGGCCCTAATTAGGTTTGGGGATGAACATTGAGAGACAGTGATGGACATTGAGAGACTTAGTACATAGAAATGATCATATAGCCCGACTGGCAAGCCTTTGGTTTTTAAAAGTGTGTTTTGTGTGGCAGGAAATGTACACAAGGCAACCAAGCATCACCAAGGAGGAGGTCCAGAATCACCACACAAGCCCTCCTACAAAATTGAAATACCACCTGTGATGCCACAAAGCTGCCAAAGAACTTCCCCACTTTTCATAACTGTGCTGTACACACGAACTAAAACTCAATTGCATAAGCTACTCATAATGACTATAGAAGGGATACAGGAAAGGGACAGCAGGGGCAAAGTACAGGAGGAAAATGGGGGAGAGGGTAATAGGAGAAGAAAGGGTGGAAAAAACCTTCCCTCAAAATACAGAAGAATTAACCATAGTACTGTGTCAACAGACCCTCCCCCCACACCCCTGCCATGTTTATATCTTCTGTCACACCGGAATGTTTTTGCTGGCACAATGTACTGTTCGATACTGTAAAGGGAAACAAGGTGTTCTGCAGGGCGGTAACTGGTGATCGTACACTACTTTACTGTTTACTCTGTGGCATGGGTACACGTTTTCTGGCATTCTCCTCCCACGCCAGCCTCCTAACCACAGAGCAATACTTTCTAATGGCAATCTGGGAGGAAAATTGATGCCTGACAGATATTCATTTACTAATAAATGAAGCACTGCTTGAGATGCCCTACCACGTGTGTCAATAAGAAAAGCACCAGCCCTGATACTATCCTTCTCAAAAGCTTACTATTCTTCACTGCCAAGCAGAAATGTACCTGATATTCCCAAAGTGGTACTGAGAAAAAGTTTCATTCAGAGGAATCTAGCCAATTAGGTTCCAGCAGCATATCCTGCAGGGGAAGCTATGTGTCGCGTGACATGCGGGGAAATGATATGGTGTTAGGACCAGAGCTGCCGACTTGGAAACTGGGGAACCTGGGTGGAATCCGTAGGCCCTTGGCAAATAAAAAGCTATGTTGTCTCGTGACTTGGCCCAGCATTCTATTTATGTTTTGTTTAAGATTAGTGTAGTCTCTTAAATGGTATTGTGAAAAACTAAGTGTTACTCTATTTCAAGAGTGATGTGTTGGCAAAGCTCATGGTAGAAATGTTTTAGGGGAAACATAAGGTATTTTTCATCAACAAATCACTCTTGAAATCGATACAGTAACACTTAGTTCTTCACAATACCATTTAAGATCAATTTGATGATGGTGGCCTGCTGCAGTGCAATGCCTCGGTGAGCCTCTGGAAGTCTTTGTCTGTGATGCTGAGGAGCTCTGGAGCTTTCAGTAGAATAAACCAGTGTGGTCAGGCAAATTCGCGACTCTCCAAGTCAAGCCAGTCTCCTTCTGGAGCCTTTCTGCAAAACTTTGCAGAAAGTTTCCAGACTTTGAGATCTTGGTTCTTGTTGGTTCCTTTGGGGGAAAGTAAGGGTCTAATAGCACCAGCCAAGGGTTTCAGAGAATCTGAATTGCCTCTTGGGGCTAGGATTCAATTTCCCACAATGCACTCTGCAGTCTAGAAAAATATAATTGTAATTGGTCAGCTGGGGCAATCCTCTCTTTGAATTTGCAGGTTATCTCTTCCAGCTCTGTTGTATATGTTGCTGATAAGGGAGTGCACTCATTTTCCTTTGAGTCAGGCACGGCCCTTTCTTTGTCGAGCTTTGTGAGTGCAGCAGGTGCAGTCTCTCTGTGTGCAAGCCTTCTGTGACAGTCCAGCAGGGCAGTCCTTCTTTTTTTGTTCCAGGCAGTGTTCTGAGGAGCTCCTTTAGCTCCCCCATATGTATTCTCCATTCGGAGCTGGTAGAAGGGGAGGCACCCCAACCATTAGGGGCAAAGCTACCTCCCTCTGCTATGACCGCTTCCTGTGAAGTGTGGCAAATTTTTGACCCAGAATGCACTGTTCTCCCAAAAATCAAAATGCAGAAAGTCTCTCCTTGGTGTGTGTGTGTGTGTGTGTTTGTGTAACCAAAGCCAAAGGTGTGACTAACAACTGACTACACTCCCCTTCCATCCCCTTTCCTAATCTAATTCGGGAGGCTCCCATCTAGTGGTGATCAAGGAAGGGGGCTGACCTGGGTCCTGTGACATCTGTTCTCCTGCCTTTGAAGTCCAGCTTATCTCCCTGATACCTTCCTCTCCCTGGCTTCTCCAGGAAGCAAATCTCCTCCTACGAAATAGCTGTATTGTTTCAGTCCCAGGCTTCTTCACACCTACTCAGGGAGCACTTTGGCTCAGGCTTTCAAAGGCTGACTATTCAGAAGAGGCTGCTACATGGCTGTTTAGGTAACTTCAGGATAGTAAGTTCTCAAACTACTTTTCTGTAATAGTTACATTAAATCCAACTTTGGCAAGTTGATGGAGTTAATGTGACCATTAATTTGATATTTTGAGTGGTATTGCTATAATTTCTTTAATGACGCCTTCCCCGTGTTAGTCTATGGGGCTAGCAGCAATATAATACGGAAAAATGACTGTAGCTTTTTTTCCTTAGCAGGGCATATAAAACATCATTTATATTCGCTTCCCTGCTTTTTATAACAATGCACCTCCCCTTGGGGCACACAGGGCAGATATTAGGGGTGACTTGGAAGTCATAAAAAGTTAGTTTTGAACTTTGGAAGTACTTTTAATCCCAAGGTCGAATCTGAACATAGTTTTATTTTCAAACCAGCCTGCAAGGCTTTCGCTGAGTTTGCGGAGTAGTTTGCACTCAGCAGAGTTGGCGCAGTTCCGACAAAACTCCACTCCGCATAGCGAAGCTGAGTTTTCTCCTCGCTTGCTTGAGGAAAACCCAACACTAGACCACTTCCAGTGAGATTTCTCAACGCGGGCGGTCGCAGATGGTCGCTACTGCTCGTGCTGAGAAGCCTTCTGTTCGCTTTGAGGAAGCTCACGCTCGAGTAGACCTTCTACTTGAGCAGCAGAAAGAAGTAGTGCCCTCTTGCACTTTGTGAGATGCTGTTCGCGAGGTAACCCACTCACCCGCTCGCGGAAACTCTGCGTTGCTTTGCAGAGTTTTTTTGTCACTTCAACTCCACGAGCTCTGCACAGGCTTAATACCTTTAGAGGATGGAGTACTGGCCCTGGGCCTGGATAGCAGAGCCAAGGGTACATTCAGAGTCAGTAGTCACCAGCACCAGTCAAAAAAATGGGATTGATCAGGGCAACTTGGATGACTTTCCTACACTAGTTCCTTTGTTTAAGCCTTCCTTCTTGAAGCCAATGCTACACAGAGTTGAGCTAAAGGCTTTGCAAACAATCTTAACTGGACCTAAGATGTATTTTGCAAGTGTATTTCACTGTAAGGTCGCAAGATAATACCATATAATACACACAAATCCTCACACTACTGACCTCCCATTCCAGAAAACTGTGAATCCAATACTTAATGTACTTCTCTATGTGACCCACAGGAAACTAATCGTGCACCCAAATTAGTGGTGGCCAAAGGTAGGAATTGCTACCCCTGGATTGCTCTTTACTACTGGGACTGTTATTGCTACCCGTTGTCCAAAGGCAGCTGCAGGAACAGAAAGTAAATAAGGATGTTAGAGTTTCTCCATTCTTAGCCCATTTTTTAGTCTTTCATAGTCAAATATGAGTCTGAAGAAGGGCCAAGGAAGGGCCGGATATGGGGTCAACCATGTCATTTAATTGGGGGAGTCTAGGGGTGCATGTTGTCACTGCTGCTACCGTTGGACTTGTCATTAATTGATGTCAATGCCACAATAATGATGATCTAGCATGGTAGGGGCCATTGAAATGAATGTTGCCAGCTACCTAATAACACAGCATAACATGTATTTCTAAAGCACATATTCACCTCCTAGACCTCTTCACCGACGATGCAATGCAGCTGAGGTGCAAGACTTTGAAGGAATGTTATTTACTAACCATAACATGGCAATACATGTCTATGTAAATTGCACAGTCACCCCTTGGGCATCTTGGCACTGAAAAACTAATAATGTTTATTGTTACCCAACTTAAATGAAACCCATTTTGTTGACTCAGGAGGATGAAAGGCTGAGTGGACCGACCAGATTTCAAATCAGTGATAATGAGATCAAGCTCAGATTTCTTTAGTGGATACATTAGTTCACTGAGCCACCTGACCCGGCTTGTTGAGAATCCTGCCCATGGGGACATTATAAGGGTTAGTAGATCTGACGAGCAATGGATGAGTCTCACCCAGCAAGATGCACCCTTGTGATCAGGGTGTCTCCCCTTCCAGGTAAATAATTGTGAACCTTCAATAAGTCTACACCACCTCTCAAGAATTCTATTTATTTCCTTCATTTCCTTCAATTGTTTGTTATTGCTGTAAAGCAGTGGTTCCCAAACTTTTGACTCCTGAGGACCCCCATTGAGTCACCACTGGAAGCCGGGGACCCCCAAGCAATTTGTAGGAGTTAAATTTCAAAATTAAAACAGTAATTCGAAAAGAATACACACGTGTGCACACAAAACAAATACTCAAAGTACTAAGGATTTTGGGGCCAGATGTACGACCATTTAATTTAGCGCATTGCAATTGGCGACACATTGCAATTAGCAAATTGCGAGTCGCTAAATGAAGTGTACAACAGTGTGTTTAACACTGTTTGGGATTCCCAATGGGGTCGCAAATTGCGAAGTTCATTAATATTAACGAGCCTCTCGCAATTTTCAAGCCCATTGGGAATGCCAGCCCTCCCAGGGATGGTGGCCTGATGGGCTCTGCAGGCCACCATGTCTCGGACTGCTTTTAAATAAAGCAGTTAAAAACAAAAATGCAGCCTGTTTACCATGCATTAAAAAAAAAGAAAATGAAACGTTTTTGTTTCATTTTCTAAGGGCAGGCAGAGGTCCCTGGGACCACTGCCTGCCCTTAAAAAATAATTTTGCATGCATTTGCAAAGGGGAAGGGGTCCCCTGGGGACCCCTTCCCATTTGCGAATGCATTACCATCTACTTGAAGTAGGTGGTAATTGCGACTGGTTTGTGACTGCAAAACATTTGTACATAGTTTTGAGACTCCCTATTTGGAAGGGAATGCCCCTTCCAAATAGCAAGTTGCAAAACCTATTTAGCGAGTCGCAAACAAATTGCGACTCGCGAAATAGGCTATGTGCATGGCTCAATAGGCTTTTGCATGCATAAACGGGTTCGCGAACCCGTTCGCGCATATAAAAGCAGATCGTACATCTGGCGCTTAGTATTTTATATTGAAGTAATAGCCCCTCTGTCACATGTATTTCATTTGTTTTATAGCATCTCTCATACCATTGTAGGATGTCAGAGCACTCTACATCACACACATATAGAGACATTAAATCATACATGTAAATCAGTGTGTATATAAAATGTTTAAAGAGTGCCCTGTCTGGAAAAGCACAAACTCAGGATTCAGAACTTAACACAGTGGCTAGCACTGACTTTAACATTAAAAATGTATTTCCACCCAAATAAATCTTTTTAGCAGCATCAGAATAATGAATACCTGGGAAAAAATATAAGTTACTAACTGGTACCATGCAGTTTGCAAGCAGCTCTTTGATGACAGTTTATAGGTCCCTATGCTAGATTATGATTGTCACCTATGAAGTACACAGTAACAAAATATTCTCTGTGACAAAAGCAGTAACCACGAACCTATGCACATAAAAATACTGCTTTTTAAGATGCATGATACACGTTCTTTGCAGTAGGCACATTAACCCTCTGTACTACATTAGTTTAATCAAAGCTGCAACTGAACAAAACTCTCCTCAGCTCCAGCAGGTAATTAATTACTGGCATTCTCTTGACACTTTTATTGTTGCTGGAAAGCTGCTATTTATACAAGAAATATTTCTGTGCTTTTAAAACTGTTGCCTACGGACCCCCTGGGAATGTGTCACGGACCCCTGGGGGTCCGAGGACCACAGTTTGGGAAACACTGCTGTAAAGCATTGCATATAACGTTTGGATCTGATACAAATAGTGTGAGACGTTCTGAATAATGACAGACATAATTTGTTGATGGTGTAGTCAAATTATGGAATCAATCAAACGTGTTCTGACAGAGAGGTAGGTAAGCTTTTGGGAAGAGGCAACAGAGTGTGACGTGAGAAGTAAGTGCTGAAAGCTTCTTTTAGGTATCTAATAAAAATGCTTGGGGTCTTACCAGAAGAATAGAGGCCAGTGAGGCTAACCATATGTCTGCTTGAAATGATTGGTTTGTAGCATGCTCCTGAATTTCCACTGGAGGTCCCTCCTTCAAATTTATTATAAGGAACTGGCCGAATAGACAGTTATGGCTGGCCAACCTTAGGCATCAGGTAGGAAGTTAAGGGATAAACTAAGTAGTTAAGTGGTTTTTCACTTGGCTGCGTGAGATTTACCGATGACTTGATCCCAAGTGAGAGGAAAGCTGGTATTTGCAAATATTTCAAGTGCTTTTGCAAAACAGGATTGTCCATAGCTATCGTGTAGTTAGATAGGGCGTTAGAGACCACCAAATAGTTCTTTAGAATGTATGTGATTATAGCATGTTTAAGGACAATGAGGACAATGGAGATGGATCTGCTAGCGAGATAGGTATTAACTAGGTTGGTCTTGAGTGATAGCAGTACATTAAGACCTAGTTTAACAATTTGGACATTGCAAACATCCCACATGGAGAAGGGATTTTGAAGAACATCAGAATTTTTCTTATGTTATCCCCAGATGCAGTGGTGAACTCAGAAAGTTAGGCAGTGCAAGTGGGCTAAAAAAACTGAGGGGTGACAGAAATAGGTTTTTGGTTTAGTTATCTGCCTTCGAAATACATTCTTTTTTTAGTTCAACCGATTTGTGGCATTTGGAGTGCACTTTCCAAGTAGTAGAATCAGATAGTAACTTGTTTTGGTCCAGTGCCTTTCAAGCACTCCATTAATTATTCTCGGTATGATTCGGCTTGTGGTTAGAAAATGGTGCTCCTTCAGAGCAGCACTCCAGCAAAGTGGCAGTCCTTTCTACACCACAGCATCCCTTCTTCCTGGCAGGGTATCCGCAGGTCCAGAAGTGTACAGAAGAGTTGGTGTCTGAGGTCCAGTATTTACACCAGTTGTGACTTTGATGGGGGGGGAAGCTTCCGGAGGCATGCTTTTGAAGTGCACAGGTGCCCTAACTTCCTGACTCTGGCTCCAGACTAACAACAAGGGGTATGCAGCCATTTGGGTGGAGATAGGACACAGCCTATTCGTGTGTAGGCGGGGCTGGGCCCAGCTCCTTCCTCCCATCCTGCTAGTGATGGCCCATTCAGTCACACACTAAGCTCCCCATTGAGTGTGGCTGTGTAGGAGGAATACACAAAGCCCAACTGTCAACTGCACCCAGTCATGTGACCAAAAGACTGGCTGCAGGCACCAACTGGCTTAGGCAGGAAAATTGATTTAGATTTTAAATTACAATTTTGAAAATGCCCCTTTTATAAAGTTGGTTTTTCCTGCCTTCCTTTTTCAGCAGATGTGCAACCGCATTCTGCACCCTCTGGAGTGTCCTCAATCTAAATGGTGAGACTCTGAGATGCATCACATTGCAATAGTCCAGTCTGGACATTACCAGTGCCTGGACTACTGACTTTCTGGCAGACTCTGGAAGGAGGCCCAATATTTTATTCAGTGTTTTTAGAATTCCAAAGTATTACACCACTAGGCTGGATATCTGACTTGCATCAAACCAAATGCAGGAGATTCTTACATTTCAGCTTGGGCTCAGGTAGTGGCCCAAGTGGATCTGGCCACCATGCAGTGGACTAAACTGATGGTTGCTTTCCTAAAATAAGAACCTTCGTTTTTCCAGCATTTAGTTTGAGGCAACTATGGTGCATCATTCTCCGCCAGTTCATACAGACAAGATCTCAACTGAGCCACAGTATCTCCTTCATTCTGAGATAGGGTGATAATGAGCTGTGTGTCATCAGCATACGAAACAATGTTAAAGTCGTAATGCGTTATGACATCAGCTAGGAGATGCATATGTAGATTGAATAAGGTGGGGCTCAATGCAGAGCCCTGCAGCACCCCCTGCCGCAGAGAATGACCTCAGATGAAAACAGCTCTTGAACCACCTGAAAGGTATGGTTCTGTAAGAAGGAGGCTAGCCATCGCAGGGCTGTATCGCCAACATCGTATTTCCATAGCCGTTGAAGCAGAAGCCCATGGGACAGTGTGTCGAAAGCCACACTTAGGTCCAGTATTATCAATAAAACAGTGTTACCCCTATCAACAATTTGGCTGAAGGACTTTAAGTCTAATGCCACCAGTATTGTTCACACTGGGGAGGTAAATGACTGACAGCCTAATGAGACCATCATAATGTAAGCCCTAAAAGGTGGAGAAGCTAAAATTCACCACTTTAACAACTTTTTGACCTTCCAAGTTCCATCTGGATGGCAAAGTGGCCACTTTCTAGAAATTGTAGGTATTATGTATGATGCAGTTCCACATCCGTTCACAAAGAATATGGTACACAAATAGGACACACAGAACGCTGTACAACTGCGGTTAAGGATACATTTGAAGCACAGAGTTAGTTGTAGCCCATAAAAAACAGAGTGCACTATTTGTGAAATAGGTGTAAAGGAGAGAGTGAGTGCACAACACAGTGTATGCATAGTGAAACCAGTTTGCATAAGCAATGATGTTCAGGTTCAAACTGGGGAACCAAAACCAGCCCTGGCGAAACTGCTGAAACCAGCCCTGCTCCATTAATTTCCTTGCCCAATCTCTCTCTCTCTCCCTCCCTCTATCTCACTTTCTTGAAGCCTCCCTGTGGCTAGTGTAATTAAAGTCTGGGGCAAGTGACAGAGGCATAAAGAGCAGCCCTGGGCTTTTAAAACCAGCCTTCAAGGGCTCCAGCCTACCAGGGAAACGCCCGCAGGAATAAAAGGCATGTTTGGCCCTGATGCAATTATCCTTCAAGCACTGCCTTCTTAATGCACTCTGATTGTGTCTGTGTAGGATGAGACTTTCCTTGGGGGAGGCAGATATAAATAGGAAATATGTCCTCACACACAGTGAGGACAGCCAATAGCTGAAGTGGGCTGACCCGTTGCCCCTTACTGTATGGTTGTTGGTTAGGAACAAGATGTGTGAATAGCACTACAACAGAGAAATGGATGAAAGTGGTTGACTAGTAGCATCTGTATGTTTTTTTAAGTTTTTTTTTTTAAAAACTAAAGGTCTTGGCTAAGCCAAACCTAAAATCTTTGCTTGTGCATTTGCAACGTCTGGTGAAAAACGTTTTGAGGAGATTGAAAAATGTCCTTCTTTTTGTGTTTTCACACATACATCTCCGGCCCGTTATCCCACAGTGGTACTAGGGTTGCCCTTTAGTGTTATTTTTTATCGACCTGACCAATATTCTAATGCGCAGGCCGATAAAAAATTTAAGAAAATCACTCAAAGCTGGTATTGTTTCCTCTTATATTTGCACACTTCAAACTGAAAACATAAGAAGAAAGTACTTTAAAATGTGTACTAGAGCTGCCTTAATGATCCGTGACTTAGAATTAAAGTAAACAGAAAACTAGTGCTAACGCGGGATTACTGGTTACTAATTATCTTACCAAATCCCATTTCCTGTCGACTGAATCGTTGGTACCTGTCTTGAGTAAAAGGTAATCTCGCAATAAAGCAATCAATTTAAGAACTTACACCACTCTAAATGACCACTGACCAAAATTAAGTTTTAAAGATTTAATATAAAGTCAAAGATAACTGAAGATACAAACTTCTCAAAATGAGATTAAGAAGGTAAATCGGTATCACTATGAACATGAACTTTTTGAATAGTCTGAGTCTGAAGAACAAAATAATAAGTACAAGCTCGAAAACCATCAGAGTTGCTAAAATGGATACAAGTTGCAACCTCAAAGTCATTACAGAAAAGAAAAATTAAGGTTAGTCTGTCCCTACACTACACTAAATGACATCCCTACTTAGCAAGATCTTAACCCTCTAGGTGTCAGCCGTGGTGACTTCCTAAGAAGATCACGCACTTCTCTTTGTCTCTTCTCTGATAATGGGTCTCTCCTGATCAGCCTATCTGCCTACCCATCCGCTTCCTTAGGCTCCCAAAATCATCTGCTCTGCTCTCCTCCCGGGTCACTTTCCCTAATACCAAATCACATTTCCAATAGAAACGCCCCTTGGGACGCCCCTCACGTGGTACATCTTTGCGCGGTAAACTCCATGATGGTACTCTTGAAGACCCTCGTTATAGATGACCTTGGTTCCCAGGCTCCTTCTTCCGTGCGCTGATACCCCCTGAAATTCCTGGAAACTCCTACAGGCCTGCGCAAGGCGCCACTGAACAAAGTCCCTTTCATTCGAGCTGATTAGGACCCTCGCACCTGCATACAGCTCATCCTGCAGTGGGCCTCAAATTCCAGACTCCACCATATCTTTGGTCATAAAACACTCTCAAAGCTCCATGCTGGACACCTCACGACCTCTCCTCTAACGAGCACATGGCAATTTAAACTACATGACATTATCTGCTCTGGCCTACTTGATTTACATGCAGCAGGTCCCTGCACTCTTAAAACGTTAACTTGATTTAAACCGCAAACATTCTTAACTAGCATACGTTTCTAAAATAACACATCTATAAAGCATATACTTTTAACCCTAAGTTCAATAGTACATTTTGGAAGAACCATGTCAACCTTATCTCACGTAAATTTAGCAGCACGTTCAGGTTTGCTGTGAATTGCCCTAAGGCCTACACATAATACTGGATTTTCAAAGTTGTATTTAATTCGGACATGACTCTTTTTAACATGAGAACATGAGGTTTTCACATATATTCCAACATTTCTACATTAATCTCACACCGTTATAATTATAGTTACTCTACTTAACATTCTATACGTTTCACTACTGAATATAAACCACTCGTGTGCAAAACATGTTTAAACTAACTACGTGCTTGTAAATATGGTGTACTTATACATTTTTTTCAAACTCGTGCTCTCTCAGTCCCCCCTTTGATGACCTTCAGGGGTCATCATCACCAAGACACTAAAAATGTAGAACCTTTTAAAGTGAAGTCAGGACAGTACCACTTCTTTTCATACTCTCTAATGCTTTCAGACTTTTATATTGAGTGTCCTGCATCGCTGTCAACTCTTCTTCCTGTTTCTTCATAGTTCTCTGCAACCTATTTGCTCTATAACATTGATACAAACGCACCAATCCCCACAAAGTGATTACACAAATCACTATTATGATGATGGGCTTCAATATGTACCAAACGATACCCTTTCCTAAGTTGGCAAACCAACTTCCAACTTTACCCATTCCATGACCTACTTTTTCCCACACATTTACCTTTGTCAGGTCCTCAATTTCGTAGTGTATGGCAGTGATGTTTTGTATATACTTCTCTAGAGGCTTTGAATTGTCTGGAATGTAAGTACAGCATTCCTGGACCTTCAAGGCCCTACAGACTCCTCCCTCTTTTGCTAACAGAACATCTAAAGCAAGTCGGTTCTGAAGAACCATTGCCCTAATCGATTGCATCTCCCCTTCTATCAGCATCAAGGATCTTGCAGTACTGGCAGATAGCCTATCTACGACTGTAGCTAACCTCCTGATCTTAATGTCATTCATTATCAATCCTAAGAAAGGGAATGCAGCACCTATTACATCTACAACTACTTCTGCTGCACCCAGCCCTCGCTTCCATCTAGTTGATATTTCTTTCTTAGGCGTGTCTAAATTCTCAACATGATATATTTTAGGGAAGACAACAGCCAGATAGCATGATCCGTACCAATTATCTGGTAACTTCACATAGGCATATTTTCCACATACAAAATATACATTTGGTATTGCTTGCATCCCTTTCATGAAGTTCTTAGAGTAATACTCCAATTGAAAGGCATGTTCACAATTGACTTGTCCTACATAAACGTTTTCATAATAGGAGTAACTCCTGTGAATGCACAGTTTCCCCCGTTTCTCCTTATCCAAAGCAATTGGACCAATACTTCCTTTTCGTTGTTGTGCCCTTTCCTCCTTGGTCCAATCTGTTTCCCCTTGTCCTGATGCCTTCAATATCTTCTGCCTCCTGTATCTAGTATCTACCTGTGCTATAAACTTTTTCTCAACTTCTGATATTTGACAAGTCAGATTGTTCCTTCGAGCATGTGAAGTATCTAACGTTTTCCATGGAATAAACCATTTGTGTAATCTGTCTTCGCTTTTGTAGTAGTCCCATTTGTTCAAATGCTTGAAATTCGGAACCTCTGGCAATGTCGAGTCGAAATTCGAGAAGTAATACTCAAATCCGTCTCGTCCATAAAACATACTTAACAATAAACTGCACGTTATTCCATATGTCAACGGGAGATGATGGTATCTGATACCCTCCTCCACTGAAGCTGGTAATTGCATACAAACATAACAATCCTTTACTTCCATGGCATCAACATATTCATAAAGCAACTTAGCATAAGCATTTGACTTGTAATTCCCCTGTGACTCATCCATGTGTAACCTCTTTACTTCTGCATCTAACAATGCTTTGTCTTTTTCATTGATGTTTCCCTTCTCTTTAATAACGGTAGTTTTCGGTGTTGACACTCCCTTATCCTCCTTAACTGTGGTTTCATCCCCTTCGTGTCCCGCTAGGAATGAAACAGTTACCACTAAAATTATAAGAGAAACCACTACTCCTAAAAGTATAACAGCTATACATTTTGCCCTGCGGTTCGGGTTGCCAGCCTCCATGTTCTCAAACAGTTTAGTTCTTGACTTTCTTCCAGCATTCACTTCCTCTTCTTTTCAAACAAAGTCTTTCTCTCTTGCAATGTCTTTCTTTGAACACTTGGAAGCTTGACAATTTGTTTCCGCAAAACAGTTCAAAGTCCAGTAGAAAATAGACAACCCTAGCCCTTCTCCATCCACTAAAATGAAACCCCTATCACTTTTCTTCTTCCACTCGGCGCTAGGTTATCTTGCAACAAGTTTACAACTTCTTTTCAAAAGTCTTGTTTTCATCTAAAGTTATGTATGGCTCAAGGAGTGACACTACTTCTTCATAAATGTCCATCCGAAGTATCATTCCCTCAGGTTCTGGACAGTTCGTACCACAACATGGAAAGTCAACTTTTTCTAGGATTATTCTCCTTATTTCGCTCAAGACGAGTGGACGGACAAAATTGAGAGTTAGCGTTTTTTCAATTTCCACTCCTGGTACTATCAGTTCTACATCCACAATTACAAAGGGGTTCGTTCTAATCAAGATCACTTTCTTCACCTTCCCAGTTCTGCACCCCCTTGAAGACATTCGCAATATGATATTAGTCCACAACAATAAGCGCTCCTAGCATTTCTACTACTCGCTCAAGCATTTCCAAACGAAGAAGAGTTCCCTCCAATATTGGATATCGTGAACAGCAAACTGGAAACTCAACTGTCTCTAAAATCAATTTTCTTATTCCACTCAGGAGAGCAGGATGAACGATGTTGAGTGTCAGCAACCTTTCGGTCTCCGCTCCTGGCAGTAGAAACTTTATTTGCACTGTGATGATCGGGTCAGTTCTGATCAGTTCCACTTCCCTGATCCTCCCTGTTCTGTGTCTCCCAGACATCTGCAACAAGGTAGGTCCAGTCGGGAGTAGAGTATCTTCTGCTAGGCACTCGCACCCTTCTTGATCTTCTAAGACCCTCCTCGGCTTGATCCTGGATATCTTCTTCTGGATCTGAGTCTTCGGATATAGGAGTAAGCGTTTCTTCCTGGGCCGACCTCAAACTTAGCCTTCTTCTCCTTGTTGGCCAAGTGGCAGCTCCAAGCCTTATTCTCCTATTTCTTGTCCTCCCACTTGGTTCTTGGTCGCTCCGATACGGATCTGAGTCTGAGTCGTATTCACTTCTGCTCTCTCCTTCAGTTGCGTCTTCTGTCTCACTGCCGTCCTGCCTTCGCTCTTCTTCTGAATCCGATGCGTTCCCAACTTCTTCCGACACCCCCTCAGCTGCCTCAATCCCTTCTTGCGACTCCTCTTCCACTTCCGGGCTTTCGTCTGGGATGGGAGCTGTTCCTTCTAGAGGTGCTGGAACTCTTCTAGTATGGGATGCATGGATCCAATTTGGCAGCCCCCCGCACTTCACCGCGGTGTTCGTGATCAGGATTACCTGAAAGGGCCCACGCCAGCGAACATCTAGGCAGTTCTTCCGGACGTGCTTTTTTACTAAGACCCAGTCCCCTGGGTTCAGGTCATGACACAGGTTCCTCGCTGCTGGAACTTCAGCCGCATGCACCTGAAGGGACACAGAATGGATGGCGTCAGACAGTCCTTTACAATAATCCAAGATCAGATCATCTGTAATATTCAATAGAGCAGTAGTTGGAACTGTAGGAAGTCTCATGGCCCTCCCCATCAGGATCTCGTGGGGAGAGAGACCTGTCCTCCTATCAGGTGTGCTGCGCATGCTCATGAGCACTAAAGGAAGAGCATCTGGCCAACTCAAAGATGTGGATGCCACTACTTTAGCCAATCTATTCTTCAACGTGCCGTTCACTTGTTCCACAATTCCTGAAGCTTCTGGTCGATAACTACAATGCAGCTTTTGATCGATATTCAGTGTGGAGCACAACATCTTCACTATTTCGCTGTTAAAATGTTTTCCTCTGTCAGATTCCAAAGAGGCAGGCACCCCGAAGCGCGGTATCAACTCCCTGAGCAACAATTTAGCCACTGTGAGTGTATCGCACCTACGTGTAGGGTACGCTTCAACCCATCTGGAAAATACGCATACAATCACCAACACATACCGAAGGCGATTGACTCTTGGCATTTCGATGAAATCTAGTTGCATTCTATTGAAAGGCCCCCCCGACCTCCCAATGTGACTCAGTGTGACTGGTGTTCGTTTGCCTACGTTCAGTTGTTGGCAGGTAACACATCGCTTACATACTGATTCTGCTGCTATTCTAAATTTAGGGCAATACCAAGTTTGCCTAAACACTCTCATCATAGCATCCCTTCCTAGATGTACTGGACCATGTATTTCTCTCGCCATGGGATTAGCTAATTCTTCAGGTAACACAGCTCTCCCATCTGCTGAAACCCAAAAATCCATTTCACTTCGCACACAACCTGCTATTTCCCATGCCTTTTTCTCTGTTTCAGGTGCGTTCTCCTGCATTATTCTTAAATCCTCCCAAGTGTCTACAGTTTCTAACATCATACTTAATTCAGTCTTTTCTTCTGCACCTTCTATTTCCACCTTTGAGAAAGAATAACTTTGTTCCGCACAATAGCGTGCGACTTCATCAGCATATCTATTACCTTGTGACACAAAATCTGTATTCTTAGTATGAGCTACACACTTCACCACTGCAATGTCAACAGGACCTTGTAATGCTTCTATCAGCAATCGCACAAATTCTCCATTTCGAATGGGCGAACCAGAGGAGGTCATGTAACCCCTCTGAGACCACAACTGCCCGAAATCATGAACCACACCGAAACCATATTGGCTGTCCGTGTAGATGGTGACTCTCTTTCCATTTCCTGCTATGCAGGCACGAGTTAGGGCAATAATCTCTGCTACCTGTGCGGAATGTACTCCTTCCAGGCAAGCGGCTTCTACAACTCCAGTAATAGTACAAACAGCATAAGCTGCTCTCAACCGACCAGTATCGTCTCTTAAACATGAGCCATCAACAAAATAAATTTCATCGGGGTCTGACAATGGCTCATCCACAATATCTGGTCTGGGTTTCGTGCATAGTTCAGTCACATCAAGGCAATCGTGGTCTTCACATCCTTCGCCTTCTATTACCGTAGGTAATGGCATCAAAGTAGCAGGATTCAAGACAGAGCATCTCCTGAGAGTCACGTTTTCTGCGGCAAGTATAACTTGCTCGTAGCGCGTGAGCCTACTATTGGTCAGATGCTGCGTCTTCGTCCTGGTCATTAACAATTCAACTGAATGTGGTACATACACCACTACTGGATGTCCCATCACAATACTCTCGCTCCTTTCAATGCTGACACCCGTTGCAGCAACGGATTTGAGACATCCGGGCAACGCTGCGGCTACTGGATCTAATGTAGCCGAAAAGTATGCAACTGGTCTACGGGCATTACCGTGGGTCTGTGCCAAGACTGACAAAGCACATCCCTCTCTCTCACAGCAATAGAGTGAAAATGACTTTTCATAATCTGGCATTCCCAGAGCCGGAGCACGACATAAATCGTCTCTCAGCTGTAAAAACGCCACCAGACATTCTTCATCCCATGGTACCGGATCACTCACCTCCTTGTGCGTCAGTTTCTGTAAGGGCTTTGCTTTCAGTGAAAAGTTAACTATCCACTGTCGGCAGTAACCCACCATTCCTAGGAACATTCTAACCTCTCTCTGAGTTGTAGGCGCATTCATTTTCATTATCGCCTCAATCCTCTCTGGGGACACCTTACGTTTCCCTTTTTCTAACCTGTGCCCTAGATACTGTACTTCTGTCAAACAATATTGCAACTTGCTCGGAGATACCTTATGTCCATTTTCAGCTAAATGATTCAGTAAGGCAATTGAATCTACTTTACAAGCTTCCTCTGTTTCTGACGCAACAAGTAGGTCATCTATGTACTGTACCAGAACCGAATTCTGTGGCAGTACTAGATTCTCAAGATTCTTCTTCAGCAACTGATTAAAGATGGATGGGCTGTCTGTGAATCCTTGTGGGATTCGACACCATGTTAAAACGCGATCTTCCATTTTAAAAGCGAAAAGGTACCGGCTCTCTTCATCCAATGGGATTGAAAAGAAAGCCTGACAAAGATCTATCACTGTGAACCATTCTGCTTGACATGGTATTTGAAACAATATCACTGATGGATTCGGTACCACGGGACAACATGAAACGACTATGTTGTTAATCTTTCGTAAATCCTGAACTATCCTAAACTTCCCACTAGGTTTCTGCAAACCCATAATCGGGGAGTTACAAGGACTGCCCACGATTTCCTTCAGTATTCCCTGCTGTATCATTGACTCGATCACAGGCTTTATTCCCGCAATCGTTTCCTGGGACAATTTGTATTGAGGCGTTCTTGGAAACTCAACATTTGGTTTTACCAGAATTTTTACCGGTTCTACCCCTTTAATCAATCCTATATCTTCTCCTGTGAAATCCCACACCTCTGACGCCACTGCATCTCTTAAGTCTTGTGGAAGATCTTCTACAGTCAGAGTAGGATATAGTTCTACACAGAATTTTGAATTGGCCACCTTAAAGGTAGCATCATCGTCGGTAGTCTGTACCTCCACTCCTTGTGGGGTGCAGTATATGGTGCAATTCAATTTGCATAACAAATCCCTACCTAACAGACATACCGGACTCGAGTCACAAACCACAAACTGATGTTCGTTCATATGATTTCCTATTTTCACAGATACTGGTTCTGTCAAAGGACTAGTCATTCTCTTATTTGCGACTCCTACCACCTGAATTGTTTCCCCTGACATCGGCAAGTCTGGAACCACCGCTGATCTCAGAGTCGAACAAGTAGCCCCAGTATCCACTAAGAACGTAGTGGGACACCCTGCCACTTCTGCCTCAACAAATGGCCCTCTCTGATCCACTTCTAGAACTGCCCCGAGGGTACAGTCCTCTTCACTGCTCACCCGTTGTCCTGTCAATGGATCAATGTAATAACATTTTTCTTCCTCAATAAACAGAGGCATTTGTTTAAAGACCTTTCCTCCAGCTGTTATCTTCGGTGGCTGTGGGAATTGGGCCCGTGGAGCCGAAGTCCCCCCTTTGACCACCTTATTACTTGGGACTGTCACCTTTTGCACTGGGTCTTCTTGGACCTGCTCTTCTACTTCTAACTCTCCATTTTCAGGGTTAAAGGGACACTCGCGTCGCCAATGCCCCACCTGGTGACACTGATGACACTTTGTCGTTTTCTTTAGAGTGGCAAAGTCTATCCTAGGTCTCTGCCCTTCTTCATTATCTTTGCTCTGACCATTTGGTTTTCGTCCCATCCCCTGCTTCTGCTGGCCACCCTTCCCAGCGGACTGCATTTGCACCACCATCAATTTCTCCTTTAGATTCTTGGCTTTAGAATCTATCTCGTCACTGCAGTACCTCGCATATCGTAAAATCTCATCTAGTGGTTTGTTCTGCCAACAGATTAAATGTTGCTGTATCATCAAACAAATATCAGGTCTCAACCCCAAGACAAACTTTGACACAAACTGCCCTATGTCTTTGGGATCCATTACATCTAGTCCACTGTATTGCTTGAATGTTTTCAACAATCTTTCATAAAACTCGTGAACTGTCTCCTTGGGTTCCTGCCTTGTTCGGTCTATTTTTACCCAATCTATGTCCTGTGGTGGTACCTTATCTTTCAGCCATGCTATTACCCTTTCATACTTTCGCATGACAATCTCAGATGGTCCATTTGTTCGAGCATCCCTCAATGGTTCAGCATTTGGCCATTCGACACTAGTCTTGCACGGGGTCCACAAATCAGATGGGACCACGATGTCAAACAACGTGTTCAAATCTATCCACAGTACTTTCGAGATTTTAACAAACCTCTCTACCTGCTTATACCATTCGACTGGATTGTCCCGCAACTTCGGAAATGAGTTGGTAAATGCGGCTAAGTCTCCTCTACTCCAGGGCACATGTACATAATTTCCATTTGATATTTCTCGCAAAGGGAATGCCTCCATCTGCATTACCCTTCCCTCAGGGGTCATCACATTTGTACTTCGCCTAACTGTGCCCTTTTTCGACCACCTTTCTTCCCATTTATCCAGTTCTCTCCACACTCTTATCCCTGTTACCAGCTCTCCTATGTGTGTTTTTAATCCAGTAGTTCTCTTCTCATCTAGATCCTGGTCTGCGTACTGTAATCTGTGGTTACTCTGTAATGCCCTTGTCCTAGACAAATCCACGGCATACTTGTCTGCCAAATCAGTCAGTTTTTCATGAAACGCTCTAGCTTTCCTAGTAATATCCTTTGCCATGAACAATAACTCATCCTGTTCGTACAATTCTATCCTTTCCAAAGGCAATGTTCCATCTATTATCTCATCAACATCTGATTTTAAACTGGTAACATCAAGCCTTTTTGCCTTAATTTCAGCTTTCAAGACACTCAATTTAGCTCCTCCATCCGCATCTCTCCCATCCCAGCTCCGAGATCTACGTTTAGGTACGGGTGAATTATAAGGAGTCCTCCCCTGTTCCCATCTCTCTAGATCCCATGCCTTTCCGTCTTCTCGGGGTGGGTGGTGAAACACTCCTTCATGCCTCATAGCCCCTCTCTCCCCCTCCGGGCTAGTTTCACGGGATGCTGGGTAAGATGTTCCATTACTCCCTCTTTCTTCCCTACTTCCCTGTGATTCCTGATTATTCGAGGCGTGGCGGGACTTATCGCTGTTCTCCTTTCTCCAATGTTGAACGTCTTCCCCGAGTGTATGATGAAGGCACCTAAACCTATTCTGAAAAGCCCGTACCGCCTCATCTCCTCCCTTCCCCCAGAGACGGGACATTTCCTCACATTCTACAATCCTAGTATTTTGTTCCGGCTGTTCTCTCTGATTTGTAGGACATGCATCCCCTCTATTCTCTTGACTTTGGCCTTCCCGGCCCTGACTGCTTTCGCTGGCCCCACAATGAGATACTGTCCCATTGCCCCTGGTATCCCACTCTGGTTCCGTCCTTGTCCTGTTACTCGGGGATACTATGGACCCGTCCCATTCCCTCAAATCAGCTCTTAACTCTGAAAAAGATCTTGGCCGCGGTCCCCTTAGATCCATTGGTCCTCTCGGACCTCCCTGTTCTGAATTGGGACCGACAGTTGTGTCTAATGGGGTGTTCCACGTTACCGAACCTGGTAATTGTTTCCATGCATTCGTCACATTATTCCTCCTTTCCATCTCAATCCTTTCCCTATCCAATTGCCTTTGTTGTTCCCCTCTATCTCTCTCAGAATTATAGATCGAAACTATGGGTCCTATGGTAACAGGCACTTGAAGAGCGTCTGGCAATCCCACAGACTCAACCCTTTCTGTGGTTGGCGTTTTCTGCACCACAAACCTTCCCACTACACTCTGTACAGTGTTGTTTGGAGGTGTTTCTCCGCCTTTGCTAGGTGTCCATTCCGATATAGGGAGTGGTGTATATCCCTCTATCTCATTCCCATCCTCCCTTGCGAGCCCTCTATCTTCTATCAACTCCACTCTCGGAGGTGGTCTATCCATTAACAATCTGTTTATCAGATTGTCCTCCGACTCGCTTTCCTCGTCTTCTTCCATGAGGTTTCCTCCTCCTGACACCTCCCTCATCGGATACATTTTCTCCACCTCAATAGTCTGTACCCTCCAACGCTTTTCCTCCTCATCCCATTTGGAATCTCGCACTGCCCTTACCGATCGCGTCAGCCTTTGTTGACGCCTGTTCAAATTTCGGTCGTGTGCAGCCTTAATCCATGCATTAAGAGCCTCAAACTGTGTTGGTCTGGGCGAGGGTTTCAATGAGGACATGGTTGCTTTTAGCCGATGTAACACTTCTAATTTAAACGTCCCGTACTTCGGGAACTGCATTTCCTCATTCCCTTCCGTAAGCTTATTCCAAGCCCCAATCCACAATATCGTATGCAGCCCAACATTCGTTGCCATATAATGAGCTGGCGTACCCTCCGGCGGAGCCTCCTCCCCGTAATAATGTTCACTTCGTTTACGTTTAAAAATCCCTTTCAGACACTTAAAACACTTCATGATTTCTCTTTTCTCCGCGTTCGTTTACTTCCTGATGATATTCCACCAATCTCAGCCCCGTTCTTACTAACTGGCCTATCCGTACGCGACTTTCCTCCGACGTCACTCTAACCGCCCAACCAGAGCGCGGCTCTAGCTAACGTCACACCAACCGCTCAATCAGAGCGCGGCTCTAGCCGACGTCACCCGTCCCCCGTCCCCCTTCGCAGCAGTTCCCCTCCTTTCTCAGCTCGTCTCCTCGGTCACGCATGCATCTCATTCATACTCTGAAAAATGATTACTTCCGTCCAAGCGATCACCTTTCTTTGACTGTACGCCCACAGTCTTTCTGTAGTTGTCACCTTAACTTGGCGAAATGTCTTTCCGATTACTTCCAGACAATCGCCTTCTCCGATAGGTTACTCACACACAGTAACTTTCGACCAGCGTCCGTTACTCATACACTCACTCTTACACTCCCCCTATCTTGGATCCACGGCGGTCAATGGTACCTCGTGACCTCCGTACTATGGTCGACAACTACCCTGGATGTTCGATACACCCAAAACCACTTAAGCTCTGGCCTGAACTTAAGATTTCACCAGTTCACCCGTTTACCAGGTTACCAGCTTACCAGGTTGCGCGCGCTCACAACCTTCTCTCATTCACGCTACAGGCATTCAACTCCGCAAGACATTACAATACAAATACAACACAAAACACCGCAATCTGTTCACGCATGACCCTTTTTATACTCACTCTCCGATACTGCTGCTTTTCTCGCACCGTCTGCACCTTTCGGCACACGATTCTTCCGCTGCTCGTCTCTCGGCGTCTCGGGCCTTGGGGTAAACTAACCTCTCTAGATTACCTTCCTCAAGAAGATAACCATCCTCACTCTGCTACCAACTGCTAACGCGGGATTACTGGTTACTAATTATCTTACCAAATCCCATTTCCTGTCGACTGAATCGTTGGTACCTGTCTTGAGTAAAAGGTAATCTCGCAATAAAGCAATCAATTTAAGAACTTACACCACTCTAAATGACCACTGACCAAAATTAAGTTTTAAAGATTTAATATAAAGTCAAAGATAACTGAAGATACAAACTTCTCAAAATGAGATTAAGAAGGTAAATCGGTATCACTATGAACATGAACTTTTTGAATAGTCTGAGTCTGAAGAACAAAATAATAAGTACAAGCTCGAAAACCATCAGGGTTGCTAAAATGGATACAAGTTGCAACCTCAAAGTCATTACAGAAAAGAAAAATTAAGGTTAGTCTGTCCCTACACTACACTAAATGACATCCCTACTTAGCAAGATCTTAACCCTCTAGGTGTCAGCCGTGGTGACTTCCTAAGAAGATCACGCACTTCTCTTTGTCTCTTCTCTGATAATGGGTCTCTCCTGATCAGCCTATCTGCCTACCCATCCGCTTCCTTAGGCTCCCAAAATCATCTGCTCTGCTCTCCTCCCGGGTCACTTTCCCTAATACCAAATCACATTTCCAATAGAAACGCCCCTTGGGACGCCCCTCACGTGGTACATCTTTGCGCGGTAAACTCCATGATGGTACTCTTGAAGACCCTCGTTATAGATGACCTTGGTTCCCAGGCTCCTTCTTCCGTGCGCTGATACCCCCTGAAATTCCTGGAAACTCCTACAGGCCTGCGCAAGGCGCCACTGAACAAAGTCCCTTTCATTCGAGCTGATTAGGACCCTCGCACCTGCATACAGCTCATCCTGCAGTGGGCCTCAAATTCCAGACTCCACCATATCTTTGGTCATAAAACACTCTCAAAGCTCCATGCTGGACACCTCACGACCTCTCCTCTAACGAGCACATGGCAATTTAAACTACATGACATTATCTGCTCTGGCCTACTTGATTTACATGCAGCAGGTCCCTGCACTCTTAAAACGTTAACTTGATTTAAACCGCAAACATTCTTAACTAGCATACGTTTCTAAAATAACACATCTATAAAGCATATACTTTTAACCCTAAGTTCAATAGTACATTTTGGAAGAACCATGTCAACCTTATCTCACGTAAATTTAGCAGCACGTTCAGGTTTGCTGTGAATTGCCCTAAGGCCTACACATAATACTGGATTTTCAAAGTTGTATTTAATTCGGACATGACTCTTTTTAACATGAGAACATGAGGTTTTCACATATATTCCAACATTTCTACATTAATCTCACACCGTTATAATTATAGTTACTCTACTTAACATTCTATACGTTTCACTACTGAATATAAACCACTCGTGTGCAAAACATGTTTAAACTAACTACGTGCTTGTAAATATGGTGTACTTATACATTTTTTTCAAACTCGTGCTCTCTCACTAGTGTCATATCTTAATAAGGACAATTTTAGTATAAAGTACTACTAAAGTTTCATATCCAGGCATTTGCATAATCTGAAAACGTGAACAAATAGCCAGTAATGTTCTGTGGGAAATGCTACACAAAGTACTCCTAGTGTTTTCAAATCTAATCAAATCAGGGGGTCATTTGTACAACGCACATATCTCTCGGAAGTCTCATGGCGCTTGCAGACGATTCTAGATTGAGTACTCGAATAGCCATGACTTCAACTTCTTGCGAAAGCAGTTGTGATCTGTGATAGTGCGTAGATTTAAGGGAAGTTTGTTCCAAGACGCAGAGGCAAGAAAGGAAAAAGACCTTCCTCCGTTTCACTCATATATTGCAGTATATTACCTCTAAATGTACTTTGTTTTCTCTTTTAACCTGCACACTTGTCACTCTTTCCTCCTGTATTGCACGGTTTGCTACCTCATGTATTTTGTTTGCTCACAATTGTCACTTTTACCTCATGTAACTTATCGTCTGCTTTTGTAATTTGTTCATTTATAATTTTCTGTTCCTATTGTGAAGCGCTCAGACGCCTTCGGGTAAAGTCCGCGCTATATAAAAACGCATAAATAAAATAAATAAATAAATAAATAAATAAATAGTGTTTTTCCACGATTCAAAATGGGCGTTGCCTTATGTTTGTAAAACCCCGACACTTTTTTAAGCCTTGTTCAGTTAAGTTTGATAAACCTACCCAAAAGTGTTGCGTTGCTGCCCTCTGGTGGGTCGTTTACATTAGTGCAATCCTTCAGGCAGCTCCGTGCTGTAAATATTTTTTTTCTTCATCTTTTTTCTAGTATCAGTATTTGCTTTGAGTAGAAGGACGTTGAACAAGTGGTACTGAAGTAGTTTCATCATCACAATCCTATCTCCGTTTCTTTATATTCAAAACAGAAATAGTGAAAGGAAAAACAGGATTATGATCCATGGCAATACATTCAAATGGAATTCACATAGAATACAATCTAATAGCACGTTCCTGTACTCCATTTATTCTGTAGACAGGATACAAGACCATCCTCATTAAATCAAACCAGACACATAAAACTCACCACCAAGTCATTGTGGTTCTGAAGTCTCAGAAGAGACGAGACGCCCACTGGCCATTGTTCGCGCTTTAGAAATATCATTAATAAATAATAAATAAATAAGATAACGAGAGCGTTCTTGAATATTGAGCAAGAGCCCTCCTTGAGTCCAAAAGGAAGTATTCAACAATGAACACTTGCTATGTGTGGTTGAAAAACCATAAACAAGAACTACTGATACATTACCAACACTCAAAAAGGGATTCAGACAGTGGAGTACAAGACCATTTTCAAGGACATCGATGCTTCTGACAATGATATTTCTGGGTTAGACTTGGATGTAACATAAGGACATTCTTCACAGAATGTGACACATAACCATGGTACAGAAACCCAGCAGGAGCAAGTAGGTCAAACATAACAACACAAATTACCATGGTGTGGGACAGCCACAGGAGGATTTATAGAGTGGGAGAAAAGTTAGAGGGAGGCTAGCAGGCAAGTAAGGATGCCATTGGCCCTGGTGCAAGCAAGGAAAATGGTCTCTGTGACTGCTGTTGGAGTAGTAAAATACAGGATTGTCAGGGTTCAATGGGCTACCCAGGGCTACGAGCTCCGGTGCCACTGCACCTGCTCCACTAATGGTAGCCACGCCCTTGCTAACAGGCTCATTCTGAGTTGTTAATGTGCCATAACCGTCTCACTGGCACTCAGTTGTCTTCACTGGCGGGCCCAACAAGACAATGGTCCTTTAAACACTAGCTCAGTTTTACTCAATTATCTACCTCAGAGTGACAACAACCTCGAGACCCCCCTGGGGTTCAAGTGAGAACTTGAGCTCACTGATCTATCTGGCCACTCGGTGCATGATGGAGTGTGGCATCTCTTCCTCTGTGTCATGTAGTCTTCTGTGTTCTAGGATGCTCAGGCCTGGGGTTGGAGGGAAACATTGTTTGTTGGGCAGTTGCTGTTGGGAGTAGGGAGCTGGCGAATGCATTGTACTAACGCAATAAACGCCTGAAGTAGTCCGCTTTAAAGCGTGCAATCCATTTTACTTTGGCACAGAGGTGCCTGCCAGCATGTCTACTCCAACACCTCCTGCTTTGGTCATTCATGGTGCTTCTTTGCTGATAACACCACTGCTTTCAAAACTTCTGGATGTTCCAACAGCCCTACTGCTGGCCTGAAGGCCATTCCTGGTGCGAGGAGTTCTGGATTACCAAATAGGCAAAGAAGGCACCACTCTATGGGCCCCACTCCTTTTATGGGACTCGCAACATTGGATCAAAATAATATTGATTTGATCTTGAAAGAAAATTACAATCAAGCTTTCTTAAATATTTTTTCCAAAAGATAGAAAAAAATTAATCAACTCAAAAGATAATAAAAACCAATAGAATAAGCCATTCCATAGTGGGTGGTGAAGGTTAAAACAAAGCTTGCCTATTCACAAATTAGCATTAAGCTGTGCCGCACAGTATTATAGATAGGCCACGACATTGTATAACAACATAATAAACCAGCACTGGTAACTGGACCCAGGGTTACATTCCAGTTAACTGCACAATTTCTCCATTTAAAATACAGAAAGCCTACATTACAACACATGAGGAGCCCGAGAGGCACAATACAGACCAAACTATAGAAACTCGAAAACACTCTGCGGCTCACATACTGGGGCCTATGCATAAACACAAAGAAATCAAATAACAATTTAGGGTCATTGTACATGAAACAGTTCATGCAAAAGCAAAGCATAGCCGCATATATATGTGGTTAAAATGGAAATCTAAACAAAACAATCACTCCATAAAAACACATGTAAAAAGCCACATAGTTCTAAAGTGACTGACACTGAGTGGCTACTTAAGCCACTAAGTACAATAAACTACTAGGAAGGCATAGTGTTCGTTCAAATGGCCCAGCCCCAGTGTTAGAACTTTACTACCGCACACACAGTTGCTTCCTTTGTTTCGGCACACAGCAGCCTAAGAGTGGTATTACACTGTCTCAAGCCAAGCTGTCTGTAGATGGGTACAAGCCACGTCTTCCTAGGGCGAGCGTAGCCTGGGAAAAAAAGAAGTAATACAGCAGTGTCTCATCTGCCTGTAAACAGACAGGGCATGTAGTGCCATGGCAGAGGGCACCCTTCCATTTCTGACAAAAAAACATAACAAGGAGGGTGAGAAACCTGAACTGAACATACAGCATCCTGGCTAACATAAAAGAAATGTAGTCCAGAAATACTTCAAGCCTGCAGTGATACTTGAGGCCCATAACATCAACAGTAAGACAGCCTGTGTGCTTATCACATGCATCTGTGCCCCACACATGAGCCCAGTACATTTCTTTCAACTGGGCCTTGGGGAGTGGGTTCCTATGACGCTCCGTGCCCCAGGAGTCTTCAAGGCCCAACTGAGTTAGAAGTGACTTGAGAGAAGTTAGCCACTTTATATTATCACTGGCTCCCCATGGTGGATAGAGTTAAATTTAAATTACTGACTTTGACCCACCGTGCTCTTCATGGGTGTGGTCCTCTCTACTTGCAGAGGTGACTCTCTTTCTATGTTCCCGTGCGCCCCCTGCGATCCTCGTCCCTTTGTTATGCTCAGGTCCCTCGTTTCAAGTGTCAGAGAATAGGGGGCAGCTCCTTTACAGTGAAAGCAGCGGCTCCTGGAATGCCATTCCTCTTGTCCTGCGTACCATTCAGGACCCAGTTGAGTTCAAGAGGAAACTGAAAACACATCTATTTTCCTGAATGTGCACCGTCCTTACCCCGCTAGGCACTGCACCGGGATACTCATGAGTAGCTGTGCGCGTTATAAACTCATATAACAATAATAATAATAATAATAATAATTTACCCTTGTCCAAGGCCACTCTCTCTTTAAAAGCCCA
This sequence comes from Lissotriton helveticus, assembly GCF_964261635.1. NCBI lineage: Eukaryota > Metazoa > Chordata > Amphibia > Caudata > Salamandridae > Lissotriton > Lissotriton helveticus. The sequence continues at coordinate 359,042,176 of NC_136065.1, read as the reverse complement.
TTAATAACTGTCAAAGGCCAGAATTTTCACCGGTATGCAATCGGTCTAAATATGGCCTTGCTTGGGATTGCTTTTACACCAGTATCCCAAAGCGGGGGAGCGTGGGGGGGTGGGGAAGGTGTGGGGTATGGGTGGGGGGATCTTGGGTAGGTTTAGAATTGATCTTAGGAAGTTATTTTCTCCAGTGAACAAAGTTTCGAGCCCCATACAGGGCACTCCCTACTGCCTTCAATTGATAAGTGTTGAGAGCTGGTGAAATCTGCTTGGTTTTGGAGGAGTGGTATAGCCCTAGGACCCTGGAGGAATAGTGTGACAGGTTAAGGGCACTTTTCTTAATTTGGGAGAGCCAAGGCATTTTGGAAGAAAGCTTAATGCCCAAGTAATCAAATTTGGTCACCCTTTCCAAACTAGATCCATCCAGTATGCTGGTCCCTTTAAAGATCCCATGGGGGCTAATAGTCATCCACTGTGTTTTGCCCAGGCTGATTACCAGTCCCCTACAAAAATCAGCAAACTGATGTATACCCACTGGAGTCTTAGATACCAACAAGGTATCATCCACAAAGAAAAGTATTGGTGTTCTACCACCAGCTATCATAGGTGTGTCACCCCAGCGCTGGTCTATAGTAGCCACAACATTGTTCGGAAACAATGAAAAAAGGGTGGGGGCTAGTGGTGCACATCTCGTCTAACCTCGATCTGGTGGGTGAGCTCTCCTTGCTGTCCCCACCGGACCTGTGCAGAGGTATCTGAATGCAAACATATTAGAATATCAAGTAGTGGCTCGTCAATCTAGCATCTTCCATAGCTTGTCACATGAGACTAGATCAAACGCAGTGTTTAGATCCACAAGGACAACATAAAGATGTTCTTTCAAGAGAACCGTCATCTTCCAACAGATGGCCAGAAATCTGAAAACTTGGACTATGGGGCTGACTTGTTTCCTGAACCCTGCTGGGGTCTGCCTCTTCTATCCACATTTCAAGAGCGGTCAGACTCTGTCTGGCAAGTATTGTTTGGGAGACAATTAGCAGACTAATTGGCCTGTAGTTAAGTGTGGTGTCCTTTGATCCCTTCTTAACGATGGGTGCTATTATTGCTGCTTTCCAAGAAACTGGGATCTCAGCACCCTCCAAGATTGCCTTTTTAAGCTTATTCAGATACACCACCCAATTAGCAATATATGCAGTAAAGAGGTCCCCAGGGACTCCATCCAGCCCACAGCTTTTCCTGGGATGATGTTCCCAAAGGAGCTCTTGGTTATCTCTACATCTATAGGTCAAATCCAATTCAGAACTAGATCTCCTTGGTCTGAGTGGGTCGGGAATGGGAATATCTCCTCAACCGTGTCATAGAGCACTGAGAACCATGCCTGCGGCTAGATATGATTATTCATACTGCCTTGTTGAGGCTGTCTCCCGTTGGCCACTCACTTCCAGATGTTTTAGCGTTATTTAACTTAACAGCATCAAATATGAGATCCTAAAGATGGGAGTCCCACAACCTCTGGGCCATTTGCTGCACTGGGCTCTCCTAGTTCTTATGAGATCTCACTTTCCACTTTTCAGGATAGAGAGACTCACTTTTAGCTACTCTGCAACCCTTATTGAACCATGTGTTGCAAGCTTTAGTGTTGGAACAAGCACTCCTAGGATTAAACAGGAAGTGTTTGCTAACAGTAGACTATAAGAAGACCTTATGTATGGCAAGAACATCCTGATTTCCCAAATCAGGGTCAGTCAAATTGTCTATGTCTTCTAGACCGGTAGTGAGGGTTTTATTTATACTTTCCAAAGTCTTGGACTGAATAGCAACTAAGGCCCACTCAGAGTGTACCTATTGTGTGCTGGCCTGATATCCCTACTGAGAGAGAATAAAGTGGTCTTATGAAGCATTGCAATATCAACCAGGTTGCAGTGAATGGCAATGTGGTCACTATCAGACCATGTGACCACCATCATGTCAACCACAGAGCTCCATAAGGGCAAAGATACAAGGGCATAATCGATCCTACTAGTCTGTCCTGCCCTATTGTAAGTATGGTGTGCATTGGGACCTGATTTTGTGCAACCATACTGGCCAGCAAGCCACAGAATAAAGTGACTTAGAGGATCTGATAGGCAACCTCTGTGCACCTCTTAATAGGTGGTGTATCCAAAAATGGAATTACCCATTCCTTGTCCTCGACCTAACCGGACAATTCACCAAGTATGCCTAGAGGCTTGAAGGTGGTGTTAAAATCCCCCGCAACTATCAAGGAGTGATGAGGGTCGAGATTTCTCCTGTATTCCATAAAATGCTTGAGTGTCTGTGATTCCCCCGCTCCTCTAACATCTCTATTACAGATGTTATAAATATAGAGTGGGCGTCCCACCTTGCTAGTTAAACAAATATCCTGTATATCAGAGGAGGCCACCTCAAATGACCATATATCTAAGTCAGGGAAACTCAGAATATTTTACTGTGCCTTGTCTAATGTGTTTGATATGCAGCAATGGTGTAAACTCTATTCTCCACAGTTATCTTTCAACTGCCTACAGATGCATGTCAATATATTATAACGGTATTATCTCAACTTGTAACGCGAAATGCCAAATCTCAATAAACAAATTTAAACAAAAAACAAAATCTAAGCTCAGGGAAAGGCGCATCCATATTAAAAGGCCACCAGATAGGCGTCCACTACCTGTGTGTTGCCTGGGATGCAAAAGTTTTAATATCCCGCCCTGTATACTGGCTCCACACACCATGTCTCCTGTAATAGGCAAGTATCAAATGGCTCAATAAACTTACCCCATTCATGGTCACCCAGTTCGTTTTTCTAGACCTGTAACATTCCAGGAAAAAACGTTGCAATATTTTAGATCATTGTAAACTTCTGATAGCAGTGCAGTAGGAGGGCATGCATTAATGTGTCCCCTTGGGAATGGCCATTACCTTCAGGGTAGATTTTGGGAGACAGCCCCCTCCCGTGGGCACTCCTGCCATATGTACTAGAGAGAGGACCCAGACTGAGTAAATCAATCATTGATGTACCCAGTTCCTCATTAACGCTAGAGATGTCAGACAGAATATAGGTGGCTTGAGGTCGTGGGCAAGGAGGACTCAATTTAAACTGGATTGAGAAACCCAGGGAAGGATTTTTGCATAAGCCCAAACCCACAATGCCATCCGCCAGCTTAATGTGCCTCACTCTGAGTTCTATAAAATCCTGATCAGCCGCTGTTGGATTGTGATATTTAATTGCCTGTACTATGTCAAAACGAATTACAAAAAACCCTCTGAAGACAGGTCTTCAGTGAGGCCTCATCTTCTCTTACACCAGCGGTTAGCTTTAGTACATTAATAAAAAACACACACTAGGAAATCTGCTAGCTGCTTCTCTATGCCCCATGCCACTAGAAGACCCTTCCCTTGCAGACTGAGTTTGACGCCTCCTTTGTGTTTTGTAGTGCCCAGCTGTAGGTGGTCTGGGGAGCTTCACCAGGACAGTAAACCTAACAGGGCCTGCCCCTTGAGGTCTGTTAACTCTTGCAGGGCAGACATAGGATATGGTATCAAAGATTGCATCTGTTTTGTACTCCATGCACAGTGTGTGGTGTTATCTTTTGCACTTTTAAGCCTATTGCGTTCATCAAAAAGAGAGGTATATGTATGGTTAGGGATGGTGTTTGGAACTCTGCCCCGCAGTAAACTTTCAAGGGGATTCAATTGCCTTTAAGATCTCTACTTATTTATTTTGAAAGTTTTATATAGCGCGAACAAGATCTTTGCAGATATCAGAGCGCTTTACATAGAGGGGTACATTAGGGAACATAGTCAAACCAATAAATCAGAGGAGCTTACAGTACAAATAAAGGAAAGCAAAGCCAATCATGTAAATCAGTAAATCAATAATACAAGTAATGCAAATATGCAGAGGTATCAAACAAGTAATACAGTTCTGTGCATAATCTTAAGGAGACCAAATTAATAGTTTAGGTGTATTTTGCCATGAGGATAGCTTTCACTTCTTTCTTAAAGAGTGTAGTGGAAGAGATGAGCCTAGTTTCGGGGGGGAGTGAGTTCCAGATTCTGGGTGCCATACTTCACTCACTAAAGCCACCAATTGAAGCCACATGTCTATGACCTCAGATTGTAGGCTCTTTACCAAAGTAGTTATTTCATCAAAGCCCAAAGCCCCCTTACGCAAACCCATAGAGGATATGCCCGCCACATTTGCCTCTACTGGTGTTCGTTCACGTGTCAGTTTTGAGGTGTATCAGTAGGAAGTTTGGAGAGAACCGAATATCTGTTTTTACAAACAATTACAGGTTTTATTGGAGTATGTGGGTTTTCTCCTGGTTCGTGGGTCGTGGAGGGTTTAGCGGGAACCTTCCAAGCTACGCAGCCGGAGCAAAGTACAGGTTTTTCTGGGCCTGCGATTATTTCAAAAGGTCTTTGCAATGGACATTTTGTTTTATTGAGAAAAAGGGGAGCAATCTTGCCAGGCAATTTATCTTAGGGCTGACGTCTCATTTTATTGCCCTCCAGTAAAGATTCAACTTCGTCAATCAGATTGTCATTGGCCTCAAGCGTTGTAACCCTTTGCACTGTATCTAAAGGAATACGTTTGGAGCTCTGGATCCTTTTCACAGCCAGGGACTCTGCAGCTTTTCTCTTGACCATAGTACAAAACCAGCAACGCTGCAAAAAACCCTGTAAGTTTGAATTCTGCGGCATCAGAACAAGGAAACCCCAAATAACCCATTAGAGGTGTGGCCCGGCCCAGTCTCTTTCGGAGTCCAACAGGTTCAGGACGGACCTGCCCTTAGCCCGGGCTTCGCCCAGCATTGCCCTTTTGCTCCCTGCACCGCTGAGAGAGTAACAGTGCTAAAAGCGCTTCAGGTGACTCCTCCTCCCTCCAGTAGTTGTGTGGTCTTGGAGCGCTTTGGTTCCTGGGACAGAGAGTCCCACCAGGGATATTTAGGCAAAGTTCTGGAGGTGAGTCTTGTGCTGTGGGGAGAGTAACAGCACTAAGGAAGCTTAAGCCCTTCCTACCCCCAAATGACTTCAAAGTAGCAGTGCAGGCCTTAGTTCTACCACGGTTGGACTATGGTAGTGTCTCATTATGTGGTCTTCCCAAATCCTCCACAGCTCCCCTTAGAGCCTCCACCAATGCCGCAGCGAGACTCATCACTGGATCAAAAAAAAGGGCACACATCTCCCCGGATCTGAAATCTCTAAACTGGCTGCCATTTGAAGCCAGAATCCACCTCAAACTAGCGTGCATGACGCACAAGGCCCTACATCATAGTGCACCAAGTTATCTCACACAAAAACTCAAATCTCTGGAGGATCAAGATCGACAAGAAGTGCGGAAAACTTCCTCCTGAAACCACAAATATTCAAGAAGAAAAAAACATATAATCGGTCATTTTCAGGAATGGCACCCAGGATTTGGAATGCCCTGCCACCAGAAATAAGACGTAACCCTTCCATCCCTTCCTTCAAACTGGAAGTAAAAGGCATCCTTATGGCAAAATGTACATAATAATTGACATATAGTTCTACGGAGAACTACTAATCTATTGCTTATCTTTGATATGTACAATTTTATTCCACTGGCAGTGACTACTTAAAGCAATGTCTGAGTTATTCCTGTGTTCTTGTACTAAGCATTCTGACTTTACTCTTACTGTCCTACCTATATTTTATTGTTCTGATATGCCCCTACTCCGATTGTAATTCTCCTGGTTTTCTTTTGGTTCTGCTTATTTTTATCGATCTGTTATACCTATACACATGTACTGTAAAGCGATCTGATACCCGTAAGGGTCTTGTTCGCGCTATATAAAACTTTAAAAATAAATAAATAAAATAAGCTCTTCAGGTGACTCCTCTCCCCCGCAGCAGCTGTGGCACCTTAGAGCGCATAGGCAGACAAAGTGCTGGCAGTGAGTCCCACACCACAGGGAGAGGAACAGCACTATAAGTGCTTAAGGTTACTTCTTCCCCCTACAGAAGCTGTGTTGCCTAGGAGCTCGTTGGTCCCTGGTACAGCGAGTCTCACCTGGGAAATTCAGGCAAAGTACTGTCAGTGAGTCCCGCATTGTTGGGAGTGGAATAGTGCTTTAAGCACTTCAGGTGACGTCGCCCCCCTGCAGCAGCTATGATGCCTTGGAGTGTGTTGGTCCCTGGGACAGCAAGTCGTAACAAGGAAATGTGGTTAAAAATGTCCTACCACCCAGCATTCCCTCCGGTCTCCAGATAAAAATGCTACCTCATTTGTGTGGGTGTCCTGGGAAAATGCTGAATGGTAGGGAATTTGTGCCGGCCCGGTGATCCCACAACTTTCCCACAAAGAACTGTAGGGAAAATGTGATTTGTTTAAAGCTAAATGTGAGGTTTGTAGGGGACTCTAGGTAAGAAAACCTTGGGGAATCCACACGAGCCACACGTCCCTGGATTGCCCCAAGTATCTAGTTTTCAGAAATGTCTGGTATTGGTAGATATACCATGATGGCCACCGAGCCCGAAACCAAAAACGCAGATGCCGCCCTTGCAAAACCAGGTCGTTTTGTGATAGATCATTTTGATGCCTCCAGAATACGTTTTGAGTCCTTTCTTCTCGTGGGTACTTGACCCACCCACACAAGTCAGGTAGCATTTTTATCGGGAGACCTAAGGGAATTCTGGGTGGTAAGAAATTTGTGCTGGACCGGTGATCCCACAACTTTCCCACACAGAAATGTAAGGAAATAGATTGTTTTGGCTACATTTTAGGTTTACAAAGAAAAACCAAAGGTGATGATGGACGGAGCGTTGACAATACAAACACTCACCCCCAGTCAACTGATCTGGGTTTAATCCATCACCGTTCTTTAGCTCACTCCGCCACCCCAGTTCAGACATGGCCATATGCAAATCAGTCTGACCCTGTGCCTCATGGGAACAGTCCAGCCCGAACTGCCAAGCCATGTCTTCCCTGGACCGGAATCAAGCTTCCCAGGACCGGTTTCTGGCATTGCAGCGGTCTTCAGCCGGGCTTGCTTGACTCCAGTGGCAATTCACCACCCCCTTTTGTACTACATTTTAGGTTTGCCAGGGATTCTGGGTAATAAAAGATTGAGGGATCCTTGGAAGCCACACCTCCCTGGACTTCCCGATTATCTTGTTTTCAGAAATGCCTGGGTTTGGTAGATTTCTCTAGATGGCCGTCAAATCTGGGTAAAAAAATGCAGGGGCCCCCTTGCAAAACAGTGTTATTTTATTTAATTTATATATTTTATTTAAAAGGTTTTATATTGCGCTACTGGACCCAAGAGTATCAGAGCCCTTTACAGATAGGTGAACAATCGAGACAAAATTACATTGTAGATTAAACTAACAATAGGATAAGGCATTTCAGTTAGACGAGGGAAAGGAGGAAAGAAAGTAACAAAGAGATAAATAAGGGAGACGAGGAAGGTTGAGAAATAGGAGAGAGATGGGAAGAGGGAGAGGGGGAGCGAAAATAGGAAAAGGAAGATAGAGGGGGTGGGCCGAGGAGAGTACAAAATAAGGACATTGTCATTACAGCGACGTTAGGTACCCCAGTATTTGTTGAGAAGAAGCACCTTAAGTCTTATTTTGAAGTGAGGGTAGGAGGGGTTGCAGCGAAGATCTTTGGGGAGAGAGTTCCAAATCGTAGGGGCATTACCAGAGAATGCACGTGATTGGGTCTTCTTACATTAGAGTCTCGGGGGGATGAGGACATCAGGGCGTTAGTGCTTCTCACCTGGAGCAACCAGCTTTTTGTAGTTTGTCAGAGAGGTAGCAGGGGGTGTTTTGGTGAAGGGCTTTGTGAGTGATACATGCCATTTTGAAGGTGGATCTACCTTCAATTGGGAGCCAGTTGAGGTTTTTGAGGACAGGAGAGATGTGATCAAATCGCTTACAGTCAGAGATAAGCCTGGCAGCCAGGTTGAGAACAGATTTAATCGGGGCAAGGTGGACTTTAGGGGTGCCTACAAGGGTGGCATTGGCATAGTCAATTCTGGAAAGTACAAGAGCTTGGACAACGATTTTGAAGTCATCAGCTGGAATAAAAGGTTTGATTTTTTTAAGGTGGAGAAGGGTGAAGAGAGCACCTTTAGCAGCATTTTTAATGTGAGGGATGAGAGTAAGATTCTGATCAATGCTGATGCCCAGGGACTTGACAGAGTTAGAGGCGGAGAGGGAGCAGTTGAGTGCTTTGATATCATTGATCCAGCATTGGATAGGCAAAGAACTGTTTTTGGGAGTGAAAAGGATTATTTCAGTTTTTTTAGGATTCCGTTTGAGATGATTAAGGTGGAACCAGGCTTGGACTTTATTCAAGGTATCATTGAGGTGAAGGATGTTATGGTGGGACTTGATCTTGTAATATAGTTGTGTGTCGTCAGCATAGAGGTGGTAACTGATATTAGCTTGTTTGAGAATGAGGTTGAGTTGTTCCATGAATAGATTGAAGAGGGTTGGGGAAAGGATAGAACATTGTAGGACACCAAGTGAAACAAGTTGGGGTTTGGAGAGGCAGTGACTGAGTTTAATTTGTTGGGATCTATTTTGAAGATATGAGGTGAACCATTGGTGAACAATGCCCTCAAATCCAAAGCGGTCTTTGAGAGTATTAAGAAGGGTGGGATGGTGGACAGTATCGAAGGCAGCAGAGAGGTCTAGGAGGATAAGGAGGGAGGATTCGCCTTTGTCAAGAGAGCGATGAATATAGTCAGTAATACTGAGCATAGCAGTTTCAGTGCTGCATCCTTTTCTGAAACCAGATTGGAAAATTTCAAGGAGATTGAAGGAGATGATATGGTTGTCTAATTGGGCCAAGACACATTTTTCAAGGGCTTTAGAGAGGAAGAGAAGGTTAGAGATAGGGTGCATATTGTTAAAGTCGTTAGGGTCAGCGGTGGGGGTTTTGAGGATGGGGGAGATTTGACCTAGTTGAAGGGATGCTGGGACACAAAAAGAGGCAAATGAGGAATTGATGATATTGGAACAAATGGGGGCAATGATGTGTTTGAGTTCCTGAACCAGCTGGGCGGGAAGAGGATCTTTGGTGTGAGGATGGTTTGAGTTTAGAGATGATGTTGAGGACAGTAGATACAGATACCGGATTGAATTCACTCCAGGATGCATTGTTTTTAGCATGGGTGTTCTTAAAAATAGAATCAGGGTGGGGTGGAGTAGGGAGGGGTAGAGAGGGGTCCTGACATGAAGGGGAAGAGGGAAAAGGTGCAGTTGGAATATTAAGGAGGCGGTGTTGGCTGAGGGGAGATTGGAATGGGAGAGGGGAGAGGGGAGAGGGGAGGAAGAGAAGGATAGTTCAATCGAGTTGACTTTATTCAAAAAGTAGCTGGCGATTTCTTCGCATCTTTCAACAGTGGCTGTTATTTTAGGGGGACCAGAGGAAGTTTGTTTTTAACAATGCTAAAGAGTTCTCTGGGACGGTTTCTAGCCTGGTCAAGTTGCGAACGGAGGAAGGAGGCTTTTTCATTCTTGTATTTGGCTCTGGCGTTTCTAAGGAATACCAGGTTAGCAGGGGAGGGATGATTCCTCCAAGAACTTTCAGACTGCCTGAGGGCCCGTCTTTTATTATTAAGGTCGGAATCAAACCAGCATTTAGGAGGAATTTTCTTTTTGTTGTTTAAGTTTGATTGGGGCAATTTGGTCAAGGGCTTGAAGGATAGAATTATTGTAATGTTCAGTTAGGTCATTGGTGCTGTGAGAGGGGGGAAAGTAAGTGGGTTTTGATTGAGGATTCCAAATCGCCAGGGAGGATAAGGTGAAGATTACGAGTGTGTTTCATGGGTAAAGTGCCGATAGGGGTGGGGCGAGTAACGGAGCATTTCAAAGTGAAGAGGATAAGGTGGTGATCAGACCAGTCTACGGGAAGGATCATTGAGAGAAAGGCCAGATCCTTGCTAGTCATAATAGCGTCAAGGGTGGCGACTTTGGAGTGAGTCGGGGATTGGCAGAGTTGAGACAGGTCAGTAATGTCCATGGTGTCTTTAACAGGATAACAGCAGGGTCATCAATTTTATTCCAGTGGATGTTATAGTCGCCAAGAAAGAGATTCTTGGAGCGAGTGAGCAAAGATTGAATGATAAGATCAGACAGCTCCTTGGTAAAGGGGATAGAATTACCGGGGGGGTGGTAGATAGAATGTAAACGAATGGTGGGGGAGCCAGGAATAGTAAGATCAGCGCAAAGGTATTCAAAGGTGGAAGGGTCCTTGAGAGGGGCTAGCGTGAGATTAAGTTCATCTTTAAAGATTAGGGCACGGCCACCTTCTATTTGCTCGATTCTATCTTTTCTAATGATGAAATATCCAGGAGGAATGAGCAAGTCGAGGATAGGAGTGGAGTAGGGGTTGAGGCAGGTTTCAGTTAGGAATGCAATGTCGATGTTTTCATTGAGAATGGTTTCCGCAATATTCGTCGCATGGCACGATGCGGGTCGGCAGTAATCAACATGCATTAGAGGGGTGGAGAATTAGGGTATTGGGTGGAGGCACCCGGGAGGATAGTTGTTAGTTGTTGAGGGGGTCTAGGTTATGTCGGGTAAAGGGGGAGTCTGCTCATTCCCAAGAGAACTGGGATAGAAGACTGCGGGCAAGGGGGACAAGAGGACAAAGAGGGAGGTGGGGAGACAGGAGAGTTCGGAGATAAGTTAACCCCCAAGGATATTGGGCATGCAGCATGTTGGGGAGTAGAGATCGTAGTTGCCGTGTAAGTGGGGTGGACATTGGAAAGTTCAACGGTTTTGGGTTGGATCAGGAAGTTTGTGGGGAGGGGTGGGACATGTGGAGAATAATCGTTGTTACCAGTATTAGGGGAGCTGTTGATGGGGGAGGTGAGAGGGGTGCTTAAGTGCGATGATAAGCTGTTTAGTGAAGGGACCGATGTGTGTGCGTGATCAGAAGAGTGGGCCTTAGCAAGGAGTGAGACATCAGATCTGAGGGAGGAGAGTTCTAAAACAAGGGACGAAAGGAGAAATTCTACATTACGGAGTGATAGAATAAGAAGTGATGAGGGGGTGGATCAAAAGTTTTTGGGAGGTGTGAAGAGTAGGAGTTATCGAAGAGGGGGGATTGGGGAGATGAAGGGAGGGTAACCTGGGGGGGAAGGAGAAGGGAGTTATGATGGGTGGGAGGTTTCGTATTGGGGAGGGGGGGACAAAGGAGGTAGGAGTGGTTGAGGCATTTGGTTTAGGAAGGTAGTTAAGATAAAGTGCATCAAAGGGTGGGGTATTATGGGAGTCAGAAGGAGAGAGGTGAATGGACGGGAGTGTCCACAAAAGTGTGGTAGCATTTTTATCAGGGAACCTCTGGAAACTCTGGGTGGTAGGAAATTTGTGCCGGCCCGATGATCCCACAACTTTCCCACAAAGAAATGTGATTTTGTTTTGTGAAATTTGAGGTTTACAAGAGACTCTGAGTAAGAAATCCTTGTGGGAGCCATGCAAGCCACACCTCCATGGACTCCCCCCCCAGGTATCTAGTTTTCAGAAAAATCTGGGTTTTTGCTGGTTTCCCGACATGGCCGCCGAGCCTGGGACCAAACAAGCTGTTGACCCCCTTCCAACACCAGGTAATTTTGTGATAGATAATTTTGATGTCTCCACAATACATTTTGGGCCCTTCCATGTCACGGGCACTTGGCCCACCCACACAAGTGAGGTATCATTTTTACCAGGAGACCTCTGGAAACACTGGGTGGTAGGAAATTAAATGGCTCAGTGATCCCACAACTTTACCACACTGAAATGAGAGGAAAATGTGACTATTTTAGCTAAATTTGAGGTTTGCAGGGGATTCTGGGTAAGAAAATGTTGGGGCCATGCAAGCCACATCTCCCTGGACTCCCCTGTGTGTCTAGTTTTCAGAAATGTCTGGGTTTGGAAGGTTTCTCTAGATGAAGAGTATGTATTGATGATAAAAAGCTCAAAAACGGCAAAATATTATTGCACACCCATACAGTAGTCAATCACAGGCATACTGGTTGGATTTGGCATGAGGATAAGTAAATGGTTCATAAAAAATACTTTAATCACGATTGAACTGGAACACAAGCAACCCAGGACCGGTTGAAGAGTCCATAACAAGGCCAAAACAAGTCCTAGGTTGCATGTATTGTGGTTCTTTACTGATTTGCATATGGCTGGATCCAAACTGAGGTGGCCGATAAACAATGGATTGGCATGGGGCCTGAGCGATTGCCAGAAGCTGAGATTATTTCACGCATTCCATCCATCGCCTTGTTGCTGTTGCTATTGAGGGACTTAGGAAACATCTGACATTTCTGTCTGCCTCTTGAATGTAGAAAAGTGCGTTCTTACCTACAGTGCTTACTGCCAGTAGTATACTGACCGGCCAACTTAAAATAAATTCACCATGGGAGAGGAGGGAGTGGGGCCTTGGAGGGGCAGGGATTCCTGTTGAGAGAAAAAAAAAACACTTAGCAGTAGAAATGGGCAATCAGGAAAATTAATAGGGAGAGCTACGGACCTTTCTTGGATCAAGGAGCACTAACAGGAGTCGAGTCATCAACATATTTGACATATAAATCATGCAACAAATGACATGCAAAAATATGAAAAGACTCTTCAAAATTCAGTAAAGTTCAATTATTTTTACTGTCTTAGATTGTATCACTGCAATGCGTGGCATTCATTCGAGGTGATAGTTTCTAAACATGCACTTAGAAGCATTTGTGCCCCTCCCTCCGTCGCTCTGACAACTATGCCATTCAGTTATCATGTGTACCCTATGCATGTTTTTATTATAATGGAGTAATACTATATTGAAACATTTAGGACAGAGATTTTGTACAGGACACACACTGAAGTCATATATTTAATAGGGTTCTCAAATGTGATGATAAAGGAAAAGGAGACATGGTGAAATTTGGAAATTACCTAGGATCACACAGTTTTATCACGTGGCAAAGCCGTGATTATTAACTGGTTTCCATGTAGTGCAATTCAGCCACTGAATGGGTATCTCTTTATTTCTCCTGTTTTACATCAAAGGCCAAAGCTCTTTGTCTTTAATTATTTGAGGAGCAACATCTTTACATTGAATTAAAAGAATTCTTTCTAGGAAAAAATACCAAGTTAAGGAAAGATAGGATCCTCTATTGTAATGTTGATATCTATTGATTTCCAGTACTTAACAAAGAGGCTGAGTTCAGGAGAGGCCCAGCACCTTTAGTGAAGGCAATTACACTCAGTAACAAAACAGGGTCTGGGACAGCTCCTGAACCTGCAGGTCTTCACATGAAACAAGTAAAGTGCACACTGCAGAGCTCAGTGGCTATCTAATTTTCACAAAAACCCACTATGTTCAGAGTTTTTGTAGTTTTTGTTACTCTCTAGGGTTATGGTTGGCATTTCAGATTGGCTGATTATCAAAACCCTGCAGAGTGCTGTAAAATGTAAAAACATTATTAGCATAACATCTCTTTTTGACACTTTCTCTGCCGCAGGGTCAACCCATCTGCAAAACGAACATGGCCCTGTGCTGGATTTTACCACCTCTTTTGCATGAGTGAAGAGGCTGGAAGGAGGTTTGGTGACTGAGGTAAGAGGGTGGGCATCAAAAGCCACATGAAGTATTGGCTTGTTTACAGCGCAAGGTCTATGAGGTCCTTGAGGTGTGTGACAGCTAGGTACCTGGCTCGAGCCTGGCTTGGTGCTTCAGTTGCTCGCCCACCTTTAATGAGTAGAAAGCAAGGGGGTGAAGAGCCACTCAGTGAACTTCTCCACTAGTGGGGAAAGGGTGGTGAGCTTAGAAGCGCACAGCGCAACAGTATGATGTGTGGCAGGGGCTACCACACAGCATACTGTTCCGGTGGTGGGGTGAAGCGGGGAAAAAGCGAATGGGGGGAGTAGAATTCTGCACTGGCGACTGCTTCATGGGGGGAAGGCAGTAGTCCTTTGAAAGGGTTAATTCAGGGCAGGAATGATGAGATGCGATTCGCCATATTTGGTGATGCAAGGTCGGGCTTTTAAGTTGCTAAAAAACACTGACTTGCAGCAGGCTGCTATACTAAAGGTGCCCCCCTTTTTAGGTCTCGCCCATGACACAGCATACGCTGCATGTGTTCTCACCTGCGAGAGTTATTGTATACAACAAGAGGCCTGCGGCCCACTTATTGCTTAGCACTTGTTGGCTTCTTGTCACTCTTATTTGCTGCCTTCTAATTGGTCAGTACGTGCTGGTTTCACTTCCTCTTCTTTGGGCTGGAGCATGAACCAAGTCCTGATTACGTCAGCTTGATTGCTGTCCTTCTGCTGATGGTGCTGTGATTAAGGTACCCCGTTTATTTTTTTCTTCTTCCCAGTAGAACTTATTGAACCACTTACCATTTGTAGCTATGTTTTACTCTGCCACACACACTTCAAAAAGCTCTTTTCTCCTTTCAAATGGATGTTTACTGTAACAACAGATGTTATGTGCTTTCAAATGTTTTTTCACTGAGACATGGCTGCAATGCTTTCTTTATGTGATAGGATTGTTTGCCATATGTATGGGGATACTAACTGATTTGTTCAAAATCACAAGGGTGTACCACCGAGCTCTAATATGCACTGGCAAAGCCAGTAGGCCTCACATAAGAGACTATTGCCTCTGCCTTTGTATTTTGTAGAACATATGCATTTCCAATTTTGGCAATGATTTGTAGCCATGCTGTATAGCAGTGTAACTGCTATGCGACATAGCTAAAAATAAAGATTATGATGTATCTGGGGCTAATGCACTTAAAAACAGCTCATTAGCCCTGGTTGTGAGATAGGGCATTCTTAAATTAGTGCTAGTAACACTACAAAGGATCCGTGCTGCTGTACAGCATGGCTCCAAACACTTCTAAAGCCAATAGCTTTCATACGCAAGACCCATTGGCTTTGCCAGTGCATGTCTTTTTAAAGTATACTTCACAGGGTTCATGAAGTTTAAGCTCATGAAGTTTAACTAATTAATTTGTGAAGTTATGAGTTACCCACTATCGCAATTTCTCAAACACCTTCTCTCTTCGCTGCAATTCCTGCCATTTTCTCTTTTCAGTAGGACATTACACTATCACTTCCCAACTCTATGCCAATCTACTCGAAGCCACTCTAATCTACTCTGCACCACAGCACTCTACAACACTCTGCTCAAAACCACTGCACTCTACGCCTCTTCACTCTGAAACAATCTACTCTATGCCACTGCAGTCTATGCCACTCTATTCCACTCTGCGCCACTCCACTCTACGTTACTCCACACTATGCCACTCTATTCTACACTGCAGCACTTTGCAACACTGGACTCTACTTCAATGCACACTATACCACTTTACTCAAAACCAATACACTACATGCCACTGCACTCTATGGAAATCTAATCTGCAGCACTGCACTGTATGCCACAATACTCTACGCCACTCCACTCTACACCATTCCATTCTATGTGACTTTACTCTGCATCTCTTTACGGCACACTGCTGTACATCAAAGCATTCAAGGACACTATTCTGCCGCACTGCACTCTCTACCAGTAAACTCCATACCAGTGAACTTTGTGACACTGAACTCTATGTCACTCTACTCTATGCCACTCTACTCTGTGCCACTTTACTCTATGCCACTACAATCTACTCTGCACCACTCTACGCCAATGCAATCAACACCACTACACCCTATGCCACTCTAATCTACTGCAGTCTGACACTGCCCTCTATGCCACTTCACTCTATGCCTCTCTACTCTAATCTGCACCACTCTAGGCCAGTGCACTCTACCCCACTCTAATATGTAGCATTGCACTCTTTATCACTGCATTCTACACCACTCCAGTCTAGGCACCTCCACTCTGTACCACTCGACTCTACATCACCCTACTCTGCAACACTGCACTCTACGCAAATGCACTCCACTGAACTACTCTATACCACTCCACTCTACAGTACTCCACTCTACACTACTTCACTCTACTCTGAAACAATGTACTCTACATCACTGCACTCTATGCTAGTGCACTCTAGGCCACTCTACTACACTCTATGCCACTCTACTGTAAACCACTGTACTCTATGCCAATTCACTTTACAACACTTTACTTAAAATCACTGCACTCCACGCCACTGCACCTACGCCAACTAATTTTCACAACTGCACTTCACGCCACTATACTCTACAACAGTCTCCTCTATGCCACTGCAATCTATGCCCCTGCACGCTATGTCACGCTGCGCCATTGCACTATACGTCACTTAACCTTAAAGAACACTTTACTCTGCACCACTCTTTGCCCCTGCACTCTATGCTGCACCACTCCACTCTACTGCACTCTATATCACTGCACTCTATGCCACTAAACTCTATGCCATTACAGTCTGTATCACTCCACTCTATGCCACTGCGCTTCACACAACTCTACTCAGTGCCACTCTGCATTACTTCACTCTGCACCTCTGCACTCTACCCTGCACTACTCCACTCTACTATGCACCACTCCACTCTATGCCACTCTACTCCATTCCATTCTATTCCACTGCAATCTACTCTGCACCGCTCAACTCTATGCCACTGCACTCTACACCAATGCAGTCTACCCCACTTTACTCAGGGCCAATGCACGCTAAGCCACTGCACTCTATGCAAACCTACTCTGCACCACTGTACTTTACGCCACTTCACTCTAGGCCACTATACTCCACTCTACAACACTCCACTCCACAATATTCCACTCTATGATACTCTACTTCATTTAACGCTGCTCCACTGACACTCTACTCCACCCCATGCCACTCCACTCTATGCCATTCTACGACACTACTCCACTCTACGATACTCTGCGTGACTCCCTCTATGCCACTCTGTGCCACTTTACTCCACTCTATTCTATGACACACTACCTCACTCTACTCCACTCCACTCTACACAGCTCCACTCAATGACATTCTATGCCACTGCACTCAATGCCACACAACTCTACAACACTCTACTCCACTCTATGAAAATCTATTCCGCTCTCTGCCACTCTACTCTAGGACACTCTACTCCACTCTACGCAACACCCTCTAGGCCACTCTACACCACTCCAAGACACTCTATGCCACTCCACTCTATGACATCTACTCAACTCGGACACTGTATTCCACTCTGCTCCACCCAACTCTAAGCCCTTCCACTCTACTACACTCTACTTACTCCAAAACACTGTACACTACTCCATGACACTCCACTTAACTCCTCTCGACGCCACTTATCTCTATTGTACGCCACTCCATGCCACTCTACACCACTCCATAACACTCCACTATACTCCACTTTACGACGCTCCACACCGCACCACTCTTCTTTACCCCCTAACTTTTAGCTATGCATAACAGCAGCCACTCTGGTGCACAACATTGCTAAAACAAATTGGAAAAGCTACTAGCTCTTGCATCGGCAAGACCTATTATCTTTGCCAATGCTTGTTAGGTATTTGTCTAAACTGCCCTCTTTTTTTAGCATCCTCGATAAATGTAAGCTATTTGGTGAAAAAGATCAAATAATATGCAGAGGATATTTGATATGTAATGCATGATTGCCATCTAGTGGTTCTGCTTAAAATTGCCACTGTATTGGTAAAAAAGACCACGCAGAGGACGACCACCGCTTGGTTTCTAAGGAACTTTCAGTAGAGTTCACAGCGTGATAAGGAAATCCGTGAGCAACTAATCATATGCTGTACTTGTAAGGCCACAAGTAATGAGTATACATTTATTATGACAAATGTTTTGTAATGAGCTGTTTATATAAACAGGAACAAATAGGACTGCTAGGCGATGTGGCCTCACAGGCACAGCTGTCGACTTTATAACTACAGAGTGAGGTTCAAAACTGCGTCCACTTAATGTACTATGATTCAGGGCAAGTCACTTATGGCCTAATTTACAAGGAATTGGCATAGGGCAGCGCCGCAAGTCTTCTTCCTGCACTGCCCTACACCAATGTGAAAGGGCAGTAATGCACCGTATTTATTCCTCCAAAACACTGTGCACTACTCCCCACTTCACTCCTCTCGATGCCACTTATCTCTAGAGGAGTTGGCCTAACAGTTAGGGTGTTTGACCTCAAATCTGGGGAACTGGGTTCGAGTCTCAGCAATGAAGCTGAACATCCTGTGATTCTGGGCAAATCACTTAATTTCCCCATGGCTAACAAAAATGAATGTGTCCTCATGTAATACAACTGTTGCTACGTAAAGCGGTCTGATACCCGATTTGGGTCAAGTTTGCGCTATATAAAACTCTGTAGAAAAAAATAATTATGAAATGCAGTGCATTCCTGTCCTTTCCCGCTGCGCTGGTGCACAATTTGCCGCCAAGCGCCAATGTAGGAACCCCTCGCACCATGGTGCAAGGTTGCCTCCGTCCCAGGCAGGATTGTATTTGTACAGGAAGTGGCACTTTCGTGTAAAAACACATCTTGAAAGACGTTTCCCCCTTCTATGTGTGCCACAGAATAGAAAGAGGAAAAAACGAGGAGAAATGGAAACATTTCTACTTGTTACACCTGCTCAGGGGAAGCGGAAGGTTTTGGCGCTGCCCCAGGTTTAAGTGATTTTGTAAATCTGGGGCAGCCTCAAAATCCATGTGTGTTGCATGGGAACAACCACTGCAACGCCCATGGAATGCTTCCTTGATACAGAATAAGGCAAGGTAGTGCCCTAACTCCGTATCTATCAGGCACTGCAAAGCCACGCAGGGTCTCCTATATGAGTGCTATTGGCTTTGGCAATGTCTTTTAGCCATGTCTTACTGCAGCATGGCTGTGCAGCAAGGTTAAAAGTAAAGTTTGCACACAAAAAATGTATAATGTCTTGGCAATTTTTTTCTTACTTCACAATTATTCATACAACACAGAAACAAGAAAATTGCATTTGTTTCATTGATTTATGGAGAAAATTCCAAGCGGCATTCAGAGAATGAAATAAACTGGGCCTGCTGTCACGCATTCAAAACATCTCAAGGGTCACATGCCATCTGAGAGGCGAGAGTCCAGTGAGGTGAGGTTGGCATTCTGGTACTTGTAGTACTGTGTTTAATAATAGAGATGCAGGAACAGAAGTCGTAAAATATGAAAGAAAGGGTAGACAGGACTAAATTATCTGTTAGTTCTCCACGGGAAACATCCTTTACCACGCAACTTTTACCCCGCAGTGCCTTTACAACTCAGGTTTTACAACGAAAACCATTACAACGCATTGCACTGGGGGGCGCTCTAGGATAGGGAATAGTTTTAATTTACTATCCAACACCTTCCCTACTATCCACGGGGACTGGAGTTGGAATAGTAAATTAAACTATTCACTATCCAGCACCCCCCAAAGCAATGCGTTGTAAAGGCTTGCGTTGTAAAACTTGCGTTGTAACAGCATGCGTGGTAAAAGCATGCGTTGTAACAACGTACATCCGTTCTCCACATGGCACAATTTGCAATCCCTGTACCTGGCAGTTTAATTTTGTACAAGTACCCAATATTCAGATATATTTTGTCTATTTCCATCGCACCTTTTAAAATTCCGAGTGGACTTCAATACTTTGCCCTTTTATATTTACTGAATATCCGCCAAATAGGAACAAAATGCAAATGCTGTGAAAATGAAATCACTGCAGCACTGGAGACACGCTTGCTGGATCGAGGCATTTAACTGTGTATTGCAACGGAAAAAAACACAGGGTTCAATTCACTCAATCTACTAGTCTTCGCCATGCTTCAGAATATAAAAGAGAAAAGTTACAAGCAGAGAGATTATTCCACAAATGAGCAGCCTCGGGACTGGACTGCCCCCCTTCAGGGAGAGGTTATACAGGCTGGAAAGCAAAGTTCACCGAGACGAAATAAAGCAGATGGGACCAGAGACTGGGGTCTAGATGTATCAAGCCTTTTGCGATTCGTTAAGGCCGAAATTCGCAGAATTTCGGCCTTAACGAATCGCAAACGGACATTTTGCATCTTTTGGGATGTATGAAAAATTAGCAAAATAAGGAATTGCAAAAAATTGCGATTCCTTTTTTTGCTTAAGCATTTAAGGAATCGCAATTTTGCGATTCCTTAAATGCCATGTATGAAGCTTTTTCAAATTGCGAATTCTGGTTAAGAAATTGCAAATTAACACCAACTTGAGGTTGGTGTTAATTTGCGAATTCCTTTCAAAATTCACAATTTAGCAATTTTGAAGGTGGCATGTGACACACATACATGCCCATAGGGCATGTATGTGCGCCATATGCACACACATGTAAGTTTCAGGGGTGCAGCAGGGTGTCCATGAGACACCCCTGCACCCTTGAAATAATTCTAAAATTGCGATTAGCAAATTGCGAATTCGCAATTTGAGAATTATTTCACAATCATTCCTATGGGCCTCCTGGCCCATAGGAATGATTGGGAAATTATTCCTTATTTGCGAACTCGCAACTTGCGAATTTGCAAACAAAAGATTAATAAGGAATCGCAAAAAAATTGCGATTTTAAACATACATCCCATTTTGCGATTTCTAAATAGCGATTCGGTAAAAATCGCAATTAGGAACGATGATACATCTAGGTCTGGAAGTGAAAAGTGAATATCATCTCTTCTGCCAGGAGCTGTACCATTGGCACCAATGTTTGAATTATTTGTCTGAAGCATCTTTATAGCACACAGGACCATGAGGAATGAGAGTGTTTGCTTTGCAGGCATAAATGCTGTCAAATGTGTCTGCGCATGAGCAACACATCAGGGAAACAAAAAATGGAAAGTCGTCAAGGAGCGCAAACAAAAAATGGATTTAGTGGAGCAATAATTAATTAAACTTTACACATGCAGATGTAAAGAAAACGTTTACCATTAAAGATATGCCATTTTTTTTAATGTTTGTTTACTAGTGTATCATTATGAAGGCAGGCGCGGCCAGCACAGATAAGAGAGGTGGGGTGGGGTTGGGGAGGAAGTCGAGTCGGCAATGAGGCGAGCGCAAGGTAAGTGGTTTTATTTATTTGTTTATTTAATTTTACCTATCCCGTCATCTGTTGACTCCCCCCACCCTGCCCCTGCCCCGCCCCATCGCTCTTACCTGTATGAAGGTGGCAATTAAGAAGGGATTGGTCAGAGGAGAAAGAAGATATAGTACCTCAATCATTTATGCCCATTGACATGATTTTTTGCACGTATTTTTTTATTCCAATTGATCATGTTTCTCACACCGTCCCATGTCCGATGCTGTTTATATGGGAGGCATGAGATAGCGATTCACCCATTGTTCAAAACCAGGTGCTATTAGCCGATTATTGTACGGTGGTATCCAGGGCCGGACTGGCCATATCGGGCACCGGGCATTTCCCCGGTAGGCCACTAGAGTGGGGGCCGGTTTTGGGCCCCTGGGTGGCCATTTTTGTTACCTGGGGCTTGGCAATATCGGCCCCCGGTAACAAAATCGTCTGAAACCGGCCCTCACAAACTGCTCTGCTGCACTCCCCCTCATCCCATGGGGGGGCAGCTGAGTAGTTTGCCAGGGCCGGTTTCTGTTCCCAGTCGGGCCCTGGTGGTATCTGTTTACATTGGCATGAATAGAAGGGTCTGCTGCTGACAAGGACAGCTCAGTGTTTTCAATGTTGGCTTTATATTAAGGCTCATGTGCTTGCAGTCTGTTTTTTTAGTGTGGCTGGGAGCGTTTAAAATGTAATTAGTGCTAATGTAAACCCCTCCATTACCTTCGGATTGGGTTGAGTTTGTGGAGGGGGACGAAATAGTACTATCACATCAGGAGCAGTGGATGGGCACTGATTAAGTTTAATTTATCTATGCTTGGTCCTGCTGCACAGAGAAGATTGTAAATGACGTTTGGCTGGGACCGGGACTGGCCAATTAAGGTGGCTGCAAAGAAGAGAGATGCAGCAGCCGACAAAACTTAATGCAATGGGAGGGCTCCAAGCACTTTTTTGTAAACAATAGTGTCTCACAAGAGCGATTCATACGCTAATTGTAGGAACAAGATAAGGAGTGATCAGTAGAGTAGTGAGGATATCATGGACCCTGGTACAAGAAAGAAAAATGGGTCCTTTGCCTGCTGTTGGGGTAGTAAATACAACAATTATCTCCCTGGTCCCCGGTGCTGCTGCAACTGCTGCATCAATGGAAGCTCCGTCCCTGGGAGTAAGGAGTAAATGTAAATGTGTGTATACTTGTAAAGCGCACTGCCGCCCCATCTCGGGGCATCCTGGTGCTGTATACCGCTGTGGAACCCATCCTGGCTTTCCCTGTGAGATGCCCCCTCCAGGGCGCCCCCAAGGTGAAGCCAGGCATCCCAGCACTGTTGAGGCCATTGTGGAGATTAAGCAAGCTATTGCCCAGAGTTGCAGAGTGGGACCCATGATTAGAGTAGGCACCGAGGCGAGAATTATTGAGTCCGCGGACATTGAGCCCAAGACCCTGCCGCTTCAGGAATTGAACCCTGGTCCCGGGCCTGACCTCTGCTTCAAAGTCTGCCATTTCTAACCAGTGAGCCACACTTCTCCACAGTAGAAGAGCAATATAGGGCCTCATTACGATGACCGTAGGACTAGCATTCGACCGTGATCATTTCGGGCACGGGACCGTCTGGCAATGAGTCGGTAGTCCCAACTGCCTAATTACTATACAACTTCCGTGCAGGTGGTCGTTAACATGGCTTTTTTTATTGCGGCTTTTGCTGCAACCCAGGAAAGGGCAGCAGCACAAACCACAATAGAAAAGGGGATGTTTCCAAACATCCATGCACCCTGGCATGGATGTTTGAGGGGCCACCACATGTGCCCCCTGGTCCCATAGCAGAAGTCTACGGGCGATGGGGGCCCTGCTAGGCGACCCCAAAGTCCTTTTCCATCTGCCTTTACATGGTGGTGGGACTGCCCAAATTGCTCTGACCACCGGCATTGTAATCCGGTGGTCGGACCGATACTCTTGGTCGGATGGACCACCAACTGTCAGTGGTGGTCTTCACAATAACCTTATCAGGCCCATAGTTAGCGTTTAGTCTGTAGGGATGAGTAGGGTTTTAACCTTTCCTGTTATTTTACATATTTGAGTTGTATGTATTTGTTTGTCTTCTGCCAACAGTCTGTATCTTGTGGGCATGGAGAAAGTCTATTTTTGGAAGCTGCCCATAGGCGATGGTATGATGTACTTGTAGAACTCACTGACGCAAAAGCTTCTTGGTGCCAAGACATTATGAATATAGAGCATTTTGAGTACAAAGTGGCATATTGGTCACAAATCTCATATAACACTGCTTTCTGAAGGCGAAGAAAGAGGACTGGAACCAGAGGAACAATGGAATTGACTTCCAAAGCCTACTGGCGACCATAAAAGGCTTTGTCACCAGATTGAAGTTCGGGAGAAAGGTTTGTATGTGAAGAAGTAACAGTTAAGACCTCAAGTAGCATGAAGGGAAGTGTCCATGAAATCTAGGGCAAAAATAGAGGGGAAAAGACTATAGACTGCTTTATGAATGATCAATAACATTTCAAATTGAATGTAGTTCCAGAATCAGAGCAAAAGCAGACAACTTATTGAAGGAGATATACGCTCCTATAGTTTGCTGTGTGTAAGCGACCTAGCAGCTGCGTTTTGAATTAACAATATGCAAGTGAACGATTTTGTGGAAGATCCAGAGAAGACTTTGATGCTAAGGGCTAGCCTAGACTGGATACAGGCTTGAGCATGAGCAAGACCACTTGCGCAAGAAGTTATGGGTTCTGGAAAGGCAAAATACAGCAAAGACTATTTAGATGGAAGAAACATGAATTAGTTACTGTAGTCATCTGCAGTTTATGAGTAAGTATTTCACCCAGAATAATGCCTGGATAGTCAGCAACTTTTGTAGGACAGGGTTTTAATGTCATAGACACAGGCAACTTAATGGCACTTCAGTTGGATGAAGTAGCAGCAGATATAGCTAGTAATACCACCCCCTTACTGCCACAAGGCAAGGATGAGCTGGACAAAGGTGGAGGTAGCCTGAGATTGAAGAGAATCTGAGGGCCTGATTCACAAAAGTAAATTTGCACTTTTGTGTAAGTTTGTGATTGTTTGCTATTCACATAAGTATTTTACCAGTAGTATCTTTATGAGTACAGAGTTCCTGCACATGAGAAGATAGGACAGCCTTATTTTTTTATGTGTGGAGACTCGGGGTCATAAAGATACTACTCATAAAATACCTTTGTGAATAGCAAACAATCATAAAGTTCCACAAAAATGTAAATGTACCTTTTGAAGCAGGCCCACAGTGTCATGGGCATATATATAAAAGTAGGCACTAAGGGCCACAGTTACAGCCTACTCACGCAGAGCAGTGCAGCAGGCACAAATTCTGCTCTGCACTGCATGAAAAGGAGAGAGGAGAAGAGCGCCATATTTACAGAAAGATGGCTCTCTCCCTCCTTTCCCTGGCGCCGGTACTGAAATTAGCTGCCATGTACCATGGAGACACCTTTGCACCATAGTCCAAGGGTGTCTCTGTGAGTCTAGCCTAGCTTTTGTACTAGAAGGATACCCTGTTTACTTTATTTAATAAATAGGGTATAGCGGCCGAAACCTTGGGTGGTTGCGTGGGAATGCCCATGCTCCACCCATGGTACACCCCCTTGGTGCTAAGCAATGCAAAGCAGTGATATGCGCTGCTTTCCTTTCCTTTCACATTATTTCCAGCACTAAAAAAGTTTAGCACCGGTATGTAAATTGAAAAAAAGATTTTGCGCCGATTTGCGTCACTTTTGTGACGCAAATGCAGTGTAAAATCTCTCCCTAAGTTTAAGCAAGGTAATATGTAACAGTTAATACATTTTAAGTATTTTGATTTACTGCCTTGCTAATCAGTTGCTGGATGTGTGTGGAGTTGCCACATTGTGTCAATGATGCATTTTGAAATAAGGAAGCGACAGTCAAGGATTTTGAGTGAGCAGCGGCCATGCATGAAATGGGAAAAACATACTCTGGGAATCAGAAACCTGCAGGCTCTGGGGCTCAGGGATGGTTTGGGAGTCAACCATCGCAGCGTCATCAGGGGTGGATCCATGAAGAGCAGAATCAGTAATAATCTGCTCATGTTCGGACAGTATCTAAGCATTATTTTTTAAAAGTGTGCCCCAAGCAAATTGACAAAAAAAAATCATATGACAGTAAAGCTGGTTTGACTTACTTTTTTTTGTCACAAACAGACTGCATTTCAAGATATCTTAAGGGATAAAGGCACCTGCTGTAGATGGCTGTGTCTGAATTAAAGCTCTTGCTACACAAAATAATGTGTAATATCTGGTCAAAAGCGTGAGTCATCATAAAATAGCCTGGGGGATTAAAATGCATGCGGCAGAGCAATGCATGGAAATAGTAGGTATCTGTAAGATACGTTAGAGGTTAATACAGAAAAGCTGCATGTTTCTACAGCAAACCATTTTAAACCTTGCAGGTTGTAATTTAATCTTTCATTTCTTAAGGTTGAAAAAAATGAATTTTATTGAGTCGGGTATTAATAAACACTTGAGTTGTGAAAACAGTTCAATTTGCATTGAGTGCTATATAAACGGTAATTAAATACATATGGAACTTGATTCAGAAAGTACATGTTTAGTTTAGCTTTTTGCCACCTTTGAAGTGATACAGACTGTGGCCCTGATTCTGTGCAATTAAGAGAATGACCCCATAGAATGGGGAATTACCATGCGGGACTGATTCTTTCCAGTCGTATACCCACACGAAATCTCCTATTCCATGCAGGTTAACCACATAAATTTACCACCTGCTTTGGGCAGGTGGTAAATGCATGCTCCCTCAGTTGTTAGTGCCCAGTAGTGCTAGGTGTGATATTTTACTCTTTCAGTCAGACAGGTCACAACTCAAGCAAAAACAGTCCTCAGAGATGGCCTGGAAACTGGTTATGGGATAAGAATAACTGCCTACACCTTAATCTGGCTAGTACCCTCTTTATGCCAGCACAATTTAGACAGGTTGAAAAGAGAATTTTATTGGGAGGAGGAATGGGGGGGGGGGCGGAGAAGCATTCTCCTACTTTTATTCATGGAATACTCAGATGGTCTGGCTACTAAAGGGGATGAATTATACTGGGACTTCACAAGATGTTTAGAAAATATGTTTAATCAGATGGTTGGTTAATGATCTCGATAATGGCTAGCCATAGGCCTGGTCTGGTCTTGATGCTAGTTGTAAGTGGCTCAAACTATTAACAGGGTCACTGTGCATTTTGGGATAGCTCACATTATACCCTTTTTAGTCCTATTGTTGAATGGAATAAAGTCTGTCTGCTGACATTAATGTTTTTAGTACACAAGGCACTTTAATGAAGTCTAAGTAATTGATGGCCATCAAACGGGAGGTAAGGATCCATTCAAAGAAATTTGGGAGTGTTTTCGACTTATGATCGCTCCCAAGACTCAAACGCTTGCTTAAGGTGTGTTGTACCCCCCCTTTCTTCCTTTTTCATCGGTCCTTGCCCTCCCACCCCCCCTCTCCCCACCCCTACCCCCCCTTCTGCCCCCCACCCCTCCCTCCCCCCGCCTTAGTGGCGGTTAACCCCCATCGGCCACTGCAAACGCACACGCGGGTGCAGGAAGCAATGTTTTTCTACGATATGGACAATGCGGGTGTCTCCAGATGGTGGGGTTGTAAAGGAAAGTTAACAGTCTGAGCACTGCAAACACAGTACAAATGTGGGGTAAACGATGTTATGTAAGTGCCGAGGGGGGTAGCGGGTGGGGGGAGTTGTCTTAAGTAGGAAATAAAACGTAAAAGAAAATCGTTAAATGGGCATTCCCCACTATGTACATGTATGGACCTACATTAGCGGAATGGTGTTTTGTCGTCACACTGTATACTGTATTACATGTCCATGCTTCTTGTTGGAAATAAAAATATTTAAAAAAAAAAATAAGGTGTGTTGTAAAACCCTCCTACATTTCAGGCGTTCTGTTCCAGATTGAGTGATTGTATGTTTTGAATTAGTATGTATGAAAGAATTAAGGCCATTTATCAAGGTTTTGCATCGCCCTAGTGACTTGTGATGAAAAACCTAGAATGAGATCTACCATGCCTACCATGCCTTGCAAAGACACCCTGCATAGCTTGGTAAATCCGGTGTAGCGCAAGTCGCTGCCTTGCGTTACACTGCTCCGGGAATGCGTTACATGGATGGAGCGTGGATGATCCCACGCATCTACAAATGTATTCTGATGCATTTCCAGATTTACCAACACTGGAGACCTGGGAACGCAACAGAATTGTATGCCTGTCCGATAGAAGCACAACAAGGAGAAGGCTATTTATTTATCCTTGTTGTTTCACTTTCTAAATGTCCTGCATCCTGCAGCTCATTTACAAAGAGGAAAATACCTTTAAGGATTGTTTTCGTGCAGGATGGTGACCCTTCCTGCACAAAAAAAACTCCATTGAGTGCTGAGGTCATCCGAAGAGCCACGTCTTGAGGTACTTCCTGAACTGGAGCAGTGTAGGGACTTGCCGGAGGTGGAGGGGGAGGTCATCATACATTTAGTGTGTTAACACTAGACTATATCCATCACTTGATTCTGCAGAGCACATTCAGATCCCCACAATAAACAGGAACCTTTAGAACACATATGACCCAGTAGGCTGCTTTAGACACAGCAGACTATCCTAGATGTATGAGACGTCACTGCGTTCACCAGATCAACCAACCACAGAAAAGAGCACTAGGCTCAGCAAACCACAGCATACCTAGCAGAGCACACTAGACCCGGCAAATCACACAAACCTCAGCAACGACCACTAGACTCTACCGACCACTCCACACTGTACTCTGTAGACTGTACTGGACGCATGTGACTTCACTACACTGAGTGACACTGAGCAGGCAACACTAATCTTGCAGACCTCACTAGACTCAGCATTCTGCAGTAGAGTCAGCAGCCCATGCTAGATCAAGCAGACTGCAGTAGATGAATGAATGAAAATGAATGAAAAAGACATTTGTATAGTGCACGTACACCAGCGGCTTCTTGGCGCTTTGAGACTAACTGATGCTGACAACCGAGTAGGAGGATGTTACTCAAATGCCTGTACAAAGAGCGATGTCTTCAGGGCTCTTCTGAAAACCTGGTAGGAGGTAATGTGGCGTAGGTAGGGCGGGAGGGAATTCCACAGGCGAGGGGCTTGCGAGGCAAATCTTAGACCCCCAAGCCTTTTACGCTTGAATGTACAGGTGGAGAGGAGGTTGAGGCCAGCCGACCGAAGTGTTCGGGAGGGGATATATCGCTGGAGCAGGGCACCAATGAAAGAGGGACCTTGATTAGTGAGAGCTAGGTAAGTGGTGCAGCCAACCTTGAAGAGACTACGCTGGACTACCGGGAGCCAGTGCAGATTTTTCAAGAGCGGTTTCACAGAACAAGACTTGGGCTGTCGAAAGATCAATCTGGCCGCCTGATTTTGGGCGAGTTGGAGTTGGTGAGACTGGTAGAGGGGAATCCTGATGTAGAGGGAGTTCGCTTAGTCAATGCGGGACACTACTAAGCCCAGTTCGATGTGAACCAGGGCATCATGGATAAGGAATCTGCTAATCTTCCTGATGCGGCGCAGATGGAAGAAGCAAGCCGACATCACAGATTTGATTTGGTGTTTCATAGACAGATCCTTACTGATGGTCACTCCAAGACTTGTAAAAAAAGTTCAATAGGGTCAGGGACAATCGATATTTGCCCGGCGGTATTGCCTCTGTGACCCTCTAGTTATTTAAAACAATGAAGAGGCAGGCGCTGGAGACTGGAAAGCAGGAAACAAGGTTTTTTTATTCTCTCCGGAGGAGAACACAACGAAACGGACAGAAGGTATCGTTCTGAGGTGCTCTAACTGTATTTCTGAGGCCTGGCCTCTTATACCCACATTTATGACTTTATTGTAGATTACATATACATGTTAAAGCTTTGATGTACGGAAAAGACATTCTCGGAACTCCCCTTTGGGCCCGTTCCCACACACATTTACAGTTGAAGTCCCCACCCTAGTCACAACAGGTGATGAGAATCGCGCAGCTGGATAATCCGCCGATTCACGGAATGTGGGGAGTTTGATCGGATCTCATGGGGTGGGGGCTTTGATCAACCCGGGGATTCTTTGATGGGGGAAGCTTTCTATTGTACGGGGAGGGGCAAGGATGGTATCGGCAGAGCTGGGTGTCGGCTTGGGAACGGGGAGGACAAAACGGGCACACGGGGAAAAAGGGGGTTTGCATCTAAGGGCCGGAGATCATGAAAGGAAAGCAGGGAGGTGTCGCGCTGGGAACAGGATGAGGGCCTGGGGCAGAGCAGCGCCGAAGAGGGGTTTATGACTCAAGGCAGGTGCAAGCAGGGGGTGGTCAGCGTGCAGGCTTAGTGAAGGCAAAGGGCTATGTCAGGGGCCAGCGGCATGCAAAAGGGTTTGTTCTGATCGGGGCATCTTAAAATGGCGGGCGCGCACGACAAAAGTGTGGCATCAGGGGAAGAGGCAAGATGGCGCAGATAATGTTCACCAAAACGCACTAATTTTCCACAGTCCTCCCTTTAACATATTCAAGACATCTTGCTGGTTCATTTTCTATTCGGTTCTACTGTGGTGAGCATGAGAAAGAAAACGGTAGGAACCCTAGATGAAAAAGAGTTGTAAACAATACAGTTTGAGGTTTCTAGTTTTTAGGAGGTGCACCTATTTGATAAACTTTGATAAATTTGTTCAGCAGGAAAGTCATAGGAATGAAATACAAAAATGGTTCTGCAGCGTGAGCAGCAGGTACATATCATAACGTGAACTGGCAGGTTATTACATATTTCGGATTCGGATTGGAGCAGGATCAATACAATGGCGGCTGGGAGAGAAATGAGGCGTAGCAAAACGGTGGTTGAGGATGTCAAATGTTCGAAGTTTACGAGTTCTCATTGTTCTTTGTGGTCTTTCGTTGGCGCTGTTGAGCACCGGCGGTGGAGCTACGAGTCCAGCTCTGTTCTAAGTTCTGCGTTGCAGGGCACGACCCTTTCCTCGCGTCTCCGGTCGAAAAGGTCCTTTTCGCCCTGTGTCCTTTGAGGTGATTGTCAGAAAGTTCAGATGGAAGAAGAGCGTTCAAAATAGTCCATAGGGTAGGTCAGAGGAAAAAGGGGGATGGAGCAAGGCCAAATTGGGAACAAACTAGGGGAACGAGAGACTTCAAATAGGCGGGCGTGTGACGGAATTCAGAGAGCGGGGACTTGTCGACAGGCACTGGACGTCGAGCAGGGGCATCAGGTCGACCCTTTCTTTTCATGCTGTCGAAAACAGTGCCTCGTCCTGCAGCTCTTTTCAGTCGTGGTCTCGCCTTGGCTAATGTCGCAGGTGTTCCTTAGTCTGCAGTCGGGCCTCGTGCTCCCACATCCGGTCCTTCTCTCCTCCAACAGCAGTACCCTTAAACAAGTTTGAAAAGACAGTCTTTAGAAAATTTGCAGATGAAGATAATCAAAAAGTCTATTTCTCTCCCAGCTCCAGGCAAAGAATGAAAATGTCCGTTATATTTAATGTTCACAACTGGCATATGAATGACCGGTGGCGGACCTGTTGGATTTACTATGACTTTCCTTCATAATTATTTATTACAGGCATGACAGTTCATCTGATGGTAACCCACCTTCGGGAGACAAATCTGGCAAAGATGTGCCGTTCTCTAGAGTTTTACATTTACAAAAGGGTACAGTGAGTCGTCAACATGGTACTACACAGGTATTTTGCTGAGAGACGAACATGGCTAAACATTTCCTTTCTATCGGTGCATCCTGTTTTTCAACTACTGCGGGGTTCATTTTGATGATTTCTTTACCTTGGTCTAGTCTGTTAACCTTGTAAAACATCATTCTGGGTCCTACGTAACCTTTTACAGCCCGGTTACTTAACTAGGAAGGACAGGGGTTTTATGGGAAACAACCAGGGACATAGACAGGGGAGGTAACGGGGGTGGTCACTTTTCCGGTTTGGGTATTGCGACAATTCGGGGAGGGGAGGGTCGCGTATTCTGAGGTCCTCGTTTTATACTATAGGAGCCGTTGACATGTAGTTCCCTTATTTCGGGTCAGATTAGGGAACCTCTGTCGTCTTACCTGTCCTTTCCCTTACGGCCCAACCTGGGTTCATTGACTTCTAGCGGAAAAGGAGAGGTAATGACGCGGCTTCAGGGTGATTGTATTAGAGACAAGTTTTTGTGCAAATACTGACGGTATTTGAAGCCAATTAGGTGGTGTGCTAGGGGTGGCAATCTGCCAATTTCGGGGCTAACCACTCGGAAGAGTGGGAGTGCAGAAATAGAGAGAGAGAGAGAGAGAGAGAGAGAGAGAGAGAGAGAGAGAGAGAGAGAGAGAGAGAGAGAGAGAGAGAGAGAGAGAGTGCAACGGCAGGCTAAATAGTACACGTGCAACAGAGAGGGTGGCAGTGTATTCAAGAAAGGCTATTTAGTGCATTACACAGTAAAGGGCATTCACGGGTCTGCGTTAGGATCTTGTAATCATGCAGTTTGAGCATTAGACAGGGTAGAGGGGACATGCTTTGAGAAAAAAGGAAAGAAGAAAGGAGGTACCATTTTGTCGCACTTTCTCGCATTCTCGGTCCTTTGACCAGTTGGGTCAACGTCTCAGTCACACACACACACATCCCTCACAGTTTCGCATCATACGTGACTTGGGTTCATTCGTCCGGTCTGGTTCAAGGGTGATCACTTTTTATCAGGTTGTGCTAATTTTTCGGGTTTGTTCGATACGTGAGTAGTTTGCAGGCGTGCTTAGACACCACCCTGCGGCGCTAGTCCGTTTCGTGTATTTAGACGTGGCAAGGTCTCAGATCTTCGCCACACCTTGGCTGTAATCTTTGATGTAACCTGCAGAGGGAGGAAAAAAGGGGGGGGGGGGGGAGACAGCATTCGCGCGCATTCAAATACATGGATTCATAAGTCCTTTACTTACCTCTTACTCGTCTTTCCTCCTTGGGGCAGGGTCCCCGGGGATATGGTTTCCGGAGTCGAGGGGGGGTAGTGCGTTCATGTAGGGCGTGTGCGGGGAAACATAAAAAGGAAACCAGAGGTGCCTAGTGCGAGGTATCTAGTCAAAGGATGTATCTTACTATCGGGGTCCTTAAACCTTTTTCAACGCCGTGGCGTTCTAAAGTTCTTCGGTTCTTGGGTCCCTGCTACTTTGGAACGTTGTACTTTATAATATTTACATTATTTCATTTCACCCTCCTTTTACATTCCCTCATTTACACCATTCGTTTTACCCATCCTTGGAAGTCAAGGTCTTCCTCTACGCGAGAGTTCACGAGTCAGTTGCGTACTTTGAAGGCGGAGTGTCGTGTTGTTGATCCGATCCGTCCTCCAGGGCTGGGTAACCATCTTCCGTTAACCTTAAAGAGAGAGCAGAGTAGGGTGCACAGAAAAAGAACTTTCCCACCGATCCCACATTTTTAAAATAAAGCATGCAATACCCGTCCATAGTTTCAAAGACTTTATTTTGCAAAATTATTTCAGCATATGGATTAGGAGGGTGCGGTCGTATTTGGCCGGTCGTGGCAATGGCTAAAGTGCGTACAGTGGGGGGGTGTCGTTTGCAGCAATAAAAACATCGGAAAGTTTTACTCATCCATTTGTAAGAGACTAAAACGTCTATTAATTGGCTGGGGGTTCGGGGGCATATATTTTCATAATTTAGAAGCATAATCATAACAGTTGTAATCAGATTTCCTATATGCATACCGTACGTGTGCGTCGTAAATGGGGTTTACACCAGTTATAAAAAATATAATACATTGTACATTCGTAATCAACATTTGTAACGGGGATCTTTTCACACTATTCGTCGAGTGAGTTCTCTTCGTCTTTTCTAGCCAAGTGTACAAAGGATCATATAAAATCTCAGAACATCAAGTTTATATTAGTGCGAAGGAACACCACGAGGTGTTCGTAAGTTCCGATTGATACCAGCGCCATTTTGGGCGGGGCCGGCACAGTCCGGAAGCAGCATCAGGGGGAAATGTTTCCATTACTGGCAGTTTGGACCAGAGTCCTTTTCGGCAGTTCTAGAATTCACGCTAACAGAAGGTGTGGCAATGTCATGTTTGTTTCGTTGGCGATCAAGGCAGCCGTCCCTTACCGGAAACCTGCAAAGGCCGAAGGTTCTGCCGGGGACCTTTGTATGATCTTCAAGGCTGCGGAGATGCTGTCGGAGATGGGGGCTCGTGCTCCATGGGACAAATGTTCGAGTTGTGTGGCTGGCCAAAGTTACTCTAGTGGCCGGGGCCCGCCTTCCAGCGGATCCAGACGCCATTTTGAGGCCCTACAGGGGCCACTCTCGTCGAGTTTGCAAGAATGGAAGAGACCCTTCGGAGTGAAAGGAAGAGGTCCCTGTTTTGTGAGAGCGGGACGTTCAGCTGGGGTGCAGCTGTGATGCCCCCACCTGGGGGGGGCGAGGGAGACTCGTTCACATCGTCTCCTTCTCCCGGTGCACTCCATGCCGCTCCTTTTCATCGCCCCGCATGAAGGCCTCTCCACATCCGGTGTTCCCCAAGTGCCACCATTGTACGTTCGGTGCTGCGCAAATACTGGGGTGCCACCATTGTACGTTCGGTGCTGCGCAAGTACTGGGGTGCCACCATGGTGTGTTCGGTGCTGTGGAAGTATGGGCACCATCGCCTGACTGGGGATGTTCGGCGTCGGGCTGGGGGCTGGGAAACCTCCTACCGGTGGAGGTGGGAGAGGCTCGTCCGCGTCGCCTCTCCCTCCCAGCCCAACTTGGACAAATTGTTGTGGAGGTACGTGCAGGACATCCCGCCGTCCAGGACTGCTGCGGCTGTGACGGAAGAGAAAAGGAAGAGGTGCCTCGTTCTCCTCTGGACATGTGGCAGGACTACCTTAGTCTTTCCAGGCCCGTTGCGGCCGGCCAAGGAGACATGTGGCGGGACTACCTGCAAATGCCCAGGCTGCGGGCTCCTGCCTCTCCTCCGGCTCCCCCATACGTTAAGATTTCCTGACCAAGAGTTGGCGGCGGGGCTCGCCTTATATGGGTTGCCGTTGGTTGGGCGTAGCCGTAACCCTGCCCTACTTTGGAAGGTTCCAGAATGGGGGGGGCGAATGTTCTGTTTGACTTTCATTTTCTACAGTTTACCGTTATTATTCCTTGTTGGTTGTGTTAAATTAAAAGTTCAAGTTCATTAATGGTCTACGGATTTCGCTTTACCATTTCTTTCTTTTCAGGTTGTTTTTATGCTAAGTTTCTGCTAACAGAGGTTGAGTAACACGGAAACACGTGTAGAGGGATGACGCAGATTTGTACATTACATACACACAAACTCAGACGGGGGACAGTACAAGTACGACATACAAAGACTCAAGACAAATATAAAAACAGTTATCGGTCATAATTATCTCTTTCCGTCTGTGAATTTTAAACGAGGCTGGGTTCCCGTCTTGACATTGCCCGACCTAGGAGAACTTGAGCATGCCGCTGAGATTTTCCTGGCGAAATCTGTGCCATCGGGCATAATCAAACGTGGTGGTTCTGTCTGGTCTGTCTATGTAAGTCGGGTTCTTCTCTGTCTCGCGCCTTTTCTCGTACTGTCGGTCTGTCGTTCTTGTCGGCCCTTTGCCTTTACTCACGCTCAGTAGAGTCGGGCATTGGGCTTTCCAGTGTCCGACATACCTACAAAAAGCGCATTGGTCTGACCCTAAGTCTGGTCGTCCTTTGCATAGTGTCGGGGGATAAGTTGTGGGTAGCGGTGTCCTGGGGTTGTCCTGTCGGTATATTTCCCTACTTGGTTTATCCTCGTCTTTTCTCTGTCGTTTCGTAGCCTCTCTGCGCCACATACCGAGACTGTCGAGCATAATTGGCGTCGTCTTATTATTTCGAAGGGCTATTTCTAACGTTTCTATTTTATCAAGGTCAAAGGATCCTGCCAGTGGCCACTGTTTGTCTTGGCTATCTTCGGTATACCTGTGCCATAATTTATTATAAGCTATGGTGACTAACCCATAGTTTATGAACATGTCCTTATTAGGGGTGCCTTCTAGTGGAGCTATATGGTCCACCTCTAGCGCCCGGTCCGGGCTAAACAGGCTATTTATCAGTGGGGAGAAGACAGACATGACGGCTCGTAACGAGGGACTAAAAAGTCAGCACTGCCTATCTTATCACTAGGTGCAAAGACTAGACAGAATATTTCTATTCTACGTTGTTTGCAGGTAGTGAATACCTCATGGATCAAAAAAAAATATAAAACCAAACGACCAATAAATAACAATGGGGAGAATGAGTAGGTCCGCAAAGATCTGCGTTACCTACCCTTTTCACTATCTGCAAAAAGGGTGGTCTCTTCCCTGCTTGCAGACAGGGAATCTCCAGGAAACAATAGTTTTGTGAACAACAGTTCAGTTTCAAGCAATTATTGAGTGGGGGAGAAAAAGAACAAGCACGGCTGCTACCCTACTTATCCTCCACTGCTTGCAAAGGGAGAGGGAGCCTGTTGCTTCTCCGTTTGCAGACAGTGAATCTCCAAATAAAAATAAACAAAGCAATACTAGTATTTTGAACAATCAAGCAATCAAAACAAATTTTCGCAACTTGTCGTGGCAACACGACCTTACCCGGACCATGTGGACAGTTTCTTGTCTTCCGAATCCAGCGCCCGATCGTCCTCTTTTTCTCGTATTTCTCACGGCACTCCTGATGGTTCCCAGTCAGGACCGTAGATCACTCGAGAGAGGTCTGTTCGGAACTAGTGAAGTTCGGATGATCGGCTGCCAGACGAGGGTCTATTGGGCAAGAGCTCTCCCGATCGTTGCAGTCGTTCACTCTGTCGTCGGGACCTCTCCCACTGGATCCACGAGTCGCTGATGGGCCCCACGTTGGGCGCCAATTGTAAAAAAAGTTCAATAGGGTCAGGGACAATCGATATTTGCCCGGCGGTATTGCCTCTGTGACCCTCTAGTTATTTAAAACAATGAAGAGGCAGGCGCTGGAGACTGGAAAGCAGGAAACAAGGTTTTTTTATTCTCTCCGGAGGAGAACACAACGAAACGGACAGAAGGTATCGTTCTGAGGTGCTCTAACTGTATTTCTGAGGCCTGGCCTCTTATACCCACATTTATGACTTTATTGTAGATTACATATACATGTTAAAGCTTTGATGTACGGAAAAGACATTCTCGGAACTCCCCTTTGGGCCCGTTCCCACACACATTTACAGTTGAAGTCCCCACCCTAGTCACAACAGGTGATGAGAATCGCGCAGCTGGATAATCCGCCGATTCACGGAATGTGGGGAGTTTGATCGGATCTCATGGGGTGGGGGCTTTGATCAACCCGGGGATTCTTTGATGGGGGAAGCTTTCTATTGTACGGGGAGGGGCAAGGATGGTATCGGCAGAGCTGGGTGTCGGCTTGGGAACGGGGAGGACAAAACGGGCACACGGGGAAAAAGGGGGTTTGCATCTAAGGGCCGGAGATCATGAAAGGAAAGCAGGGAGGTGTCGCGCTGGGAACAGGATGAGGGCCTGGGGCAGAGCAGCGCCGAAGAGGGGTTTATGACTCAAGGCAGGTGCAAGCAGGGGGTGGTCAGCGTGCAGGCTTAGTGAAGGCAAAGGGCTATGTCAGGGGCCAGCGGCATGCAAAAGGGTTTGTTCTGATCGGGGCATCTTAAAATGGCGGGCGCGCACGACAAAAGTGTGGCATCAGGGGAAGAGGCAAGATGGCGCAGATAATGTTCACCAAAACGCACTAATTTTCCACAGACTCTTGACTGAACTCGCTGGGCAGGGGGCTCCACCCAGCGTGAGTGGCCGAAAGCTGGGATTCCATGGATTATTCAGGGGTCCAGTGAGCACCAGCTCAGTCTTGTCTGGATTGAGCTTAAGCTGATTAGCGCTCATCCAGCTGCTGATGAACATCATTGTGCTCTGAAAGTTCTCTACTGAGGAAGGGGAGGAGTCAATATTGAAGATGAGCTGCATATCATCTGCATAATTGAAAATAGCCACTGGTTTCTCTCTGAGTTTGGCAATCAGTGGGAGGATATAAAGATTAAATAATAGGGGGGAAGGGAGGAGTCCTGTGTGACTCCACAAGCAAGGTCCTTCGCCTCGGACCTGAAGGAACCAAGACAAACTGCTTGCTTGCGGTCTTGCAAAAATGAGGCAAGCCACCTGAGCGGGGTGCCCCTGATGCCGGCGTTCTTGATCCGCTGAAGAAGGATGGAATGATCAACAGTATCGAATGCCGCCGACAAGTCAAGGAGCACCAGGGCCTGGGAGATGTTCCGATCCGCTCCCTTTCTGAGTTCATCATGGACTGCTACCATGACCGACTCAGTAGAGTGCTGAGGTCTGAATCCTGCCTGGTGCTGACCAGAAACTCTGAACTTTCAATGAAAGAGCCAAGACAGCTGGAGACATGGGCTTCCAGCAGTTTGCCCAGAAATGGGAGCAGAGATATCGGCCGAAAATTGCTGAGAGTGGCCGGATCGGCCCCTGTTTTTTTCAGAATAGGTGTAACAATGGCAGATTTAAAAGGACTGGGAACCATACCCTGGCTGAGGGAATTATTAAGCAAGGAGAGGGGAACCTCAGGGAGGTCGAGAAAGACCTTCTGCGCAACATGAGCTGGGCAACTATCGGAGGGAGAGCTGGAGCGGACTCTGCAAAGAAGCGGGGGGAAAGTATCAGTGGTAACTGGGGGAAAATTCAGCAGAGAAAAGGGTTGATTGGGCGGTTGCCCATGTCGAGTCCCGGATCAGGGCTAGGGATACTCGCTTTGATAAGATCTATCTTATCAACAAAGTAATTGCTGAGAGAGTCAGAGAGAGTCTGGGAAAGCAGGGGGAGCATCGTGACCCGGTCAGGTTTTGCAAGCTCGTTGACTATCATGAAAATCTCCCTCGATTTATTAGAGGAGTTGAGAATTTTCTGCGAGAAATATTCTGTTTTGGCAATGAGAATAGCGGCTTTGTATTCTTTCAGGGCCGCTGAAAAGATCAACCTCTTGTGAGGACAGTAATGAGCCCTCCACTTGCGCTCTGCTTGTCGTAGTGCAAGTTTCATATCGGAGAGATCACTAGTGAACCAACGCTGAGCATCATGGGGGCGTTTGGTCCTACGTTTCTTTAATGGGGCAAAAGTGTCCCGAGCATCTGCCAGCCAGTTATAAATGTTCTCTGCCTGAACATTGACGGACAGAGGAAGACCAGCGTCCCCAGTCAGGGGAGGGGTCGTAATGGCAAGCTAGAGACAGCCGAAGGGATATCGACTCGGCCCCAATTACAAATTAGTGGAGGGTTACCGGGGCGTGCTGTCATAGTTGAGGACTTGGGGACCGTAAAAGAGATGGAGAAGTGGTCCGACCAGGCACATGGGGAGATCTGTACATCACAGATGTCCTGATTCAGTGACCAGACTTGGTCGAGGATGTGTCCCTTAAGATGGGTAGGTGTATGAATGACCTGAGAGAAGTTGAGACCGACTAACAGGTCGGTGAACTCCCTAGAGTGGGCACTTTCGTGCAGGGAATTGGGCCAGAAGTTAAAGTCCGCAATTACGAGGATACTGGCATGATTTATTGCTAGTTCAGCTACCATGCTGCCAAAATGGTGCAGGAAGCTGGACGACTGACCAGGGGGGCGGTAGAATAGGGCAAAGGTAAGAGGGAGGGTGTCCAACTCCAATTTGAAAAGAACATAGTCAGCGGAGGATATAGGAAGCATGGTAAGCGACTTGGATTTAAGGGAGTGAGAGATGATGGCTGCCACCCCCCTCCAATTTTACCCTGGGGGCGGTTAGCCTGGAGGACATAATAGCCATCAGGGACAGCTGCCAGGATATCGGGGGAGGACTCTGCCGTGAGCCAAGTTTCAGACAATAGAAGTATGTCAGGCCTGACTGTGTCGAGAAGATAGAAAATCTCGACCTGGTGTTTAACCAGCGATCTGGTATTGAGGTACCAGATAGACAAACAGTCACGTCTAACACCCGACCTGTCTGAGGGCAGAGTGATTGGTGAAGGGTCCGAGTCAGAGTCCCCCAGAAGCGGCGTGGCAGCAGCAGGAGTGTAAGGGTGTGTTGCACTAAGCTGAGGCATGCAAGCTTATCTGGACCCAGCATGGGCGTGGGAGGGGGTACTTTGCCACGTAGCGAGAGCAGTTATTCCGCCGAGTACACCCAGGTGGAGGGTCGTCGGGCAGGGCAACTGTCCCCTGGTCCTGGCCGTGTGCGGACGGGCGCAGACGGGCTTACCTTAGGCGCGCCCGCTGCGCGTTGTGAATTGCATCGGGTTATAAGGAGGAGGAGGAGGTCGGAGCGCTAGACCCCTCACCTCCTTCAACCGGAAGTGAGTAACCCCTAGCGAGTGTCGCGGCCAATGGGCTGCCTCCACATCAATCGAGCTAGTAGTCAGCTCGCGGTGGAACGGGGAGTCCAGCGGCACAGCCACACACAGGAAAGGTAGGGGAGCAAATGCGGGCAAAGTTAAAATAACAACACAGCTCTAGGTCAACTGTGGACAAGCAAGTAAAAATACAGAGAGCAGTTTTTTAAAATTCACATCACCATACAGCCGCAGCAGCAGCGCGTCCGGCGCGTGTCCGTTCTGACCCTGCTTTTGAGGGGGAGGAGGTCAGAGCGCTAGACCGCTCACCTCCTTCAACCGGAAGTGAGTAACCCCTAGCGAGTGTCGCGGCCAATGGGCTCCCTCCACATCAATCGAGCTAGTAGTCAGCTCGCGGTGGAACGGGGAGTCCAGCGGCACAGCCACACACAGGAAAGGTAAGGGAGCAAATGCGGGCAAAGTTAAAATAACAACACAGCTCTAGCTCTAGATTCAGCAGTTAAATAAGTTTAAGACTACACATGCATGAAGGGTGCCCAGTAGAAGATGAATGCTGGAGTGCTACCACAATATATTGCTTTAATTAAAGACTTTTCGGAGATCGCTGTCGGCCTCTCACTTTCTGGCTCCTACTTGCCCCAAATTTGATAATAGGAGCATAACAGCAAGGATTTTTCAACAAGGACAACCATGAACTATGCTTCTGCTGAAGAACTTCAATAAGAGTGAAATGTGCATAGAGAAATTGTCCAGAAATTTCTGAGCAGTATTATTCAAACTGCAAAATTATTATTACTATTATTATTATTTAGCATTTGTAGAGCGCCTAGCTACCAAGGGCATCCCAGCGCTAGCGGCTAAACAAAGGAAGTGGTAAGATGTAACTCTTTAAAAGATTGGACAATGGCTATGTAGCACAGGTACGATCGGCTTTAGGGCAGTGCGACCAGTGCGGTCGCACCGGGTGCTGACCTCGGGGAAGAGGGGGAGGGGGGTTGTGTTTAGCAACATCTTATGATTGAAGAGATGAGGGGCACTTTTGCCCGGTGGTATTGAGAGAATCAGAGGAGGCAGTTATGGGGCGTTAATAGACTGACTGCAACAGATTCAGAAGACCAAACTAAACCTACCTAAGAGGATTAGACTTGGATAACTGCATTAGACTTAACAGGTTGCACTTGACTCAGCCGTACACCCTTGCAGTGAGTGATGAGTATACTTAGAAGACCACATTAAACTTCTCACACCAAGTTCAGCAAACCACACTAAATTCAGAATAGGATTCTCAGTGTAACAGAACACTCTGACCAAGCAATTTAAATTAAAACAGACCATGCGACACTCAACAGTAGACAGCACATCCTGCTCAAAACTCCACAGCAAGCACCGCAATCTGCAAAGCAGACTAAATCCAGGAAACCGCAATATATTCAGTTGAGGCACAGTATCAATGAGAGTGTGTAGAAGGTACGTGATCGATGTAAGAGCAAGGCCAATCTGGCAGTGCCCAGTGGGCTGATCTGACAGGTCAGTGTGTGGGCCAGTTTATTGGCTGTTTGTGGGTCTGTGTTATGGTCTGGGGGGTCTTTTTGTATTTTTGATTTACCTGGTATTACCAAAAACTTTGCCTTCATCAAGCACAAATGCTGGCAGTCTCCAACACCTTGCAAAAGGACTTAATTTTTTTTTTTAAGTTCCGAAAAATGTCATTGAAAGAATATGACATAATCTTACAAAGTAAGACAAAAAGAATAACAATCAAAAGTATACATCAAGATATTTAAAGGTAGTAATATAAGCTACAAAAAGAAATAGCAAAAATTGAGAATAAATATAAGCAAAATTGGCAACTGGTATGATATAAGGTAATAAAAGATATACTAAATAAACATTGTAAGTACAAGAAAAGTGAAAATAATATTAATATGTTTAACAAAATACAGGAATTCATGGAGGTTTAGGAACTTCTTGTTGTAACGGGGACAAAGGCAGAGAACTCTGAGCACTTAAATCAAAAAATAGTGTAACTGGACTCCACAATTCTTTTCGCTTGGCAGCTAAAGCCAAGGGGTAGACAAAAGTCGTATCTAACCTGTGATTATAGAAAACAGCATACCACCAAGCCTGATTAAATCCTTCCAATTTTTAGTAATTTGCTGGAAAGCTACTGGCAACAATAAGTCAATTATTCTAAGCCTGAAAGTGCAATGACCCCAAATGGGGGAAACAGTACCTAAGAAAATGTGAGATGAAGAGAAGGAGTGATTAGAGGAAAAAATCTTGTCTTGTTAATTTGAGACCAAATATGCCGCCAAAAATTACGAACATGGGGACAACTGAAAAGCATATGGAAAAGATCTGCACATGGTAAGGAGCAGGACCAACACTTATCAGAAGCATCTGGGTATTGTTTACTAAGAACTAGTGGTGAAAATAATAAACGATTATAAATAAAAAATAGTGTTTGAGTAGTATTAGCTGCTCTGGAAGATCTACGAATCTTAAGCCATAATTTGTCCCATAGCTCAATAGGCCAAGAGACTTCTAGGTCTTTTTGCCCAGGTTTCTTCAATTGTGGTTTTCGTGCGAGGTGAAGACTGAGTTTGAAGAAAAGCGTAGATTTTTTAAGCTTTAGGTTGTATAAGAAGTAAAGAACTCAATGAAGACATATCGGTGGATACGTGATTTGATGGAGGAGGTGCAGCAAGGGAAGCATCGTAGACAAGTTGTAATGCGTGTGACAATAACGAATATTTAACTCGAAAAGCGGGAGGTAGATTAAAAGAAGTAGCAGCTAATGCAAATGGGATGATCTGATTTTGGTAAAACAATTGATGCACCCAGATAAGGCCACGTGATCTCCAGGATTTCCAAAAAATCAGCTTATTGTTAATTAATATAGATGTATTGTGCCAAATAGGTTGATAAAAAAAGGATGAAACAGGAAAGGAAGGAAGGAAGGATTTTGGAGGTATACTTAAGAATAGGAGTAGATAAAGATTGAGGTTTACGAGAAAACATAAGATATTCTTTGAAAGAAAAGGGAGATAGAAAAGACTTTTCTAAGGCCAACCAGAGAGGAGAGGATGATGTGGAATCCGTAATCCAGTTCGACACTTGATTCAATAAAAAGGATTTATGATATAAGGCAAAATTCGGAAAGTTTACCCCACCCTCTCTTTTAGAACGCATTAATTTGGACAAAGACATACAAGACTTTTTATGCCCCCACAAAAAGG
Organism: Lissotriton helveticus; assembly: GCF_964261635.1. Lineage (NCBI taxonomy): Eukaryota > Metazoa > Chordata > Amphibia > Caudata > Salamandridae > Lissotriton > Lissotriton helveticus. The sequence continues at coordinate 358,999,535 of NC_136065.1, read as the reverse complement.
AAGATAAAATAGAGTTAATTTTCTTGAAACGTTTCAAAGGGATAGAAAACGGTATGTTAGATATTGTAAATAGGACAACGGGAGAGAGCATCATCTTGATTGTATCTAATCTCCCCCACCACAATAGATATAGAGGATGCCATTTGCTAGTGAGAGTAGTCAATTTTTGTAAACAGTCATCCATACACTTAGTAACTGTGCCCGAAAGAGAGGAAGTAAAATGGAGACCCAAATATTTAATAGAGTTAGGGCTCCAAGTAAAGCCCGAAGCAGAGAAATCGTCCTTGAGAGTGAGCTTGGTAAGTGACAAAATTTCACATTTATCCTTATTTAGTTTGTAGCCAGATACTTGTGCAAATGAGTAAATTTCATCCAAAAAAGCAGGGAGGGATGCGTCTGGTTGGGAGAGAAATAATAATACATCATCAGCGTATGCTGCCATCTTAATATCAGAGTTGTGGAAATTAAAACCATGTATATTAGCATTCTGACGAATTCTCAAAAGGAAAGGTTCTAAAGCAAGATTAAATAAAAAAGGTGAAAGTGGACATCCCTGTCTAACCCCTCTATTAAGAGAAAAGTAAGAAGATAAGGTACCGTTTGCCGGAATTGCTGCTCTAGGGCGGGAATAAAGGAACGAAATCAGGGTGGAAATCTTTGGACCAAAACCAAACCAATTCAGAGTGCTAAACAGATATGGCCATTCAACTCGAACAAAAGCGTTCTCTGCATCTAGGGCTATAGCTGCAAGGGGATGAGAGCTATGCGAGGTCTTAGAGAGAATATCAAAAAACAATCTAGTGTTATCCGTCAGCAGTCTACCTTTAACGAAACCGGATTGCTCTTTCCCTAAAAGCTCGGGTAAAAAAGATTCTAAACACAATGCTAAAGCCTTTGAAAAAATGTTATAGTCGATATTTACTAAACAAATAGGGCGATAGTTTTTACAATGTTGTGGATCTTTACCTGGTTTCGGGATAATGCAAATAAGGGCATCAGAGAAAGAGACAGAAGCGGAACCAGTTTGAAAGAAAGTGGAAAGAAGAGTATGTAATTTGGAATAAGTAGTTTTGAGTAACAGGAGAAGAATTCAACAGTGAAACCGTCGGGACCTGGAGCTTAGCATGTTTGAGAGAGTTAAGAGCTTGAAGGAGATCTTTCTGCGTAAGGTCTGATTCTAAAGAGGAAAGGTCCGGAAGAGTGTCGAAAGGAGAAGAAATTTTGGACAAAAATTGGGAAATGTCTTGTTCAGAAGAAGATGATTCAGACAAATACAATGTTTCATAAAAATGCAAAAACTCCTGTAGGATATCTTCACTTTTGTGTTTTAGTGACCCATCACAACTATAGATAGATTCAATATTGACCTTGTTCTGCTTTACCTTTAGATAGTTGGCCAGCAATTTCCCAGCCCTATTCTGTCCACCATAAAATTTGGCACTAGATTTTAAGAGGAAATTGGAGGCATTGTACGTGGAATCTTTATTAAACTGAATTTTGGTGGCGATAAGATCATTTAAACAATCCTTTGATTTGGAAGTGTAATATAAGTGCTCTAATTTTTTAATTTTAGAAAGGAGGTCATTGGTGGCTTGTTGGGCTATCTTTCGTTTGCGAGAAACATAGTGAATGATGAAATCTCTAGCTGATGCTTTGAAAGCGTCCCAAACTACAGGGAATGGAACCTCATCCGTGTGATTGAACAAAAAATATTCATGAAAAAAGGATGTGAAAGAAGAAACAAACTGTGCATCGAGAAGGAGAGCATTATTGAAACGCCATTTTTTAATAGAAGTAGGTTTTTGTAATACATTTAAAACAATGGAGACTGGGGCATGATCAGAAATTAAGATGGAGCCAATGTCAGAAGAAATAAGGGATTGGGTAAGTTGATGAGAGATAAAAAAATAAACCAAGCGTGATTGAGTTTGATGAGGGGGTGAAAAGAAGGAGTATTCTCGTTAAGTGGGATTACATAGTCTCCATGCGTCAGTAAGTTTGTATTGTGCAATGAGTTGTGTGAAAGATTTTTGTGACTTATGAGGAATGTATGCACTAACTGAGTGTCTATCAAAAAATGGGTCAAAAACTTCATTGCAGTCACCCACAAGGATGAAATTATCAACGTAGTATTGAGTGATAAGTGGTGCGAGGGAGGTCCAAAAAGTGGTGTCGCCACTCGTAGGAGCATAAACATTTACAATAGAAATAGGGATATTATTTAGAGTGAGATTCACTAGCACCCATCTAACTAAAGTGTCTGCAGAATGCGTTACTACTTTATTTGGAAGAGATTTTCGAAATAAAATCAAGACTCCATTACCCTTACCATCGTCTGGGGAAAAATAAACTTCACCTACCCATTCCCTCTTCAATTTAGCAGATTCATCAGCCGACAAATGTGATTCCTGTATACAGGCTATATCTGCATTGAGCTTGGCCAGGTGGGATAATATTCTCTGTCTTTTGATTGGTGAATGTAAACCTCTAACATTCCAAGATAATATTTTCAAAGGCATAACATAATTTTAGAAAAGCATATCAAAAAACCAGTTGAGGGAGAATTATGAAGCAGAGAAGTAATTAAGGCAAATAAGCATAATAAGAAGAAACACCAGAAGTGAAAGAGAAGAAATGCATTTAAAATAGCATAGTAAAAGTCAGTTAAATAATGGATAAAAAAATTAAGAAGAGAAAAGAAAAAGTATAGGAAAGGAGTAAGCGAAACAGAAGGAAAATGACAAAGGCATAAAATAATGTTAAAGAAGCATATCAAAAAACCAGTTGAGGAACAATTGAGAAAAAGAAAAACATTCAAGGCATATAAGCATGATAAGAAGAAACACCAGAAGTGAAAAAGAAGAAGTGCATAGAAAGCAGCATAATTAAAGTCAGGTAAATAATAGATGAAAAGATTGAGAGGAACAAGTAAAAAGTGTAATAAAGAAGTAAGCGAAACCGAAGAAAAATTAGAAATCTGGATCAATAAAGAGATAAAGAGAAGAGGATGAAAAGGATAATAGCGAAAGGAGAGTTGAGATCCTGAGGAACATGAAGAAAAGAAAGAAAGAAATATGAGAACAAAGTAGCAGAATGAGAAGAACAAAAAACGTACATATTGGTGAGAACAAACAAAGGGGATGGAGGATGGAGGCCACATAGAACAATGACGGGTCCTAAGCTCCGAAGGGAAGGCAGGGAGGGGAGACGACCGCAACGGACTCCGAGGACATGAGGGTGGGTAATACCGTGGAGGAGGAGATCTGCATAGAAGGGGAAAAGGATAAAGCTTAACAATAAGAATATAAATTCAATACAAACAAGCAACTAGGAAAACTATCTAAAGAGAACAATCATGAATAACAGCAAAAACATACTATAAATGCAATGGCACAGAATAGGCATGTGAAAAACAATTAACAAGAACTAGATGAAGCAGCGGTATCCATTGTATTGTCACTATGGGAGTACAGAAAACTCTTTAATTTTAGCGGATCTTCGTAAGTAGTAGTTTTATTGTTGAAAGTCACTTTGAAGAGGCAGGGAAGGAAAAGCCCATATCTCGCTCCCATAGAACGCAGCTGTGGTCTAAGTGAAAGAAATTATTTACGCCGGTCAGCAGTGGACTTTGCATAGTCCTGTGAGAAGAAGAGGAGATTTCCAGACCAAGTAATCCGAGGGATAGCTTTAGCTGCTGACAAAACTGTGAGTAAATCCGTATATTCGAGGAAGTAGATGATGACACCTCTCGGCCTTTCAGGAATAGAAGTAGATAACCCAGCAGTAGGAGGGGGGCCTAAGCGATGAGCTCTCTGTATGTTGAGGATGGTGCTATCCGGCACCTGGAGAATTTTTGGCAAAAAAGATTTGAAAAAAGTAAGGGCATCAGACCCCTCCTTGTTCTGGTTTACCTTTAGATAGTTGGCCAGCAATTTCCCAGCCTTATTCTGTCCACCATAAAATTTGGCGCTAGATTTTAAGAGGAAATTGGAGGCATTGTACGTGGAATCTTTATTAAACTGAATTTTGGTGGCGATAAGATCATTTAAACAATCCTTTGATTTGGAAGTGTAATATAAGTGCTCTATTTTTTAAATTTTATAAAGGAGGTCATTGGTGGCTTGTTGGGCTATCTTTCATTTGCGAGAAACATAGTGAATGATGAAATCTCTAGCTGATGCTTTGAAAGCGTCCTAAACTACAGGGAATAGAACCTCATCCGTGTGATTGAACAAAAAATATTCATGAAAAAAGGATGTGAAAGAAGAAACAAACTGTGCATCGAGAAGGAGAGCATTATTGAAACGCCATTTTTTAATAGAAGTAGGTTTTTGTAATACATTTAAAACAATGGAGACTGGGGCATGATCAGAAATTAAGATGGAGCCAATGCCAGAAGAAATAAGGGATTGGGTAAGTTGATGAGAGATAAAAAAATAAACCAAGCGTGATTGAGTTTGATGAGGGGGTGAAAAGAAGGAGTATTCTCGTTAAGTGGGATTACATAGTCTCCATGCGTCAGTAAGTTTGTATTGTGCAATGAGTTGTGTGAAAGATTTTTGTGACTTATGAGGAATGTATGCACTAACTGAGTGTCTATCAAAAAATGGGTCAAAAACTTCATTGCAGTCACCCACAAGGCTGAAATTATCAACGTAGTATTGAGTGATAAGTGGTGCGAGGGAGGTCCAAAAAGTGGTGTCGCCACTCGTAGGAGCATAAACATTTAAAATAGAAATAGGGATATTATTTAGAGTGAGATTCACTAGCACCCATCTAACTAAAGTGTCTGCAGAATGCGTTACTACTTTAATTGGAAGAGATTTTCGAAATAAAATCAAGACTCCATTACGCTTACCATCGTCTGGGGAAAAATAAACTTCACCTACCCAACCCCTCTTCAATTTAGCAGATTCATCAGCCGACAAATGTGATTCCTGTATACAGGCTATATCTGCATTGAGCTTGGCCAGGTGGGATAATATTCTCTGTCTTTTGATTGGTGAATGTAAACCTCTAACATTCCAAGATAATATTTTCAAAGGCATAACATAATTTTAGAAAAGCATATAAAAAAAACAGTTGAGGGAGAATTATGAAGCAGAGAAGTAATTAAGGCATATAAGCATAATAAGAAGAAACACCAGAAGTGAAAGAGAAGAAATGCATTAGAAATAGCATAGTAAAAGTCAGTTAAATAATGGATAAAAAAATTAAGAAGAGAAAAGAAAAAGTATAGGAAAGGAGTAAGCGAAACAGAAGGAAAATGACAAAGGCATAAAATAATGTTAAAGAAGCATATCAAAAAAACAGTTGAGGAACAATTGAGAAAAAGAAAAACATTCAAGGCATATAAGCATGATAAGAAGAAACACCAGAAGTGAAAAAGAAGAAGTGCATAGAAAGCAGCATAATTAAAGTCAGGTAAATAATAGATGAAAAGATTGAGAGGAACAAGTAAAAAGTGTAATAAAGAAGTAAGCGAAACAGAAGAAAAATTAGAAATCTGGATCAATAAAGAGATAAAGAGAAGAGGATGAAAAGGATAATAGCGAAAGGAGAGTTGAGATCCTGAGGAACATGAAGAAAAGAAAGAAAGAAATATGAGAACAAAGTAGCAGAATGAGAAGAACAAAAAACGTACATATTGGTGAGAACAAACAAAGGGGATGGAGGATGGAGGCCACATAGAACAATGACGGGTCCTAAGCTCCGAAGGGAAGGCAGGGAGGAGAGACGACCGCAACGGACTCCGAGGACATGAGGGTGGGTAATAACGTGGAGGAGGAGATCTGCATAGAAGGGGAAAAGGATAAAGCTTAACAATAAGAATATAAATTCAATACAAACAAGCAACTAGGAAAACTATCTAAAGAGAACAATCATGAATAACAGCAAAAACATACTATAAATGCAATGGCACAGAATAGGCATGTGAAAAACAATTAACGAGAACTAGATGAAGCAGCGGTATCCATTGTATTGTCACTATGGGAGTACAGAAAACTCTTTAATTTTAGCGGATCTTCGTAAGTAGTAGTTTTATTGTTGAAAGTCACTTTGAAGAGGCAGGGAAGGAAAAGCCCATATCTCGCTCCCATAGAACGCAGCTGTGGTCTAAGTGAAAGAAATTATTTACGCCGGTCAGCAGTGGACTTTGCTTAGTCCTGTGAGAAGAAGAGGAGATTTCCAGACCAAGTAATCCGAGGGATAGCTTTAGCTGCTGACAAAACTGTGAGTAAATCCGTATATTCGAGGAAGTAGATGATGACACCTCTCGGCCTTTCAGGAATAGAAGTAGATAACCCAGCAGTAGGAGGGGGGCCTAAGCGATGAGCTCTCTGTATGTTGAAGATGGTGCTATCCGGCACCTGGAGAATTTTTGGCAAAAAATATTTGAAAAAAGTAAGGGCATCAGACCCCTCCTTGTTCTGCTTTACCTTTAGATAGTTGGCCAGCAATTTCCCAGCCTTATTCTGTCCACCATAAAATTTGGCACTAGATTTTAAGAGGAAATTGGAGGCATTGTACGTGGAATCTTTATTAAACTGAATTTTGGTGGCGATAAGATCATTTAAACAATCCTTTGATTTGGAAGTGTAATATAAGTGCTCTAATTTTTTAATTTTAGAAAGGAGGTCATTGGTGGCTTGTTGGGCTATCTTTCGTTTGCGAGAAACATAGTGAATGATGAAATCTCTAGCTGATGCTTTGAAAGCGTCCCAAACTACAGGGAATGGAACCTCATCCGTGTGATTGAACAAAAAATATTCATGAAAAAAGGATGTGAAAGAAGAAACAAACTGTGCATCGAGAAGGAGAGCATTATTGAAACGCCATTTTTTAATAGAAGTAGGTTTTTGTAATACATTTAAAACAATGGAGACTGGGGCATGATCAGAAATTAAGATGGAGCCAATGTCAGAAGAAATAAGGGATTGGGTAAGTTGATGAGAGATAAAAAAATAAACCAAGCGTGATTGAGTTTGATGAGGGGGTGAAAAGAAGGAATATTCTCGTTAAGTGGGATTACATAGTCTCCATGCGTCAGTAAGTTTGTATTGTCCAATGAGTTGTGTGAAAGATTTTTGTGACTTATGAGGAATGTATGCACTAACTGAGTGTCTATCAAAAATGGGTCAAAAACTTCATTGCAGTCACCCACAAGGATGAAATTATCAACGTAGTATTGAGTGATAAGTGGTGCGAGGGAGGTCCAAAAAGTGGTGTCGCCACTCGTAGGAGCATAAACATTTAAAATAGAAATAGGGATATTATTTAGAGTGAGATTCACTAGCACCCATCTAACTAAAGTGTCTGCAGAATGCATTACTACTTTATTTGGAAGAGATTTTCAAAATAAAATCAAGACTCCATTACGCTTACCATCGTCTGGGGAAAAATAAACTTCACCTACCCAACCCCTCTTCAATTTAGCAGATTCATCAGCCGACAAATGTGATTCCTGTATACAGGCTATATCTGCATTGAGCTTGGCCAGGTGGGATAATATTCTCTGTCTTTTGATTGGTGAATGTAAACCTCTAACATTCCAAGATAATATTTTCAAAGGCATAACATAATTTTAGAAAAGCATATCAAAAAACCAGTTGAGGGAGAATCATGAAGCAGAGAAGTAATTAAGGCATATAAGCATAATAAGAAGAAACACCAGAAGTGAAAGAGAAGAAATGCATTAGAAATAGCATAGTAAAAGTCAGTTAAATAATGGATAAAAAAATTAAGAAGAGAAAAGAAAAAGTATAGGAAAGGAGTAAGCGAAACAGAAGGAAAATGACAAAGGCATGAAATAATGTTAAAGAAGCATATCAAAAAACCATTTGAGGAACAATTGAGAAAAAGAAAAACATTCAAGGCATATAAGCATGATAAGAAGAAACACCAGAAGTGAAAAAGAAGAAGTGCATAGAAAGCAGCATAATTAAAGTCAGGTAAATAATAGATGAAAAGATTGAGAGGAACAAGTAAAAAGTGTAATAAAGAAGTAAGCGAAACAGAAGAAAAATGAGAAATCTGGATCAATAAAGAGATAAAGAGAAGAGGATGAAAAGGATAATAGCGAAAGGAGAGTTGAGATCCTGAGGAACATGAAGAAAAGAAAGAAAGAAATATGAGAACAAAGTAGCAGAATGAGAAGAACAAAAAACGTACATATTGGTGAGAACAAACAAAGGGGATGGAGGATGGAGGCCACATAGAACAATGACGGGTCCTAAGCTCCGAAGGGAAGGCAGGGAGGAGAGACGACCGCAACGGACTCCGAGGACATGAGGGTGGGTAATAACGTGGAGGAGGAGATCTGCATAGAAGGGGAAAAGGATAAAGCTTAACAATAAGAATATAAATTCAATACAAACAAGCAACTAGGAAAACTATCTAAAGAGAACAATCATGAATAACAGCAAAAACATACTATAAATGCAATGGCACAGAATAGGCATGTGAAAAACAATTAACGAGAACTAGATGAAGCAGCGGTATCCATTGTATTGTCACTATGGGAGTACAGAAAACTCTTTAATTTTAGCGGATCTTCGTAAGTAGTAGTTTTATTGTTGAAAGTCACTTTGAAGAGGCAGGGAAGGAAAAGCCCATATCTCGCTCCCATAGAACGCAGCTGTGGTCTAAGTGAAAGAAATTATTTACGCCGGTCAGCAGTGGACTTTGCTTAGTCCTGTGAGAAGAAGAGGAGATTTCCAGACCAAGTAATCCGAGGGATAGCTTTAGCTGCTGACAAAACTGTGAGTAAATCCGTATATTCGAGGAAGTAGATGATGACACCTCTCGGCCTTTCAGGAATAGAAGTAGATAACCCAGCAGTAGGAGGGGGGCCTAAGCGATGAGCTCTCTGTATGTTGAAGATGGTGCTATCCGGCACCTGGAGAATTTTTGGCAAAAAATATTTGAAAAAAGTAAGGGCATCAGACCCCTCCTTGTTCTGCTTTACCTTTAGATAGTTGGCCAGCAATTTCCCAGCCTTATTCTGTCCACCATAAAATTTGGCACTAGATTTTAAGAGGAAATTGGAGGCATTGTACGTGGAATCTTTATTAAACTGAATTTTGGTGGCGATAAGATCATTTAAACAATCCTTTGATTTGGAAGTGTAATATAAGTGCTCTAATTTTTTAATTTTAGAAAGGAGGTCATTGGTGGCTTGTTGGGCTATCTTTCGTTTGCGAGAAACATAGTGAATGATGAAATCTCTAGCTGATGCTTTGAAAGCGTCCCAAACTACAGGGAATGGAACCTCATCCGTGTGATTGAACAAAAAATATTCATGAAAAAAGGATGTGAAAGAAGAAACAAACTGTGCATCGAGAAGGAGAGCATTATTGAAACGCCATTTTTTAATAGAAGTAGGTTTTTGTAATACATTTAAAACAATGAAGACTGGGGCATGATCAGAAATTAAGATGGAGCCAATGTCAGAAGAAATAAGGGATTGGGTAAGTTGATGAGAGATAAAAAAATAAACCAAGCGTGATTGAGTTTGATGAGGGGGTGAAAAGAAGGAATATTCTCGTTAAGTGGGATTACATAGTCTCCATGCGTCAGTAAGTTTGTATTGTGCAATGAGTTGTGTGAAAGATTTTTGTAACTTATGAGGAATGTATGCACTAACTGAGTGTCTATCAAAAATGGGTCAAAAACTTCATTGCAGTCACCCACAAGGATGAAATTATCAACGTAGTATTGAGTGATAAGTGGTGCGAGGAAGGTCCAAAAAGTGGTGTCGCCACTCGTAGGAGCATAAACATTTAAAATAGAAATAGGGATATTATTTAGAGTGAGATTCACTAGCACCCATCTAACTAAAGTGTCTGCAGAATGCGTTACTACTTTATTTGGAAGAGATTTTCAAAATAAAATCAAGACTCCATTACGCTTACCATCGTCTGGGGAAAAATAAACTTCACCTACCCAACCCCTCTTCAATTTAGCAGATTCATCAGCCGACAAATGTGATTCCTGTATACAGGCTATATCTGCATTGAGCTTGGCCAGGTGGGATAATATTCTCTGTCTTTTGATTGGTGAATGTAAACCTCTAACATTCCAAGATAATATTTTCAAAGGCATAACATAATTTTAGAAAAGCATATCAAAAAACCAGTTGAGGGAGAATCATGAAGCAGAGAAGTAATTAAGGCATATAAGCATAATAAGAAGAAACACCAGAAGTGAAAGAGTAGAAATGCATTAGAAATAGCATAGTAAAAGTCAGTTAAATAATGGATAAAAAAATTAAGAAGAGAAAAGAAAAAGTATAGGAAAGGAGTAAGCGAAACAGAAGGAAAATGACAAAGGCATGAAATAATGTTAAAGAAGCATATCAAAAAACCATTTGAGGAACAATTGAGAAAAAGAAAAACATTCAAGGCATATAAGCATGATAAGAAGAAACACCAGAAGTGAAAAAGAAGAAGTGCATAGAAAGCAGCATAATTAAAGTCAGGTAAATAATAGATGAAAAGATTGAGAGGAACAAGTAAAAAGTGTAATAAAGAAGTAAGCGAAACAGAAGAAAAATGAGAAATCTGGATCAATAAAGAGATAAAGAGAAGAGGATGAAAAGGATAATAGCGAAAGGAGAGTTGAGATCCTGAGGAACATGAAGAAAAGAAAGAAAGAAATATGAGAACAAAGTAGCAGAATGAGAAGAACAAAAAACGTACATATTGGTGAGAACAAACAAAGGGGATGGAGGATGGAGGCCACATAGAACAATGACGGGTCCTAAGCTCCGAGGGAAGGCAGGGAGGGGAGACGACCGCAACGGACTCCGAGGACATGAGGGTGGGTAATAACGTGGAGGAGGAGATCTGCAAAGAAGGGGAAAAGGATAAAGCTTAACAATAAGAATATAAATTCAATACAAACAAGCAACTAGGAAAACTATCTAAAGAGAACAATCATGAATAACAGCAAAAACATACTATAAATGCAATGGCACAGAATAGGCATGTGAAAAACAATTAACGAGAACTAGATGAAGCAGCGGTATCCATTGTATTGTCACTATGGGAGTACAGAAAACTCTTTAATTTTAGCGGATCTTCGTAAGTAGTAGTTTTATTGTTGAAAGTCACTTTGAAGAGGCAGGGAAGGAAAAGCCCATATCTCGCTCCCATAGAACGCAGCTGTGGTCTAAGTGAAAGAAATTATTTACGCCGGTCAGCAGTGGACTTTGCTTAGTCCTGTGAGAAGAAGAGGAGATTTCCAGACCAAGTAATCCGAGGGATAGCTTTAGCTGCTGACAAAACTGTGAGTAAATCCGTATATTCGAGGAAGTAGATGATGACACCTCTCGGCCTTTCAGGAATAGAAGTAGATAACCCAGCAGTAGGAGGGGGGCCTAAGCGATGAGCTCTCTGTATGTTGAAGATGGTGCTATCCGGCACCTGGAGAATTTTTGGCAAAAAATATTTGAAAAAAGTAAGGGCATCAGACCCCTCCTTGTTCTGCTTTACCTTTAGATAGTTGGCCAGCAATTTCCCAGCCTTATTCTGTCCACCATAAAATTTGGCACTAGATTTTAAGAGGAAATTGGAGGCATTGTACGTGGAATCTTTATTAAACTGAATTTTGGTGGCGATAAGATCATTTAAACAATCCTTTGATTTGGAAGTGTAATATAAGTGCTCTAATTTTTTAATTTTAGAAAGGAGGTCATTGGTGGCTTGTTGGGCTATCTTTCGTTTGCGAGAAACATAGTGAATGATGAAATCTCTAGCTGATGCTTTGAAAGCGTCCCAAACTACAGGGAATGGAACCTCATCCGTGTGATTGAACAAAAAATATTCATGAAAAAAGGATGTGAAAGAAGAAACAAACTGTGCATCGAGAAGGAGAGCATTATTGAAACGCCATTTTTTAATAGAAGTAGGTTTTTGTAATACATTTAAAACAATGGAGACTGGGGCATGATCAGAAATTAAGATGGAGCCAATGTCAGAAGAAATAAGGGATTGGGTAAGTTGATGAGAGATAAAAAAATAAACCAAGCGTGATTGAGTTTGATGAGGGGGTGAAAAGAAGGAATATTCTCGTTAAGTGGGATTACATAGTCTCCATGCGTCAGTAAGTTTGTATTGTGCAATGAGTTGTGTGAAAGATTTTTGTGACTTATGAGGAATGTATGCACTAACTGAGTGTCTATCAAAAATGGGTCAAAAACTTCATTGCAGTCACCCACAAGGATGAAATTATCAACGTAGTATTGAGTGATAAGTGGTGCGAGGGAGGTCCAAAAAGTGGTGTCGCCACTCGTAGGAGCATAAACATTTAAAATAGAAATAGGGATATTATTTAGAGTGAGATTCACTAGCACCCATCTAACTAAAGTGTCTGCAGAATGCATTACTACTTTATTTGGAAGAGATTTTCAAAATAAAATCAAGACTCCATTACGCTTACCATCGTCTGGGGAAAAATAAACTTCACCTACCCAACCCCTCTTCAATTTAGCAGATTCATCAGCCGACAAATGTGATTCCTGTATACAGGCTATATCTGCATTGAGCTTGGCCAGGTGGGATAATATTCTCTGTCTTTTGATTGGTGAATGTAAACCTCTAACATTCCAAGATAATATTTTCAAAGGCATAACATAATTTTAGAAAAGCATATCAAAAAACCAGTTGAGGGAGAATCATGAAGCAGAGAAGTAATTAAGGCATATAAGCATAATAAGAAGAAACACCAGAAGTGAAAGAGAAGAAATGCATTAGAAATAGCATAGTAAAAGTCAGTTAAATAATGGATAAAAAAATTAAGAAGAGAAAAGAAAAAGTATAGGAAAGGAGTAAGCGAAACAGAAGGAAAATGACAAAGGCATGAAATAATGTTAAAGAAGCATATCAAAAAAACAATTTGAGGAACAATTGAGAAAAAGAAAAACATTCAAGGCATATAAGCATGATAAGAAGAAACACCAGAAGTGAAAAAGAAGAAGTGCATAGAAAGCAGCATAATTAAAGTCAGGTAAATAATAGATGAAAAGATTGAGAGGAACAAGTAAAAAGTGTAATAAAGAAGTAAGCGAAACAGAAGAAAAATGAGAAATCTGGATCAATAAAGAGATAAAGAGAAGAGGATGAAAAGGATAATAGCGAAAGGAGAGTTGAGATCCTGAGGAACATGAAGAAAAGAAAGAAAGAAATATGAGAACAAAGTAGCAGAATGAGAAGAACAAAAAACGTACATATTGGTGAGAACAAACAAAGGGGATGGAGGATGGAGGCCACATAGAACAATGACGGGTCCTAAGCTCCGAAGGGAAGGCAGGGAGGAGAGACGACCGCAACGGACTCCGAGGACATGAGGGTGGGTAATAACGTGGAGGAGGAGATCTGCATAGAAGGGGAAAAGGATAAAGCTTAACAATAAGAATATAAATTCAATACAAACAAGCAACTAGGAAAACTATCTAAAGAGAACAATCATGAATAACAGCAAAAACATACTATAAATGCAATGGCACAGAATAGGCATGTGAAAAACAATTAACGAGAACTAGATGAAGCAGCGGTATCCATTGTATTGTCACTATGGGAGTACAGAAAACTCTTTAATTTTAGCGGATCTTCGTAAGTAGTAGTTTTATTGTTGAAAGTCACTTTGAAGAGGCAGGGAAGGAAAAGCCCATATCTCGCTCCCATAGAACGCAGCTGTGGTCTAAGTGAAAGAAATTATTTACGCCGGTCAGCAGTGGACTTTGCTTAGTCCTGTGAGAAGAAGAGGAGATTTCCAGACCAAGTAATCCGAGGGATAGCTTTAGCTGCTGACAAAACTGTGAGTAAATCCGTATATTCGAGGAAGTAGATGATGACACCTCTCGGCCTTTCAGGAATAGAAGTAGATAACCCAGCAGTAGGAGGGGGGCCTAAGCGATGAGCTCTCTGTATGTTGAAGATGGTGCTATCCGGCACCTGGAGAATTTTTGGCAAAAAATATTTGAAAAAAGTAAGGGCATCAGACCCCTCCTTGTTCTGCTTTACCTTTAGATAGTTGGCCAGCAATTTCCCAGCCTTATTCTGTCCACCATAAAATTTGGCACTAGATTTTAAGAGGAAATTGGAGGCATTGTACGTGGAATCTTTATTAAACTGAATTTTGGTGGCGATAAGATCATTTAAACAATCCTTTGATTTGGAAGTGTAATATAAGTGCTCTAATTTTTTAATTTTAGAAAGGAGGTCATTGGTGGCTTGTTGGGCTATCTTTCGTTTGCGAGAAACATAGTGAATGATGAAATCTCTAGCTGATGCTTTGAAAGCGTCCCAAACTACAGGGAATGGAACCTCATCCGTGTGATTGAACAAAAAATATTCATGAAAAAAGGATGTGAAAGAAGAAACAAACTGTGCATCGAGAAGGAGAGCATTATTGAAACGCCATTTTTTAATAGAAGTAGGTTTTTGTAATACATTTAAAACAATGAAGACTGGGGCATGATCAGAAATTAAGATGGAGCCAATGTCAGAAGAAATAAGGGATTGGGTAAGTTGATGAGAGATAAAAAAATAAACCAAGCGTGATTGAGTTTGATGAGGGGGTGAAAAGAAGGAATATTCTCGTTAAGTGGGATTACATAGTCTCCATGCGTCAGTAAGTTTGTATTGTGCAATGAGTTGTGTGAAAGATTTTTGTGACTTATGAGGAATGTATGCACTAACTGAGTGTCTATCAAAAATGGGTCAAAAACTTCATTGCAGTCACCCACAAGGATGAAATTATCAACGTAGTATTGAGTGATAAGTGGTGCGAGGGAGGTCCAAAAAGTGGTGTCGCCACTCGTAGGAGCATAAACATTTAAAATAGAAATAGGGATATTATTTAGAGTGAGATTCACTAGCACCCATCTAACTAAAGTGTCTGCAGAATGCGTTACTACTTTATTTGGAAGAGATTTTCAAAATAAAATCAAGACTCCATTACGCTTACCATCGTCTGGGGAAAAATAAACTTCACCTACCCAACCCCTCTTCAATTTAGCAGATTCATCAGCCGACAAATGTGATTCCTGTATACAGGCTATATCTGCATTGAGCTTGGCCAGGTGGGATAATATTCTCTGTCTTTTGATTGGTGAATGTAAACCTCTAACATTCCAAGATAATATTTTCAAAGGCATAACATAATTTTAGAAAAGCATATCAAAAAACCAGTTGAGGGAGAATCATGAAGCAGAGAAGTAATTAAGGCATATAAGCATAATAAGAAGAAACACCAGAAGTGAAAGAGTAGAAATGCATTAGAAATAGCATAGTAAAAGTCAGTTAAATAATGGATAAAAAAATTAAGAAGAGAAAAGAAAAAGTATAGGAAAGGAGTAAGCGAAACAGAAGGAAAATGACAAAGGCATGAAATAATGTTAAAGAAGCATATCAAAAAACCATTTGAGGAACAATTGAGAAAAAGAAAAACATTCAAGGCATATAAGCATGATAAGAAGAAACACCAGAAGTGAAAAAGAAGAAGTGCATAGAAAGCAGCATAATTAAAGTCAGGTAAATAATAGATGAAAAGATTGAGAGGAACAAGTAAAAAGTGTAATAAAGAAGTAAGCGAAACAGAAGAAAAATGAGAAATCTGGATCAATAAAGAGATAAAGAGAAGAGGATGAAAAGGATAATAGCGAAAGGAGAGTTGAGATCCTGAGGAACATGAAGAAAAGAAAGAAAGAAATATGAGAACAAAGTAGCAGAATGAGAAGAACAAAAAACGTACATATTGGTGAGAACAAACAAAGGGGATGGAGGATGGAGGCCACATAGAACAATGACGGGTCCTAAGCTCCGAGGGAAGGCAGGGAGGGGAGACGACCGCAACGGACTCCGAGGACATGAGGGTGGGTAATAACGTGGAGGAGGAGATCTGCAAAGAAGGGGAAAAGGATAAAGCTTAACAATAAGAATATAAATTCAATACAAACAAGCAACTAGGAAAACTATCTAAAGAGAACAATCATGAATAACAGCAAAAACATACTATAAATGCAATGGCACAGAATAGGCATGTGAAAAACAATTAACGAGAACTAGATGAAGCAGCGGTATCCATTGTATTGTCACTATGGGAGTACAGAAAACTCTTTAATTTTAGCGGATCTTCGTAAGTAATAGTTTTATTGTTGAAAGTCACTTTGAAGAGGCAGGGAAGGAAAAGCCCATATCTCGCTCCCATAGAACGCAGCTGTGGTCTAAGTGAAAGAAATTATTTACGCCGGTCAGCAGTGGACTTTGCATAGTCCTGTGAGAAGAAGAGGAGATTTCCAGACCAAGTAATCCGAGGGATAGCTTCAGCTGCTGACAAAACTGTGAGTAAATCCGTATATTCGAGGAAGTAGATGATGACACCTCTCGGCCTTTCAGGAATAGAAGTAGATAACCCAGCAGTAGGAGGGGGGCCTAAGCGATGAGCTCTCTGTATGTTGAAGATGGTGCTATCCGGCACCTGGAGAATTTTTGGCAAAAAAGATTTGAAAAAAGTAAGGGCATCAGACCCCTCCTTGTTCTGCTTTACCTTTAGATAGTTGGCCAGCAATTTCCCAGCCTTATTCTGTCCACCATAAAATTTGGCGCTAGATTTTAAGAGGAAATTGGAGGCATTGTACGTGGAATCTTTATTAAACTGAATTTTGGAGGCGATAAGATCATTTAAACAATCCTTTGATTTGGAAGTGTAATATAAGTGCTCTAATTTTTTTATTTTAGAAAGGAGGTCATTGGTGGCTTGTTGGGCTATCTTTCGTTTGCGAGAAATATAGTGAATGATGAAATCTCTAGCTGATGCTTTGAAAGCGTCCCAAACTACAGGGAATGGAACCTCATCCGTGTGATTGAACAAAAAATATTCATGAAAAAAGGATGTGAAAGAAGAAACAAACTGTGCATCGAGAAGGAGAGCATTATTGAAACGCCATTTTTTAATAGAAGTAGGTTTTTGTAATACATTTAAAACAATGGAGACTGGGGCATGATCAGAAATTAGGATGGAGCCA
The DNA here is from genome assembly GCF_964261635.1 of Lissotriton helveticus. Classification (NCBI taxonomy): domain Eukaryota; kingdom Metazoa; phylum Chordata; class Amphibia; order Caudata; family Salamandridae; genus Lissotriton; species Lissotriton helveticus. The sequence goes on along the minus strand of NC_136065.1, from coordinate 358,982,506 downwards.
ATGTCAGAAGAAATAAGGGATTGGGTAAGTTGATGAGAGATAAAAAAATAAACCAAGCGTGATTGAGTTTGATGAGGGGGTGAAAAGAGGGAGTATTCTCGTTAAGTGGGATTACATAGTCTCCATGCGTCAGTAAGTTTGTATTGTGCAATGAGTTGTGTGAAAGATTTTTGTGACTTATGAGGAATGTATGCACTAACTGAGTGTCTATCAAAAAATGGGTCAAAAACTTCATTGCAGTCACCCACAAGGATGAAATTATCAACGTAGTATTGAGTGATAAGTGGTGCGAGGGAGGTCCAAAAAGTGGTGTCGCCACTCGTAGGAGCATAAACATTTAAAATAGAAATAGGGATATTATTTAGAGTGAGATTCACTAGCACCCATCTAACTAAAGTGTCTGCAGAATGCGTTACTACTTTAATTGGAAGAGATTTTCGAAATAAAATCAAGACTCCATTACGCTTACCATCGTCTGGGGAAAAATAAACTTCACCTACCCAACCCCTCTTCAATTTAGCAGATTCATCAGCCGACAAATGTGATTCCTGTATACAGGCTATATCTGCATTGAGCTTGGCCAGGTGGGATAATATTCTCTGTCTTTTGATTGGTGAATGTAAACCTCTAACATTCCAAGATAATATTTTCAAAGGCATAACATAATTTTAGAAAAGCATATCAAAAAACCAGTTGAGGGAGAATTATGAAGCAGAGAAGTAATTAAGGCATATAAGCATAATAAGAAGAAACACCAGAAGTGAAAGAGAAGAAATGCATTCGAAATAGCATAGTAAAAGTCAGTTAAATAATGGATAAAAAAATTAAGAAGAGAAAAGAAAAAGTATAGGAAAGGAGTAAGCGAAACAGAAGGAAAATGACAAAGGCATAAAATAATGTTAAAGAAGCATATCAAAAAACCAGTTGAGGAACAATTGAGAAAAAGAAAAACATTCAAGGCATATAAGCATGATAAGAAGAAACACCAGAAGTGAAAAAGAAGAAGTGCATAGAAAGCAGCATAATTAAAGTCAGGTAAATAATAGATGAAAAGATTGAGAGGAACAAGTAAAAAGTGTAATAAAGAAGTAAGCGAAACAGAAGAAAAATGAGAAATCTGGATCAATAAAGAGATAAAGAGAAGAGGATGAAAAGGATAATAGCGAAAGGAGAGTTGAGATCCTGAGGAACATGAAGAAAAGAAAGAAAGAAATATGAGAACAAAGTAGCAGAATGAGAAGAACAAAAAACGTACATATTGGTGAGAACAAACAAAGGGGATGGAGGATGGAGGCCACATAGAACAATGACGGGTCCTAAGCTCCGAAGGGAAGGCAGGGAGGGGAGACGACCGCAACGGACTCCGAGGACATGAGGGTGGGTAATAACGTGGAGGAGGAGATCTGCATAGAAGGGGAAAAGGATAAAGCTTAACAATAAGAATATAAATTCAATACAAACAAGCAACTAGGAAAACTATCTAAAGAGAACAATCATGAATAACAGCAAAAACTTACTATAAATGCAATGGCACAGAATAGGCATGTGAAAAACAATTAACGAGAACTAGATGAAGCAGCGGTATCCATTGTATTGTCACTATGGGAGTACAGAAAACTCTTTAATTTTAGCGGATATTCGTAAGTAGTAGTTTTATTGTTAAAAGTCACTTTGAAGAGGCAGGGAAGGAAAAGCCCATATCTCGCTCCCATAGAACGCAGCTGTGGTCTAAGTGAAAGAAATTATTTACGCCGGTCAGCAGTGGACTTTGCATAGTCCTGTGAGAAGAAGAGGAGATTTCTAGACCAAGTAATCCGAGGGATAGCTTTAGCTGCTGACAAAACTGTGAGTAAATCCGTATATTCGAGGAAGTAGATGATGACACCTCTCGGCCTTTCAGGAATAGAAGTAGATAACCCAGCAGTAGGAGGGGGGCCTAAGGGATGAGCTCTCTGTATGTTGAAGATGGTGCTATCCGGCACCTGGAGAATTTTTGGCAAAAAAGATTTGAAAAAAGTAAGGGCATCAGACCCCTCCTTGTTTTGCTTTACCTTTAGATAGTTGGCCAGCAATTTCCCAGCCTTATTCTGTCCACCATAAAATTTGGCACTAGATTTTAAGAGGAAATTGGAGGCATTGTACGTGGAATCTTTATTAAACTGAATTTTGGTGGCGATAAGATCATTTAAACAATCCTTTGATTTGGAAGTGTAATATAAGTGCTCTAATTTTTTAATTTTAGAAAGGAGGTCATTGGTGGCTTGTTGGGCTATCTTTCGTTTGCGAGAAACATAGTGAATGATGAAATCTCTAGCTGATGCTTTGAAAGCGTCCCAAACTACAGGGAATGGAACCTCATCCGTGTGATTGAACGAAAAATATTCATGAAAAAAGGATGTGAAAGAAGAAACAAACTGTGCATCGAGAAGGAGAGCATTATTGAAACGCCATTTTTTAATAGAAGTAGGTTTTTGAAATACATTTAAAACAATGGAGACTGGGGCATGATCAGAAATTAAGATGGAGCCAATGTCAGAAGAAATAAGGGATTGGGTAAGTTGATGAGAGATAAAAAAATAAACCAAGCGTGATTGAGTTTGATGAGGGGGTGAAAAGAAGGAATATTCTCGTTAAGTGGGATTACATAGTCTCCATGCGTCAGTAAGTTTGTATTGTGCAATGAGTTGTGTGAAAGATTTTTGTGACTTATGAGGAATGTATGCACTAACTGAGTGTCTATCAAAAATGGGTCAAAAACTTCATTGCAGTCACCCACAAATTATCAACGTAGTATTGAGTGATAAGTGGTGCGAGGGAGGTCCAAAAAGTGGTGTCGCCACTCGTAGGAGCATAAACATTTAAAATAGAAATAGGGATATTATTTAGAGTGAGATTCACTAGCACCCATCTAACTAAAGTGTCTGCAGAATGCGTTACTACTTTATTTGGAAGAGATTTTCGAAATAAAATCAAGACTCCATTACGCTTACCATCGTCTGGGGAAAAATAAACTTCACCTACCCAACCCCTCTTCAATTTAGCAGATTCATCAGCCGACAAATGTGATTCCTGTATACAGGCTATATCTGCATTGAGCTTGGCCAGGTGGGATAATATTCTCTGTCTTTTGATTGGTGAATGTAAACCTCTAACATTCCAAGAAAATATTTTCAAAGGCATAACATAATTTTAGAAAAGCATATCAAAAAACCAGTTGAGGGAGAATCATGAAGCAGAGAAGTAATTAAGGCATATAAGCATAATAAGAAGAAACACCAGAAGTGAAAGAGAAGAAATGCATTAGAAATAGCATAGTAAAAGTTAGTTAAATAATGGATAAAAAAATTAAGAAGAGAAAAGAAAAAGTATAGGAAAGGAGTAAGCGAACAGAAGGAAAATGACAAAGGCATGAAATAATGTTAAAGAAGCATATCAAAAAACCAGTTGAGGAACAATTGAGAAAAAGAAAAACATTCAAGGCATATAAGCATGATAAGAAGAAACACCAGAAGTGAAAAAGAAGAAGTGCATAGAAAGCAGCATAATTAAAGTCAGGTAAATAATAGATGAAAAGATTGAGAGGAACAAGTAAAAAGTGTAATAAAGAAGTAAGCGAAACAGAAGAAAAATGAGAAATCTGGATCAATAAAGAGATAAAGAGAAGAGGATGAAAAGGATAATAGCGAAAGGAGAGTTGAGATCCTGAGGAACATGAAGAAAAGAAAGAAAGAAATATGAGAACAAAGTAGCAGAATGAGAAGAACAAAAAACGTACATATTGGTGAGAACAAACAAAGGGGATGGAGGATGGAGGCCACATAGAACAATGACGGGTCCTAAGCTCCGAAGGGAAGGCAGGGAGGGGAGACGACCGCAACGGACTCCGAGGACATGAGGGTGGGTAATAACGTGGAGGAGGAGATCTGCATAGAAGGGGAAAAGGATAAAGCTTAACAATAAGAATATAAATTCAATACAAACAAGCAACTAGGAAAACTATCTAAAGAGAACAATCATGAATAACAGCAAAAACATACTATAAATGCAATGGCACAGAATAGGCATGTGAAAAACAATTAACGAGAACTAGATGAAGCAGCGGTATCCATTGTATTGTCACTATGGGAGTAGAGAAAACTCTTTAATTTTAGCGGATCTTAGTAAGTAATAGTTTTATTGTTGAAAGTCACTTTGAAGAGGCAGGGAAGGAAAAGACCATATCTCGCTCCCATAGAACGCAGCTGTGGTCTAAGTGAAAGAAATTATTTACGCCGGTCAGCAGTGGACTTTGCATAGTCCTGTGAAAAGAAGAGGAGATTTCCAGACCAAGTAATCCGAGGGATAGCTTTAGCTGCTGACAAAACTGTGAGTAAATCCGTATATTCGAGGAAGTAGATGATGACACCTCTCGGCCTTTCAGGAATAGAAGTAGATAACCCAGCAGTAGGAGGGGGGCCTAAGCGATGAGCTCTCTGTATGTTGAAGATGGTGCTATCCGGCACCTGGAGAATTTTTGGCAAAAAAGATTTGAAAAAGGTAAGGGCATCAGACCCCTCCTTGTTCTGCTTTACCTTTAGATAGTTGGCCAGCAATTTCCCAGCCTTATTCTGTCCACCATAAAATTTGGCGCTAGATTTTAAGAGGAAATTGGAGGCATTGTACGTGGAATCTTTATTAAACTGAATTTTGGTGGCGATAAGATCATTTAAACAATCCTTTGATTTGGAAGTGTAATATAAGTGCTCTAATTTTTTAATTTTAGAAAGGAGGTCATTGGTGGCTTGTTGGGCTATCTTTCGTTTGCGAGAAATATAGTGAATGATGAAATCTCTAGCTGATGCTTTGAAAGCATCCCAAACTACAGGGAATGGAACCTCATCCGTGTGATTGAACAAAAAATATTCATGAAAAAAGGATGTGAAAGAAGAAACAAACTGTGCATCGAGAAGGAGAGCATTATTGAAACGCCATTTTTTAATAGAAGTAGGTTTTTGTAATACATTTAAAACAATGGAGACTGGGGCATGATCAGAAATTAGGATGGAGCCAATGTCAGAAGAAATAGGGGATTGGGTAAGTTGATGAGAGATAAAAAAATAAACCAAGCGTGATTGAGTTTGATGAGGGGGTGAAAAGAAGGAGTATTCTCGTTAAGTGGGATTACATAGTCTCCATGCGTCAGTAAGTTTGTATTGTGCAATGAGTTGTGTGAAAGATTTTTGTGACTTATGAGGAATGTATGCACTAACTGAGTGTCTATCAAAAAATGGGTCAAAAACTTCATTGCAGTCACCCACAAGGATGAAATTATCAACGTAGTATTGAGTGATAAGTGGTGCGAGGGAGGTCCAAAAAGTGGTGTCGCCACTCGTAGGAGCATAAACATTTAAAATAGAAATAGGGATATTATTTAGAGTGAGATTCACTAGCACCCATCTAACTAAAGTGTCTGCAGAATGCGTTACTACTTTAATTGGAAGAGATTTTCGAAATAAAATCAAGACTCCATTACGCTTACCATCGTCTGGGGAAAAATAAACTTCACCTACCCAACCCCTCTTCAATTTCGTAGATTCATCAGCCGACAAATGTGATTCCTGTATACAGGCTATATCTGCATTGAGCTTGGCCAGGTGGGATAATATTCTCTGTCTTTTGATTGGTGAATGTAAACCTCTAACATTCCAAGATAATATTTTCAAAGGCATAACATAATTTTAGAAAAGCATATCAAAAAACCTGTTGAGGGAGAATCATGAAGCAGAGAAGTAATTAAGGCATATAAGCATAATAAGAAGAAACACCAGAAGTGAAAGAGAAGAAATGCATTAGAAATAGCATAGTAAAAGTCAGGTAAATAATGGATAAAAAAATTAAGAAGAGAAAAGAAAAAGTATAGGAAAGGAGTAAGCGAAACAGAAGGAAAATGACAAAGGCATGAAATAATGTTAAAGAAGCATATCAAAAAACCAGTTGAGGAACAATTGAGAAAAAGAAAAACATTCAAGGCATATAAGCATGATAAGAAGAAACACCAGAAGTGAAAAAGAAGAAGTGCATAGAAAGCAGCATAATTAAAGTCAGGTAAATAATAGATGAAAAGATTGAGAGGAACAAGTAAAAAGTGTAATAAAGAAGTAAGCGAAACAGAAGAAAAATGAGAAATCTGGATCAATAAAGAGATAAAGAGAAGAGGATGAAAAGGATAATAGCGAAAGGAGAGTTGAGATCCTGAGGAACATGAAGAAAAGAAAGAAAGAAATATGAGAACAAAGTAGCAGAATGAGAAGAACAAAAAACGTACATATTGGTGAGAACAAACAAAGGGGATGGAGGATGGAGGCCACATAGAACAATGACGGGTCCTAAGCTCCGAAGGGAAGGCAGGGAGGGGAGATGACCGCAACGGACTCCGAGGACATGAGGGTGGGTAATAACGTGGAGGAGGAGATCTGCATAGAAGGGGAAAAGGATAAAGCTTAACAATAAGAATATAAATTCAATACAAACAAGCAACTAGGAAAACTATCTAAAGAGAACAATCATGAATAACAGCAAAAACATACTATAAATGCAATGGCACAGAATAGGCATGTGAAAAACAATTAACGAGAACTAGATGAAGCAGCGGTATCCATTGTATTGTCACTATGGGAGTACAGAAAACTCTTTAATTTTAGCGGATCTTCGTAAGTAATAGTTTTATTGTTGAAAGTCACTTTGAAGAGGCAGGGAAGGAAAAGCCCATATCTCGCTCCCATAGAACGCAGCTGTGGTCTAAGTGAAAGAAATTATTTACGCCGGTCAGCAGTGGACTTTGCATAGTCCTGTGATAAGAAGATGAGATTTCCAGACCAAGTAATCCGAGGGATAGCTTTAGCTGCTGACAAAACTGTGAGTAAATCCGTATATTCGAGGAAGTAGATGATGACACCTCTCGGCCTTTCAGGAATAGAAGTAGATAACCCAGCAGTAGGAGGGGGGCCTAAGCGATGAGCTCTCTGTATGTTGAAGATGGTGCTATCCGGCACCTGGAGAATTTTTGGCAAAAAAGATTTGAAAAAAGTAAGGGCCTCAGACCCCTCCTTGTTCTGCTTTACCTTTAGATAGTTGGCCAGCAATTTCCCAGCCTTATTCTGTCCACCATAAAATTTGGCGCTAGATTTTAAGAGGAAATTGGAGGCATTGTACGTGGAATCTTTATTAAACTGAATTTTGGTGGCGATAAGATCATTTAAACAATCCTTTGATTTGGAAGTGTAATATAAGTGCTCTAATTTTTTAATTTTAGAAAGGAGGTCATTGGTGGCTTGTTGGGCTATCTTTCGTTTGCGAGAAACATAGTGAATGATGAAATCTCTAGCTGATGCTTTGAAAGCGTCCCAAACTACAGGGAATGGAACCTCATCTGTGTGATTGAACAAAAAATATTCATGAAAAAAGGATGTGAAAGAAGAAACAAACTGTGCATCGAGAAGGAGAGCATTATTGAAAAGCCATTTTTTAATAGAAGTAGGTTTTTGTAATACATTTAAAACAATGGAGACTGGGGCATGATCAGAAATTAGGATGGAGCCAATGTCAGAAGAAATAAGGGATTGGGTAAGTTGATGAGAGATAAAAAAATAAACCAAGCGTGATTGAGTTTGATGAGGGGGTGAAAAGAAGGAGTATTCTCGTTAAGTGGGATTACATAGTCTCCATGCGTCAGTAAGTTTGTATTGTGCAATGAGTTGTGTGAAAGATTTTTGTGACTTATGAGGAATGTATGCACTAACTGAGTGTCTATCAAAAAATGGGTCAAAAACTTCATTGCAGTCACCCACAAGGATGAAATTATCAACGTAGTATTGAGTGATAAGTGGTGCGAGGGAGGTCCAAAAAGTGGTGTCGCCACTCGTAGGAGCATAAACATTTAAAATAGAAATAGGGATATTATTTAGAGTGAGATTCACTAGCACCCATCTAACTAAAGTGTCTGCAGAATGCGTTACTACTTTAATTGGAAGAGATTTTCGAAATAAAATCAAGACTCCATTACGCTTACCATCGTCTGGGGAAAAATAAACTTCACCTACCCAACCCCTCTTCAATTTAGCAGATTCATCAGCCAACAAATGTGATTCCTGTATACAGGCTATATCTGCATTGAGCTTGGCCAGGTGGGATAAAATTCTCTGTCTTTTGATTGGTGAATGTAAATCTCTAACATTCCAAGATAATATTTTCAAAGGCATAACATAATTTTAGAAAAGCATATCAAAAAACCATTTGAGGGAGAATTATGAAGCAGAGAAGTAATTAAGGCATATAAGCATAATAAGAAGAAACACCAGAAGTGAAAGAGAAGAAATGCATTAGAAATAGCATAGTAAAAGTCAGTTAAATAATGGATAAAAAAATTAAGAAGAGAAAAGAAAAAGTATAGGAAAGGAGTAAGCGAAACAGAAGGAAAATGACAAAGGCATGAAATAATGTTAAAGAAGCATATCAAAAAACCAGTTGAGGAACAATTGAGAAAAAGAAAAACATTCAAGGCATATAAGCATGATAAGAAGAAACACCAGAAGTGAAAAAGAAGAAGTGCATAGAAAGCAGCATAATTAAAGTCAGGTAAATAATAGATGAAAAGATTGAGAGGAACAAGTAAAAAGTGTAATAAAGAAGTAAGCGAAACAGAAGAAAAATGAGAAATCTGGATCAATAAAGAGATAAAGAGAAGAGGATGAAAAGGATAATAGCGAAAGGAGAGTTGAGATCCTGAGGAACATGAAGAAAAGAAAGAAAGAAATATGAGAACAAAGTAGCAGAATGAGAAGAACAAAAAACGTACATATTGGTGAGAACAAACAAAGGGGATGGAGGATGGAGGCCACATAGAACAATGACGGGTCCTAAGCTCCGAAGGGAAGGCAGGGAGGGGAGACGACCGCAACGGACTCCGAGGACATGAGGGTGGGTAATAACATGGAGGAGGAGATCTGCATAGAAGAGGAAAAGGATAAAGCTTAACAATAAGAATATAAATTCAATACAAACAAGCAACTAGGAAAACTATCTAAAGAGAACAATCATGAATAACAGCAAAAACATACTATAAATGCAATGGCACAGAATAGGCATGTGAAAAACAATTAACGAGAACTAGATGAAGCAGCGGTATCCATTGTATTGTCACTATGGGAGTACAGAAAACTCTTTAATTTTAGCGGATCTTCGTAAGTAGTAGTTTTATTGTTGAAAGTCACTTTGAAGAGGCAGGGAAGGAAAAGCCCATATCTCGCTCCCATAGAACGCAGCTGTGGTCTAAGTGAAAGAAATTATTTACGCCGGTCAGCAGTGGACTTTGCATAGTCCTGTGAGAAGAAGAGGAGATTTCCAGACCAAGTAATCCGAGGGATAGCTTTAGCTGCTGACAAAACTGTGAGTAAATCCGTATATTCGAGGAAGTAGATGATGACACCTCTCGGCCTTTCAGGAATAGAAGTAGATAACCCAGCAGTAGGAGGGGGGCCTAAGCGATGAGCTCTCTGTATGTTGAAGATGGTGCTATCCGGCACCTGGAGAATTTTTGGCAAAAAAGATTTGAAAAAGGTAAGGGCATCAGACACCTCCTTGTTCTGCTTTACCTTTAGATAGTTGGCCAGCAATTTCCCAGCCTTATTCTGTCCACCATAAAATTTGGCGCTTGATTTTAAGAGGAAATTGGAGGCATTGTACGTGGAATCTTTATTAAACTGAATTTTGGTGGCGATAAGATCATTTAAACAATCCTTTGATTTGGAAGTGTAATATAAGTGCTCTAATTTTTTAATTTTAGAAAGGAGGTCATTGGTGGCTTGTTGGGCTATCTTTCGTTTGCGAGAAACATAGTGAATGATGAAATCTCTAGCTGATGTTTTGAAAGCGTCCCAAACTACAGGGAATGGAACCTCATCCGTGTGATTGAACAAAAAATATTCATGAAAAAAGGATGTGAAAGAAGAAACAAACTGTGCATCGAGAAGGAGAGCATTATTGAAACGCCATTTTTTAATAGAAGTAGGTTTTTGTAATACATTTAAAACAATGGAGACTGGGGCATGATCAGAAATTAAGATGGAGCCAATGTCAGAAGAAATAAGGGATTGGGTAAGTTGATGAGAGATAAAAAAATAAACCAAGCGTGATTGAGTTTGATGAGGGGGTGAAAAGAAGGAATATTCTCGTTAAGTGGGATTACATAGTCTCCATGCGTCAGTAAGTTTGTATTGTGCAATGAGTTGTGTGAAAGATTTTTGTGACTTATGAGGAATGTATGCACTAACTGAGTGTCTATCAAAAATGGGTCAAAAACTTCATTGCAGTCACCCACAAGGATGAAATTATCAACGTAGTATTGAGTGATAAGTGGTGCGAGGGAGGTCCAAAAAGTGGTGTCGCCACTCGTAGGAGCATAAACATTTAAAATAGAAATAGGGATATTATTTAGAGTGAGATTCACTAGCACCCATCTAACTAAAGTGTCTGCAGAATGCGTTACTACTTTATTTGGAAGAGATTTTCGAAATAAAATCAAGACTCCATTACCCTTACCATCGTCTGGGGAAAAATAAACTTCACCTACCCAACCCCTCTTCAATTTAGCAGATTCATCAGCCGACAAATGTGATTCCTGTATACAGGCTATATCTGCATTGAGCTTGGCCAGGTGGGATAATATTCTCTGTCTTTTGATTGCTGAATGTAAACCTCTAACATTCCAAGATAATATTTTCAAAGGCATAACATAATTTTAGAAAAGCATATCAAAAAACCAGTTGAGGGAGAATTATGAAGCAGAGAAGTAATTAAGGCATATAAGCATAATAAGAAGAAACACCAGAAGTGAAAGAGAAGAAATGCATTAGAAATAGCATAGTAAAAGTCAGTTAAATAATGGATAAAAAAATTAAGAAGAGAAAAGAAAAAGTATAGGAAAGGAGTAAGCGAAACAGAAGGAAAATGACAAAGGCATGAAATAATGTTAAAGAAGCATATCAAAAAACCAGTTGAGGAACAATTGAGAAAAAGAAAAACATTCAAGGCATATAAGCATGATAAGAAGAAACACCAGAAGTGAAAAAGAAGAAGTGCATAGAAAGCAGCATAATTAAAGTCAGGTAAATAATAGATGAAAAGATTGAGAGGAACAAGTAAAAAGTGTAATAAAGAAGTAAGCGAAACAGAAGAAAAATGAGAAATCTGGATCAATAAAGAGATAAAGAGAAGAGGATGAAAAGGATAATAGCGAAAGGAGAGTTGAGATCCTGAGGAACATGAAGAAAAGAAAGAAAGAAATATGAGAACAAAGTAGCAGAATGAGAAGAACAAAAAACGTACATATTGGTGAGAACAAACAAAGGGGATGGAGGATGGAGGCCACATAGAACAATGACGGGTCCTAAGCTCCGAAGGGAAGGCAGGGAGGGGAGACGACCGCAACGGACTCCGAGGACATGAGGGTGGGTAATAACATGGAGGAGGAGATCTGCATAGAAGAGGAAAAGGATAAAGCTTAACAATAAGAATATAAATTCAATACAAACAAGCAACTAGGAAAACTATCTAAAGAGAACAATCATGAATAACAGCAAAAACATACTATAAATGCAATGGCACAGAATAGGCATGTGAAAAACAATTAACGAGAACTAGATGAAGCAGCGGTATCCATTGTATTGTCACTATGGGAGTAGAGAAAACTCTTTAATTTTAGCGGATCTTCGTAAGTAATAGTTTTATTGTTGAAAGTCACTTTGAAGAGGCAGGGAAGGAAAAGCCCATATCTCGCTCCCATAGAACGCAGCTGTGGTCTAAGTGAAAGAAATTATTTACGCCGGTCAGCAGTGGACTTTGCATAGTCCTGTGAAAAGAAGAGGAGATTTCCAGACCAAGTAATCCGAGGGATAGCTTTAGCTGCTGACAAAACTGTGAGTAAATCCGTATATTCGAGGAAGTAGATGATGACACCTCTCAGCCTTTCAGGAATAGAAGTAGATAACCCAGCAGTAGGAGGGGGGCCTAAGCGATGAGCTCTCTGTATGTTGAAGATGGTGCTATCCGGCACCTGGAGAATTTTTGGCAAAAAAGATTTGAAAAAAGTAAGGGCATCAGACCCCTCCTTGTTCTGCTTTACCTTTAGATAGTTGGCCAGCAATTTCCCAGCCTTATTCTGTCCACCATAAAATTTGGCGCTAGATTTTAAGAGGAAATTGGAGGCATTGTACGTGGAATCTTTATTAAACTGAATTTTGGTGGCGATAAGATCATTTAAACAATCCTTTGATTTGGAAGTGTAATATAAGTGCTCTAATTTTTTAATTTTAGAAAGGAGGTCATTGGTGGCTTGTTGGGCTATCTTTCGTTTGCGAGAAATATAGTGAATGATGAAATCTCTAGCTGATGCTTTGAAAGCATCCCAAACTACAGGGAATGGAACCTCATCCGTGTGATTGAACAAAAAATATTCATGAAAAAAGGATGTGAAAGAAGAAACAAACTGTGCATCGAGAAGGAGAGCATTATTGAAACGCCATTTTTTAATAGAAGTAGGTTTTTGTAATACATTTAAAACAATGGAGACTGGGGCATGATCAGAAATTAGGATGGAGCCAATGTCAGAAGAAATAGGGGATTGGGTAAGTTGATGAGAGATAAAAAAATAAACCAAGCATGATTGAGTTTGATGAGGGGGTGAAAAGAAGGAGTATTCTCGTTAAGTGGGATTACATAGTCTCCATGCGTCAGTAAGTTTGTATTGTGCAATGAGTTGTGTGAAAGATTTTTGTGACTTATGAGGAATGTATGCACTAACTGAGTGTCTATCAAAAAATGGGTCAAAAACTTCATTGCAGTCACCCACAAGGATGAAATTATCAACGTAGTATTGAGTGATAAGTGGTGCGAGGGAGGTCCAAAAAGTGGTATCGCCACTCGTAGGAGCATAAACATTTAAAATAGAAATAGGGATATTATTTAGAGTGAGATTCACTAGCACCCATCTAACTAAAGTGTCTGCAGAATGCGTTACTACTTTAATTGGAAGAGATTTTCGAAATAAAATCAAGACTCCATTACGCTTACCATCGTCTGGGGAAAAATAAACTTCACCTACCCAACCCCTCTTCAATTTCGCAGATTCATCAGCCGACAAATGTGATTCCTGTATACAGGCTATATCTGCATTGAGCTTGGCCAGGTGGGATAATATTCTCTGTCTTTTGATTGGTGAATGTAAACCTCTAACATTCCAAGATAATATTTTCAAAGGCATAACATAATTTTAGAAAAGCATATCAAAAAACCTGTTGAGGGAGAATCATGAAGCAGAGAAGTAATTAAGGCATATAAGCATAATAAGAAGAAACACCAGAAGTGAAAGAGAAGAAATGCATTAGAAATAGCATAGTAAAAGTCAGTTAAATAATGGATAAAAAAATTAAGAAGAGAAAAGAAAAAGTATAGGAAAGGAGTAAGCGAAACAGAAGGAAAATGACAAAGGCATGAAATAATGTTAAAGAAGCATATCAAAAAACCAGTTGAGGAACAATTGAGAAAAAGAAAAACATTCAAGGCATATAAGCATGATAAGAAGAAACACCAGAAGTGAAAAAGAAGAAGTGCATAGAAAGCAGCATAATTAAAGTCAGGTAAATAATAGAAGAAAAGATTGAGAGGAACAAGTAAAAAGTGTAATAAAGAAGTAAGCGAAACAGAAGAAAAATGAGAAATCTGGATCAATAAAGAGATAAAGAGAAGAGGATGAAAAGGATAATAGCGAAAGGAGAGTTGAGATCCTGAGGAACATGAAGAAAAGAAAGAAAGAAATATGAGAACAAAGTAGCAGAATGAGAAGAACAAAAAACGTACATATTGGTGAGAACAAACAAAGGGGATGGAGGATGGAGGCCACATAGAACAATGACGGGTCCTAAGCTCCGAAGGGAAGGCAGGGAGGGGAGACGACCGCAACGGACTCTGAGGACATGAGGGTGGGTAATAACATGGAGGAGGAGATCTGCATAGAAGAGGAAAAGGATAAAGCTTAACAATAAGAATATAAATTCAATACAAACAAGCAACTAGGAAAACTATCTAAAGAGAACAATCATGAATAACAGCAAAAACATACTATAAATGCAATGGCACAGAATAGGCATGTGAAAAACAATTAACGAGAACTAGATGAAGCAGCGGTATCCATTGTATTGTCACTATGGGAGTACAGAAAACTCTTTAATTTTAGCGGATCTTCGTAAGTAATAGTTTTATTGTTGAAAGTCACTTTGAAGAGGCAGGGAAGGAAAAGCCCATATCTCGCTCCCATAGAACGCAGCTGTGGTCTAAGTGAAAGAAATTATTTACGCCGGTCAGCAGTGGACTTTGCATAGTCCTGTGAGAAGAAGAGGAGATTTCCAGACCAAGTAATCCGAGGGATAGCTTTAGCTGCTGACAAAACTGTGAATAAATCCGTATATTCGAGGAAGTAGATGATGACACCTCTCGGCCTTTCAGGAATAGAAGTAGATAACCCAGCAGTAGGAGGGGGGCCTAAGCGATGAGCTCTCTGTATGTTGAAGATGGTGCTATCCGGCACCTGGAGAATTTTTGGCAAAAAAGATTTGAAAAAAGTAAGGGCATCAGACCCCTCCTTGTTCTGCTTTACCTTTAGATAGTTGGCCAGCAATTTCCCAGCCTTATTCTGTCCACCATAAAATTTGGCGCTAGATTTTAAGAGGAAATTGGAGGCATTGTACGTGGAATCTTTATTAAACTGAATTTTGGTGGCGATAAGATCATTTAAACAATCCTTTGATTTGGAAGTGTAATATAAGTGCTCTAATTTTTTAATTTTAGAAAGGAGGTCATTGGTGGCTTGTTGGGCTATCTTTCGTTTGCGAGAAACATAGTGAATGATGAAATCTCTAGCTGATGCTTTGAAAGCGTCCCAAACTACAGGGAATGGAACCTCATCCGTGTGATTGAACAAAAAATATTCATGAAAAAAGGATGTGAAAGAAGAAACAAACTGTGCATCGAGAAGGAGAGCATTATTGAAACGCCATTTTTTAATAGAAGTAGGTTTTTGTAATACATTTAAAACAATGGAGACTGGGGCATGATCAGAAATTAAGATGGAGCCAATGTCAGAAGAAATAAGGGATTGGGTAAGTTGATGAGAGATAAAAAAAATAAACCAAGCGTGATTGAGTTTGATGAAGGGGTGAAAAGAAGGAGTATTCTCGTTAAGTGGGATTACATAGTCTCCATGCGTCAGTAAGTTTGTATTGTGCAATGAGTTGTGTGAAAGATTTTTGTGACTTATGAGGAATGTATGCACTAACTGAGTGTCTATCAAAAAATGGGTCAAAAACTTCATTGCAGTCACCCACAAGGATGAAATGATCAACGTAGTATTGAGTGATAAGTGGTGCGAGGGAGGTCCAAAAAGTGGTGTCGCCACTCGTAGGAGCATAAACATTTAAAATAGAAATAGGGATATTATTTAGAGTGAGATTCACTAGCACCCATCTAACTAAAGTGTCTGCAGAATGCGTTACTACTTTAATTGGAAGAGATTTTCGAAATAAAATCAAGACTCCATTACGCTTACCATCGTCTGGGGAAAAATAAACTTCACCTACCCAACCCCTCTTCAATTTAGCAGATTCATCAGCCGACAAATGTGATTCCTGTATACAGGCTATATCTGCATTGAGCTTGGCCAGGTGGGATAATATTCTCTGTCTTTTGATTGGTGAATGTAAACCTCTAACATTCCAAGATAATATTTTCAAAGGCATAACATAATTTTAGAAAAGCATATAAAAAACCAGTTGAGGGAGAATTATGAAGCAGAGAAGTAATTAAGGCATATATAAACATAATAAGAAGAAACACCAGAAGTGAAAGAGAAGAAATGCATTAGAAATAGCATAGTAAAAGTCAGTTAAATAATGGATAAAAAGATTAAGAAGAGAAAAGAAAAAGTATAGGAAAGGAGTAAGCGAAACAGAAGGAAAATGACAAAGGCATAAAATAATGTTAAAGAAGCATATCAAAAAAACAGTTGAGGAACAATTGAGAAAAAGAAAAACATTCAAGGCATATAAGCATGATAAGAAGAAACACCAGAAGTAAAAAAGAAGAAGTCCATAGAAAGCAGCATAATTAAAGTCAGGTAAATAATAGATGAAAAGATTGAGAGGAACAAGTAAAAAGTGTAATAAAGAAGTAAGCGAAACAGAAGAAAAATGAGAAATCTGGATCAATAAAGAGATAAAGAGAAGAGGGTGAAAAGGATAATAGCGAAAGGAGAGTTGAGATCCTGAGGAACATGAAGAAAAGAAAGAAAGAAATATGAGAACAAAGTAGCAGAATGAGAAGAACAAAAACGTACATATTGGTGAGAACAAACAAAGGGGATGGAGTATGGAGGCCACATAGAACAATGACGGGTCCTAAGCTCCGAAGGGAAGGCAGGGAGGGGAGACGACCGCAACGGACATCGAGGACATGAGGGTGGGTAATAACGTGGAGGAGGAGATCTGCATAGAAGGGGAAAAGGATAAAGCTTAACAATAAGAATATAAATTCAATACAAACAAGCAACTAGGAAAACTATCTAAAGAGAACAATCATGAATAACAGCAAAAACATACTATAAATGCAATGGCACAGAATAGGCATGTGAAAAACAATTAACGAGAACTAGATGAAGCAGCGGTATCCATTGTATTGTCACTATGGAAGTACAGAAAACTCTTTAATTTTAGCGGATATTCGTAAGTAGTAGTTTTATTGTTGAAAGTCACTTTGAAGAGGCAGGGAAGGAAAAGCCCATATCTCGCTCCCATAGAACGCAGCTGTGGTCTAAGTGAAAGAAATTATTTACGCCGGTCAGCAGTGGACTTTGCATAGTCCTGAGAGAAGAAGAGGAGATTTCCAGACCAAGTAATCCGAGGGATAGCTTTAGCTGCTGGAAACTGTGAGTAAATCCGTATATTCGAGGAAGTAGATGATGACACCTCTCGGCCTTTCAGGAATAGAAGTAGATAACCCAGCAGTAGGAGGGGGGCCTAAGCGATGAGCTCTCTGTATGTTGAAGATGGTGCTATCCGGCACCTGGAGAATTTTTGGCAAAAAAGATTTGAAAAAAGTAAGGGCATCAGACCGCTCCTTGTTCTGCTTTACCTTTAGATAGTTGGCCAGCAATTTCCCAGCCTTATTCTGTTCACCATAAAATTTGGCGCTAGATTTTAAGAGGAAATTGGAGGCATTGTACGTGGAATCTTTATTAAACTGAATTTTGGTGGCGATAAGATCATTTAAACAATCCTTTGATTTGGAAGTGTAATATAAGTGCTCTAATTTTTTAATTTTAGAAAGGAGGTCATTGGTGGCTTGTTGGGCTATCTTTCGTTTGCGAGAAACATAGTGAATGATGAAATCTCTAGCTGATGCTTTGAAAGCGTCCCAAACTACAGGGAATGGAACCTCATCCGTGTGATTGAACAAAAAATATTCATGAAAAAAGGATGTGAAAGAAGAAACAAACTGTGCATCGAGAAGGAGAGCATTATTGAAACGCCATTTTTTAATAGAAGTAGGTTTTTGTAATACATTTAAAACAATGGAGACTGGGGCATGATCAGAAATTAAGATGGAGCCAATGTCAGAAGAAATAAGGGATTGGGTAAGTTGATGAGAGATAAAAAAATAAACCAAGCGTGATTGAGTTTGATGAGGGGGTGAAAAGAAGGAGTATTCTCGTTAAGTGGGATTACATAGTCTCCATGCGTCAGTAAGTTTGTATTGTGCAATGAGTTGTGTGAAAGATTTTTGTGACTTATGAGGAATGTATGCACTAACTGAGTGTCTATCAAAAAATGGGTCAAAAACTTCATTGCAGTCACCCACAAGGATGAAATTATCAACGTAGTATTGAGTGATAAGTGGTGCGAGGGAGGTCCAAAAAGTGGTGTCGCCACTCGTAGGAGCATAAACATTTAAAATAGAAATAGGGATATTATTTAGAGTGAGATTCACTAGCACCCATCTAACTAAAGTGTCTGCAGAATGTGTTACTACTTTAATTGGAAGAGATTTTCTAAATAAAATCAAGACTCCATACGCTTACCATCGTCTGGGGAAAAATAAACTTCACCTACCCAACCCCTCTTCAATTTAGCAGATTCATCAGCCGACAAATGTGATTCCTGTATACAGGCTATATCTGCATTGAGCTTGGCCAGGTGGGATAATATTCTCTGTCTTTTGATTGGTGAATGTAAACCTCTAACATTCCAAGATAATATTTTCAAAGGCATAACATAATTTTAGAAAAGCATATCAAAAAACCAGTTGAGGGAGAATTATGAAGCAGAGAAGTAATTAAGGCATATGAGCATAATAAGAAGAAACACCAGAAGTGAAAGAGAAGAAATGCATTCGAAATAGCATAGTAAAAGTCAGTTAAATAATGGATAAAAAAATTAAGAAGAGAAAAGAAAAAGTATAGGAAAGGAGTAAGCGAAACAGAAGGAAAATGACAAAGGCATAAAATAATGTTAAAGAAGCATATCAAAAAACCAGTTGAGGAACAATTGAGAAAAAGAAAAACATTCAAGGCATATAAGCATGATAAGAAGAAACACCAGAAGTGAAAAAGAAGAAGTGCATAGAAAGCACCATAATTAAAGTCAGGTAAATAATAGAAGAAAAGATTGAGAGGAACAAGTAAAAAGTGTAATAAAGAAGTAAGCGAAACAGAAGAAAAATGAGAAATCTGGATCAATAAAGAGATAAAGAGAAGAGGATGAAAAGGATAATAGCGAAAGGAGAGTTGAGATCCTGAGGAACATGAAGAAAAGAAAGAAAGAAATATGAGAACAAAGTAGCAGAATGAGAAGAACAAAAAACGTACATATTGGTGAGAACAAACAAAGGGGATGGAGGATGGAGGCCACATAGAACAATGACGAGTCCTAAGCTCCGAAGGGAAGGCAGGGAGGGGAGACGACCGCAACGGACTCTGAGGACATGAGGGTGGGTAATAACATGGAGGAGGAGATCTGCATAGAAGAGGAAAAGGATAAAGCTTAACAATAAGAATATAAATTCAATACAAACAAGCAACTAGGAAAACTATCTAAAGAGAACAATCATGAATAACAGCAAAAACATACTATAAATGCAATGGCACAGAATAGGCATGTGAAAAACAATTAACGAGAACTAGATGAAGCAGCGGTATCCATTGTATTGTCACTATGGGAGTACAGAAAACTCTTTAATTTTAGCGGATCTTCGTAAGTAATAGTTTTATTGTTGAAAGTCACTTTGAAGAGGCAGGGAAGGAAAAGCCCATATCTCGCTCCCATAGAACGCAGCTGTGGTCTAAGTGAAAGAAATTATTACGCCGGTCAGCAGTGGACTTTGCATAGTCCTGTGAGAAGAAGAGGAGATTTCCAGACCAAGTAATCTGAGGGATAGCTTTAGCTGCTGACAAAACTGTGAATAAATCCGTATATTCGAGGAAGTAGATGATGACACCTCTCGGCCTTTCAGGAATAGAAGTAGATAACCCAGCAGTAGGAGGGGGCCTAAGCGATGAGCTCTCTGTATGTTGAAGATGGTGCTATCCGGCACCTGGAGAATTTTTGGCAAAAAAGATTTGAAAAAAGTAAGGGCATCAGACCCCTCCTTGTTCTGCTTTACCTTTAGATAGTTGGCCAGCAATTTCCCAGCCTTATTCTGTCCACCATAAAATTTGGCGCTAGATTTTAAGAGGAAATTGGAGGCATTGTACGTGGAATCTTTATTAAACTGAATTTTGGTGGCGATAAGATCATTTAAACAATCCTTTGATTTGGAAGTGTAATATAAGTGCTCTAATTTTTTAATTTTAGAAAGGAGGTCATTGGTGGCTTGTTGGGCTATCTTTCGTTTGCGAGAAACATAGTGAATGATGAAATCTCTAGCTGATGCTTTGAAAGCGTCCCAAACTACAGGGAATGGAACCTCATCCGTGTGATTGAACAAAAAATATTCATGAAAAAAGCATGTGAAAGAAGAAACAAACTGTGCATCGAGAAGGAGAGCATTATTGAAACGCCATTTTTTAATAGAAGTAGGTTTTTGTAATACATTTAAAACAATGGAGACTGGGGCATGATCAGAAATTAAGATGGAGCCAATGTCAGAAGAAATAAGGGATTGGGTAAGTTGATGAGAGATAAAAAAATAAACCAAGCGTGATTGAGTTTGATGAAGGGGTGAAAAGAAGGAGTATTCTCGTTAAGTGGGATTACATAGTCTCCATGCGTCAGTAAGTTTGTATTGTGCAATGAGTTGTGTGAAAGATTTTTGTGACTTATGAGGAATGTATGCACTAACTGAGTGTCTATCAAAAAATGGGTCAAAAACTTCATTGCAGTCACCCACAAGGATGAAATTATCAACGTAGTATTGAGTGATAAGTGGTGCGAGGGAGGTCCAAAAAGTGGTGTCGCCACTCGTAGGAGCATAAACATTTAAAATAGAAATAGGGATATTATTTAGAGTGAGATTCACTAGCACCCATCTAACTAAAGTGTCTGCAGAATGCGTTACTACTTTAATTGGAAGAGATTTTCGAAATAAAATCAAGACTCCATTACGCTTACCATCGTCTGGGGAAAAATAAACTTCACCTACCCAACCCCTCTTCAATTTAGCAGATTCATCAGCCGACAAATGTGATTCCTGTATACAGGCTATATCTGCATTGAGCTTGGCCAGGTGGGATAATATTCTCTGTCTTTTGATTGGTGAATGTAAACCTCTAATATTCCAAGATCATATTTTCAAAGGCATAACATAATTTTAGAAAAGCATATCAAAAAACCAGTTGAGGGAGAATTATGAAGCAGAGAAGTAATTAAGGCAAAAAAGCATAATAAGAAGAAACACCAGAAGTGAAAGAGAAGAAATGCTTTAGAAATAGCATAGTAAAAGTCAGTTAAATAATGGATAAAAAAATTAAGAAGAGAAAAGAAAAAGTATAGGAAAGGAGTAAGCGAAACAGAAGGAAAATGACAAAGGCATAAAATAATGTTAAAGAAGCATATCAAAAAACCAGTTGAGGAACAATTGAGAAAAAGAAAAACATTCAAGGCATATAAGCATGATAAGAAGAAACACCAGAAGTGAAAAAGAAGAAGTGCATAGAAAGCAGCATAATTAAAGTCAGGTAAATAATAGATGAAAAGATTGAGAGGAACAAGTAAAAAGTGTAATAAAGAAGTAAGCGAAACAGAAGAAAAATTAGAAATCTGGATCAATAAAGAGATAAAGAGAAGAGGATGAAAAGGATAATAGCGAAAGGAGAGTTGAGATCCTGAGGAACATGAAGAAAAGAAAGAAAGAAATATGAGAACAAAGTAGCAGAATGAGAAGAACAAAAATGTACATATTGGTGAGAACAAACAAAGGGGATGGAGGATGGAGGCCACATAGAACAATGACGGGTCCTAAGCTCCGAAGGGAAGGCAGGGAGGGGAGACGACCGCAACGGACTCCGAGGACATGAGGGTAGGTAATAACGTGGAGGAGGAGATCTGCATAGAAGGGGAAAAGGATAAAGCTTAACAATAAGAATATAAATTCAATACAAACAAGCAACTAGGAAAACTATCTAAAGAGAACAATCATGAATAACAGCAAAAACATACTATAAATGCAATGGCACAGAATAGGCATGTGAAAAACAATTAACGAGAACAAGATGAAGCAGCGGTATCCATTGTATTGTCACTATGGGAGTACAGAAAACTCTTTAATTTTAGCGGATCTTCGTAAGTAGTAGTTTTATTGTTGAAAGTCACTTTGAAGAGGCAGGGAAGGAAAAGCCCATATCTCGCTCCCATAGAACGCAGCTGTGGTCTAAGTGAAAGAAATTATTTACGCCGGTCAGCAGTGGACTTTGCATAGTCCTGTGAGAAGAAGAGGAGATTTCCAGACCAAGTAATCCGAGGGATAGCTTTAGCTGCTGACAAAACTGTGAGTAAATCCGTATATTCGAGGAAGTAGATGATGACACCTCTCGGCCTTTCAGGAATAGAAGTAGATAACCCAGCAGTAGGAGGGGGGCCTAAGCGATGAGCTCTCTGTATGTTGAAGATGGTGCTATCCGGCACCTGGAGAATTTTTGGCAAAAAAGATTTGAAAAAAGTAAGGGCATCAGACCCCTCCTTGTTCTGCTTTACCTTTAGATAGTTGGCCAGCAATTTCCCAGCCTTATTCTGTCCACCATAAAATTTGGCGCTAGATTTTAAGAGGAAATTGGAGGCATTGTACGTGGAATCTTTATTAAACTGAATTTTGGTGGCGATAAGATCATTTAAACAATCCTTTGATTTGGAAGTGTAATATAAGTGCTCTAATTTTTTAATTTTAGAAAGGAGGTCATTGGTGGCTTGTTGGGCTATCTTTCGTTTGCGAGAAACATAGTGAATGATGAAATCTCTAGCTGATGCTTTGAAAGCGTCCCAAACTACAGGGAATGGAACCTCATCCGTGTGATTGAACAAAAAATATTCATGAAAAAAGCATGTGAAAGAAGAAACAAACTGTGCATCGAGAAGGAGAGCATTATTGAAACGCCATTTTTTAATAGAAGTAGGTTTTTGTAATACATTTAAAACAATGGAGACTGGGGCATGATCAGAAATTAAGATGGAGCCAATGTCAGAAGAAATAAGGGATTGGGTAAGTTGATGAGAGATAAAAAAATAAACCAAGCGTGATTGAGTTTGATGAGGGGGTGAAAAGAAGGAGTATTCTCGTTAAGTGGGATTACATAGTCTCCATGCGTCAGTAAGTTTGTATTGTGCAATGAGTTGTGTGAAAGATTTTTGTGACTTATGAGGAATGTATGCACTAACTGAGTGTCTATCAAAAAATGGGTCAAAAACTTCATTGCAGTCACCCACAAGGATGAAATGATCAACGTAGTATTGAGTGATAAGTGGTGCGAGGGAGGTCCAAAAAGTGGTGTAGCCACTCGTAGGAGCATAAACATTTAAAAT
Source organism: Lissotriton helveticus (assembly GCF_964261635.1). NCBI lineage: Eukaryota > Metazoa > Chordata > Amphibia > Caudata > Salamandridae > Lissotriton > Lissotriton helveticus. The sequence goes on along the minus strand of NC_136065.1, from coordinate 358,959,416 downwards.
AGAAATAGGTATATTATTTAGAGTGAGATTCACTAGCACCCATCTAACTAAAGTGTCTGCAGAATGCGTTACTACTTTAATTGGAAGAGATTTTCGAAATAAAATCAAGACTCCATTACGCTTACCATCGTCTGGGGAAAAATAAACTACACCTACCCAACCCCTCTTCAATTTAGCAGATTCATCAGCCGAGAAATGTGATTCCTGTATACAGGCTATATCTGCATTGAGCTTGGCCAGGTGGGATAATATTCTCTGTCTTTTGATTGGTGAATGTAAACCTCTAACATTCCAAGATAATATTTTCAAAGGCATAACATAATTTTAGAAAAGCATATCAAAAAACCAGTTGAGGGAGAATTATGAAGCAGAGAAGTAATTAAGGCATATAAGCATAATAAGAAGAAACACCAGAAGTGAAAGAGAAGAAATGCATTAGAAATAGCATAGTAAAAGTCAGTTAAATAATGGATAAAAAAATTAAGAAGAGAAAAGAAAAAGTATAGGAAAGGAGTAAGCGAAACAGAAGGAAAATGACAAAGGCATAAAATAATGTTAAAGAAGCATATCAAAAAACCAGTTGAGGAACAATTGAGAAAAAGAAAAACATTCAAGGCATATAAGCATGATAAGAAGAAACACCAGAAGTGAAAAAGAAGAAGTGCATAGAAAGCAGCATAATTAAAGTCAGGTAAATAATAGATGAAAAGATTGAGAGGAACAAGTAAAAAGTGTAATAAAGAAGTAAGCGAAACAGAAGAAAAATTAGAAATCTGGATCAATAAAGAGATAAAGAGAAGAGGATGAAAAGGATAATAGCGAAAGGAGAGTTGAGATCCTGAGGAACATGAAGAAAAGAAAGAAAGAAATATGAGAACAAAGTAGCAGAATGAGAAGAACAAAAAACGTACATATTGGTGAGAACAAACAAAGGGGATGGAGGATGGAGGCCACATAGAACAATGACGGGTCCTAAGCTCCGAAGGGAAGGCAGGGAGGGGAGACGACCGCAACGGACTCCGAGGACATGAGGGTAGGTAATAACGTGGAGGAGGAGATCTGCATAGAAGGGGAAAAGGATAAAGCTTAACAATAAGAATATAAATTCAATACAAACAAGCAACTAGGAAAACTATCTAAAGAGAACAATCATGAATAACAGCAAAAACATACTATAAATGCAATGGCACAGAATAGGCATGTGAAAAACAATTAACGAGAACAAGATGAAGCAGCGGTATCCATTGTATTGTCACTATGGGAGTACAGAAAACTCTTTAATTTTAGCGGATCTTCGTAAGTAGTAGTTTTATTGTTGAAAGTCACTTTGAAGAGGCAGTGAAGGAAAAGCCCATATCTCGCTCCCATAGAACGCAGCTGTGGTCTAAGTGAAAGAAATTATTTACGCCGGTCAGCAGTGGACTTTGCATAGTCCTGTGAGAAGAAGAGGAGATTTCCAGACCAAGTAATCCGAGGGATAGCTTTAGCTGCTGACAAAACTGTGAGTAAATCCGTATATTCGAGGAAGTAGATGATGACACCTCTCGGCCTTTCAGGAATAGAAGTAGATAACCCAGCAGTAGGAGGGGGGCCTAAGCGATGAGCTCTCTGTATGTTGAAGATGGTGCTATCCGGCACCTGGAGAATTTTTGGCAAAAAAGATTTGAAAAAAGTAAGGGCATCAGACCCCTCCTTGTTCTGCTTTACCTTTAGATAGTTGGCCAGCAATTTCCCAGCCTTATTCTGTCCACCATAAAATTTGGCGCTAGATTTTAAGAGGAAATTGGAGGCATTGTACGTGGAATCTTTATTAAACTGAATTTTGGTGGCGATAAGATCATTTAAACAATCCTTTGATTTGGAAGTGTAATATAAGTGCTCTAATTTTTTAATTTTAGAAAGGAGGTCATTGGTGGCTTGTTGGGCTATCTTTCGTTTGCGAGAAACATAGTGAATGATGAAATCTCTAGCTGATGCGTTGAAAGCGTCCCAAACTACAGGGAATGGAACCTCATCCGTGTGATTGAACAAAAAATATTCATGAAAAAAGGATGTGAAAGAAGAAACAAACTGTGCATCGAGAAGGAGAGCATTATTGAAACGCCATTTTTTAATAGAAGTAGGTTTTTGTAATACATTTAAAACAATGGAGACTGGGGCATGATCAGAAATTAAGATGGAGCCAATGTCAGAAGAAATAAGGGATTGGGTAAGTTGATGAGAGATAAAAAAATAAACCAAGCGTGATTGAGTTTGATGAGGGGGTGAAAAGAAGGAGTATTCTCGTTAAGTGGGATTACATAGTCTCCATGCGTCAGTAAGTTTGTATTGTGCAATGAGTTGTGTGAAAGATTTTTGTGACTTATGAGGAATGTATGCACTAACTGAGTGTCTATCAAAAAATGGGTCAAAAACTTCATTGCAGTCACCCACAAGGATGAAATTATCAACGTAGTATTGAGTGATAAGTGGTGCGAGGGAGGTCCAAAAAGTGGTGTCGCCACTCGTAGGAGCATAAACATTTAAAATAGAAATAGGGATATTATTTAGAGTGAGATTCACTAGCACCCATCTAACTAAAGTGTCTGCAGAATGCGTTACTACTTTAATTGGAAGAGATTTTCGAAATAAAATCAAGACTCCATTACGCTTACCATCGTCTGGGGAAAAATAAACTTCACCTACCCAACCCCTCTTCAATTTAGCAGATTCATCAGCCGACAAATGTGATTCCTGTATACAGGCTATATCTGCATTGAGCTTGGCCAGGTGGGATAATATTCTCTGTCTTTTGATTGGTGAATGTAAACCTCTAACATTCCAAGATAATATTTTCAAAGGCATAACATAATTTTAGAAAAGCATATCAAAAAACCAGTTGAGGGAGAATTATGAAGCAGAGAAGTAATTAAGGCATATAAGCATAATAAGAAGAAACACCAGAAGTGAAAGAGAAGAAATGCATTAGAAATAGCATAGTAAAAGTCAGTTAAATAATGGATAAAAAAATTAAGAAGAGAAAAGAAAAAGTATAGGAAAGGAGTAAGCGAAACAGAAGGAAAATGACAAAGGCATAAAATAATGTTAAAGAAGCATATCAAAAAACCAGTTGAGGAACAATTGAGAAAAAGAAAAACATTCAAGGCATATAAGCATGATAAGAAGAAACACCAGAAGTGAAAAAGAAGAAGTGCATAGAAAGCAGCATAATTAAAGTCAGGTAAATAATAGATGAAAAGATTGAGAGGAATAAGTAAAAAGTGTAATAAAGAAGTAAGCAAAACAGAAGAAAAATTAGAAATCTGGATCAATAAAGAGATAAAGAGAAGAGGATGAAAAGGATAATAGCGAAAGGAGAGTTGAGATCCTGAGGAACATGAAGAAAAGAAAGAAAGAAATATGAGAACAAAGTAGCAGAATGAGAAGAACAAAAACGTACATATTGGTGAGAACAAACAAAGGGGATGGAGGATGGAGGCCACATAGAACAATGACGGGTCCTAAGCTCCGAAGGGAAGGCAGGGAGGGGAGACGACCGCAACGGACTCCGAGGACATGAGGGTAGGTAATAACGTGGAGGAGGAGATCTGCATAGAAGGGGAAAAGGATAAAGCTTAACAATAAGAATATAAATTCAATACAAACAAGCAACTAGGAAAACTATCTAAAGAGAACAATCATGAATAACAGCAAAAACATACTATAAATGCAATGGCACAGAATAGGCATGTGAAAAACAATTAACGAGAACAAGATGAAGCAGCGGTATCCATTGTATTGTCACTATGGGAGTACAGAAAACTCTTTAATTTTAGCGGATCTTCGTAAGTAGTAGTTTTATTGTTGAAAGTCACTTTGAAGAGGCAGGGAAGGAAAAGCCCATATCTCGCTCCATAGAACGCAGCTGTGGTCTAAGTGAAAGAAATTATTTACGCCGGTCAGCAGTGGACTTTGCATAGTCCTGTGAGAAGAAGAGGAGATTTCCAGACCAAGTAATCCGAGGGATAGCTTTAGCTGCTGACAAAACTGTGAGTAAATCCGTATATTCGAGGAAGTAGATGATGACACCTCTCGGCCTTTCAGGAATAGAAGTAGATAACCCAGCAGTAGGAGGGGGGCCTAAGCGATGAGCTCTCTGTATGTTGAAAATGGTGCTATCCGGCACCTGGAGAATTTTTGGCAAAAAAGATTTGAAAAAAGTAAGGGCATCAGACCCCTCCTTGTTCTGCTTTACCTTTAGATAGTTGGCCAGCAATTTCCCAGCCTTATTCTGTCCACCATAAAATTTGGCGCTAGATTTTAAGAGGAAATTGGAGGCATTGTACGTGGAATCTTTATTAAACTGAATTTTGGTGGCGATAAGATCATTTAAACAATCCTTTGATTTGGAAGTGTAATATAAGTGCTCTAATTTTTTAATTTTAGAAAGGAGGTCATTGGTGGCTTGTTGGGCTATCTTTCGTTTGCGAGAAACATAGTGAATGATGAAATCTCTAGCTGATGCTTTGAAAGCGTCCCAAACTACAGGGAATGGAACCTCATCCGTGTGATTGAACAAAAAATATTCATGAAAAAAGGATGTGAAAGAAGAAACAAACTGTGCATCGAGAAGGAGAGCATTATTGAAACGCCATTTTTTAATAGAAGTAGGTTTTTGTAATACATTTAAAACAATGGAGACTGGGGCATGATCAGAAATTAAGATGGAGCCAATGTCAGAAGAAATAAGGGATTGGGTAAGTTGATGAGAGATAAAAAAATAAACCAAGCGTGATTGAGTTTGATGAGGGGGTGAAAAGAAGGAGTATTCTCGTTAAGTGGGATTACATAGTCTCCATGCGTCAGTAAGTTTGTATTGTGCAATGAGTTGTGTGAAAGATTTTTGTGACTTATGAGGAATGTATGCACTAACTGAGTGTCTATCAAAAAATGGGTCAAAAACTTCATTGCAGTCACCCACAAGGATGAAATTATCAACGTAGTATTGAGTGATAAGTGGTGCGAGGGAGGTCCAAAAAGTGGTGTCGCCACTCGTAGGAGCATAAACATTTAAAATAGAAATAGGGATATTATTTAGAGTGAGATTCACTAGCACCCATCTAACTAAAGTGTCTGCAGAATGCGTTACTACTTTAATTGGAAGAGATTTTCGAAATAAAATCAAGACTCCATTACGCTTACCATCGTCTGGGGAAAAATAAACTTCACCTACCCAACCCCTCTTCAATTTAGCAGATTCATCAGCCGACAAATGTGATTCCTGTATACAGGCTATATCTGCATTGAGCTTGGCCAGGTGGGATAATATTCTCTGTCTTTTGATTGGTGAATGTAAACCTCTAACATTCCAAGATAATATTTTCAAAGGCATAACATAATTTTAGAAAAGCATATCAAAAAACCAGTTGAGGGAGAATTATGAAGCAGAGAAGTAATTAAGGCATATAAGCATAATAAGAAGAAACACCAGAAGTGAAAGAGAAGAAATGCATTAGAAATAGCATAGTAAAAGTCAGTTAAATAATGGATAAAAAAATTAAGAAGAGAAAAGAAAAAGTATAGGAAAGGAGTAAGCGAAACAGAAGGAAAATGACAAAGGCATAAAATAATGTTAAAGAAGCATATCAAAAAACCAGTTGAGGAACAATTGAGAAAAAGAAAAACATTCAAGGCATATAAGCATGATAAGAAGAAACACCAGAAGTGAAAAAGAAGAAGTGCATAGAAAGCAGCATAATTAAAGTCAGGTAAATAATAGATGAAAAGATTGAGAGGAACAAGTAAAAAGTGTAATAAAGAAGTAAGCGAAACAGAAGAAAAATTAGAAATCTGGATCAATAAAGAGATAAAGAGAAGAGGATGAAAAGGATAATAGCGAAAGGAGAGTTGAGATCCTGAGGAACATGAAGAAAAGAAAGAAAGAAATATGAGAACAAAGTAGCAGAATGAGAAGAACAAAAATGTACATATTGGTGAGAACAAACAAAGGGGATGGAGGATGGAGGCCACATAGAACAATGACGGGTCCTAAGCTCCGAAGGGAAGGCAGGGAGGGGAGACGACCGCAACGGACTCCGAGGACATGAGGGTAGGTAATAACGTGGAGGAGGAGATCTGCATAGAAGGGGAAAAGGATAAAGCTTAACAATAAGAATATAAATTCAATACAAACAAGCAACTAGGAAAACTATCTAAAGAGAACAATCATGAATAACAGCAAAAACATACTATAAATGCAATGGCACAGAATAGGCATGTGAAAAACAATTAACGAGAACAAGATGAAGCAGCGGTATCCATTGTATTGTCACTATGGGAGTACAGAAAACTCTTTAATTTTAGCGGATCTTCGTAAGTAGTAGTTTTATTGTTGAAAGTCACTTTGAAGAGGCAGGGAAGGAAAAGCCCATATCTCGCTCCCATAGAACGCAGCTGTGGTCTAAGTGAAAGAAATTATTTACGCCGGTCAGCAGTGGACTTTGCATAGTCCTGTGAGAAGAAGAGGAGATTTCCAGACCAAGTAATCCGAGGGATAGCTTTAGCTGCTGACAAAACTGTGAGTAAATCCGTATATTCGAGGAAGTAGATGATGACACCTCTCGGCCTTTCAGGAATAGAAGTAGATAACCCAGCAGTAGGAGGGGGGCCTAAGCGATGAGCTCTCTGTATGTTGAAGATGGTGCTATCCGGCACCTGGAGAATTTTTGGCAAAAAAGATTTGAAAAAAGTAAGGGCATCAGACCCCTCCTTGTTCTGCTTTACCTTTAGATAGTTGGCCAGCAATTTCCCAGCCTTATTCTGTCCACCATAAAATTTGGCGCTAGATTTTAAGAGGAAATTGGAGGCATTGTACGTGGAATCTTTATTAAACTGAATTTTGGTGGCGATAAGATCATTTAAACAATCCTTTGATTTGGAAGTGTAATATAAGTGCTCTAATTTTTTAATTTTAGAAAGGAGGTCATTGGTGGCTTGTTGGGCTATCTTTCGTTTGCGAGAAACATAGTGAATGATGAAATCTCTAGCTGATGCTTTGAAAGCGTCCCAAACTACAGGGAATGGAACCTCATCCGTGTGATTGAACAAAAAATATTCATGAAAAAAGCATGTGAAAGAAGAAACAAACTGTGCATCGAGAAGGAGAGCATTATTGAAACGCCATTTTTTAATAGAAGTAGGTTTTTGTAATACATTTAAAACAATGGAGACTGGGGCATGATCAGAAATTAAGATGGAGCCAATGTCAGAAGAAATAAGGGATTGGGTAAGTTGATGAGAGATAAAAAAATAAACCAAGCGTGATTGAGTTTGATGAGGGGGTGAAAAGAAGGAGTATTCTCGTTAAGTGGGATTACATAGTCTCCATGCGTCAGTAAGTTTGTATTGTGCAATGAGTTGTGTGAAAGATTTTTGTGACTTATGAGGAATGTATGCACTAACTGAGTGTCTATCAAAAAATGGGTCAAAAACTTCATTGCAGTCACCCACAAGGATGAAATGATCAACGTAGTATTGAGTGATAAGTGGTGCGAGGGAGGTCCAAAAAGTGGTGTAGCCACTCGTAGGAGCATAAACATTTAAAATAGAAATAGGTATATTATTTAGAGTGAGATTCACTAGCACCCATCTAACTAAAGTGTCTGCAGAATGCGTTACTACTTTAATTGGAAGAGATTTTCGAAATAAAATCAAGACTCCATTACGCTTACCATCGTCTGGGGAAAAATAAACTACACCTACCCAACCCCTCTTCAATTTAGCAGATTCATCAGCCGAGAAATGTGATTCCTGTATACAGGCTATATCTGCATTGAGCTTGGCCAGGTGGGATAATATTCTCTGTCTTTTGATTGGTGAATGTAAACCTCTAACATTCCAAGATAATATTTTCAAAGGCATAACATAATTTTAGAAAAGCATATCAAAAAACCAGTTGAGGGAGAATTATGAAGCAGAGAAGTAATTAAGGCATATAAGCATAATAAGAAGAAACACCAGAAGTGAAAGAGAAGAAATGCATTAGAAATAGCATAGTAAAAGTCAGTTAAATAATGGATAAAAAAATTAAGAAGAGAAAAGAAAAAGTATAGGAAAGGAGTAAGCGAAACAGAAGGAAAATGACAAAGGCATAAAATAATGTTAAAGAAGCATATCAAAAAACCAGTTGAGGAACAATTGAGAAAAAGAAAAACATTCAAGGCATATAAGCATGATAAGAAGAAACACCAGAAGTGAAAAAGAAGAAGTGCATAGAAAGCAGCATAATTAAAGTCAGGTAAATAATAGATGAAAAGATTGAGAGGAACAAGTAAAAAGTGTAATAAAGAAGTAAGCGAAACAGAAGAAAAATTAGAAATCTGGATCAATAAAGAGATAAAGAGAAGAGGATGAAAAGGATAATAGCGAAAGGAGAGTTGAGATCCTGAGGAACATGAAGAAAAGAAAGAAAGAAATATGAGAACAAAGTAGCAGAATGAGAAGAACAAAAAACGTACATATTGGTGAGAACAAACAAAGGGGATGGAGGATGGAGGCCACATAGAACAATGACGGGTCCTAAGCTCCGAAGGGAAGGCAGGGAGGGGAGACGACCGCAACGGACTCCGAGGACATGAGGGTAGGTAATAACGTGGAGGAGGAGATCTGCATAGAAGGGGAAAAGGATAAAGCTTAACAATAAGAATATAAATTCAATACAAACAAGCAACTAGGAAAACTATCTAAAGAGAACAATCATGAATAACAGCAAAAACATACTATAAATGCAATGGCACAGAATAGGCATGTGAAAAACAATTAACGAGAACAAGATGAAGCAGCGGTATCCATTGTATTGTCACTATGGGAGTACAGAAAACTCTTTAATTTTAGCGGATCTTCGTAAGTAGTAGTTTTATTGTTGAAAGTCACTTTGAAGAGGCAGGGAAGGAAAAGCCCATATCTCGCTCCCATAGAACGCAGCTGTGGTCTAAGTGAAAGAAATTATTTACGCCGGTCAGCAGTGGACTTTGCATAGTCCTGTGAGAAGAAGAGGAGATTTCCAGACCAAGTAATCCGAGGGATAGCTTTAGCTGCTGACAAAACTGTGAGTAAATCCGTATATTCGAGGAAGTAGATGATGACACCTCTCGGCCTTTCAGGAATAGAAGTAGATAACCCAGCAGTAGGAGGGGGGCCTAAGCGATGAGCTCTCTGTATGTTGAAGATGGTGCTATCCGGCACCTGGAGAATTTTTGGCAAAAAAGATTTGAAAAAAGTAAGGGCATCAGACCCCTCCTTGTTCTGCTTTACCTTTAGATAGTTGGCCAGCAATTTCCCAGCCTTATTCTGTCCACCATAAAATTTGGCGCTAGATTTTAAGAGGAAATTGGAGGCATTGTACGTGGAATCTTTATTAAACTGAATTTTGGTGGCGATAAGATCATTTAAACAATCCTTTGATTTGGAAGTGTAATATAAGTGCTCTAATTTTTTAATTTTAGAAAGGAGGTCATTGGTGGCTTGTTGGGCTATCTTTCGTTTGCGAGAAACATAGTGAATGATGAAATCTCTAGCTGATGCTTTGAAAGCGTCCCAAACTACAGGGAATGGAACCTCATCCGTGTGATTGAACAAAAAATATTCATGAAAAAAGCATGTGAAAGAAGAAACAAACTGTGCATCGAGAAGGAGAGCATTATTGAAACGCCATTTTTTAATAGAAGTAGGTTTTTGTAATACATTTAAAACAATGGAGACTGGGGCATGATCAGAAATTAAGATGGAGCCAATGTCAGAAGAAATAAGGGATTGGGTAAGTTGATGAGAGATAAAAAAATAAACCAAGCGTGATTGAGTTTGATGAGGGGGTGAAAAGAAGGAGTATTCTCGTTAAGTGGGATTACATAGTCTCCATGCGTCAGTAAGTTTGTATTGTGCAATGAGTTGTGTGAAAGATTTTTGTGACTTATGAGGAATGTATGCACTAACTGAGTGTCTATCAAAAAATGGGTCAAAAACTTCATTGCAGTCACCCACAAGGATGAAATGATCAACGTAGTATTGAGTGATAAGTGGTGCGAGGGAGGTCCAAAAAGTGGTGTAGCCACTCGTAGGAGCATAAACATTTAAAATAGAAATAGGTATATTATTTAGAGTGAGATTCACTAGCACCCATCTAACTAAAGTGTCTGCAGAATGCGTTACTACTTTAATTGGAAGAGATTTTCGAAATAAAATCAAGACTCCATTACGCTTACCATCGTCTGGGGAAAAATAAACTACACCTACCCAACCCCTCTTCAATTTAGCAGATTCATCAGCCGAGAAATGTGATTCCTGTATACAGGCTATATCTGCATTGAGCTTGGCCAGGTGGGATAATATTCTCTGTCTTTTGATTGGTGAATGTAAACCTCTAACATTCCAAGATAATATTTTCAAAGGCATAACATAATTTTAGAAAAGCATATCAAAAAACCAGTTGAGGGAGAATTATGAAGCAGAGAAGTAATTAAGGCATATAAGCATAATAAGAAGAAACACCAGAAGTGAAAGAGAAGAAATGCATTAGAAATAGCATAGTAAAAGTCAGTTAAATAATGGATAAAAAAATTAAGAAGAGAAAAGAAAAAGTATAGGAAAGGAGTAAGCGAAACAGAAGGAAAATGACAAAGGCATAAAATAATGTTAAAGAAGCATATCAAAAAACCAGTTGAGGAACAATTGAGAAAAAGAAAAACATTCAAGGCATATAAGCATGATAAGAAGAAACACCAGAAGTGAAAAAGAAGAAGTGCATAGAAAGCAGCATAATTAAAGTCAGGTAAATAATAGATGAAAAGATTGAGAGGAACAAGTAAAAAGTGTAATAAAGAAGTAAGCGAAACAGAAGAAAAATTAGAAATCTGGATCAATAAAGAGATAAAGAGAAGAGGATGAAAAGGATAATAGCGAAAGGAGAGTTGAGATCCTGAGGAACATGAAGAAAAGAAAGAAAGAAATATGAGAACAAAGTAGCAGAATGAGAAGAACAAAAAACGTACATATTGGTGAGAACAAACAAAGGGGATGGAGGATGGAGGCCACATAGAACAATGACGGGTCCTAAGCTCCGAAGGGAAGGCAGGGAGGGGAGACGACCGCAACGGACTCCGAGGACATGAGGGTAGGTAATAACGTGGAGGAGGAGATCTGCATAGAAGGGGAAAAGGATAAAGCTTAACAATAAGAATATAAATTCAATACAAACAAGCAACTAGGAAAACTATCTAAAGAGAACAATCATGAATAACAGCAAAAACATACTATAAATGCAATGGCACAGAATAGGCATGTGAAAAACAATTAACGAGAACAAGATGAAGCAGCGGTATCCATTGTATTGTCACTATGGGAGTACAGAAAACTCTTTAATTTTAGCGGATCTTCGTAAGTAGTAGTTTTATTGTTGAAAGTCACTTTGAAGAGGCAGTGAAGGAAAAGCCCATATCTCGCTCCCATAGAACGCAGCTGTGGTCTAAGTGAAAGAAATTATTTACGCCGGTCAGCAGTGGACTTTGCATAGTCCTGTGAGAAGAAGAGGAGATTTCCAGACCAAGTAATCCGAGGGATAGCTTTAGCTGCTGACAAAACTGTGAGTAAATCCGTATATTCGAGGAAGTAGATGATGACACCTCTCGGCCTTTCAGGAATAGAAGTAGATAACCCAGCAGTAGGAGGGGGGCCTAAGCGATGAGCTCTCTGTATGTTGAAGATGGTGCTATCCGGCACCTGGAGAATTTTTGGCAAAAAAGATTTGAAAAAAGTAAGGGCATCAGACCCCTCCTTGTTCTGCTTTACCTTTAGATAGTTGGCCAGCAATTTCCCAGCCTTATTCTGTCCACCATAAAATTTGGCGCTAGATTTTAAGAGGAAATTGGAGGCATTGTACGTGGAATCTTTATTAAACTGAATTTTGGTGGCGATAAGATCATTTAAACAATCCTTTGATTTGGAAGTGTAATATAAGTGCTCTAATTTTTTAATTTTAGAAAGGAGGTCATTGGTGGCTTGTTGGGCTATCTTTCGTTTGCGAGAAACATAGTGAATGATGAAATCTCTAGCTGATGCTTTGAAAGCGTCCCAAACTACAGGGAATGGAACCTCATCCGTGTGATTGAACAAAAAATATTCATGAAAAAAGGATGTGAAAGAAGAAACAAACTGTGCATCGAGAAGGAGAGCATTATTGAAACGCCATTTTTTAATAGAAGTAGGTTTTTGTAATACATTTAAAACAATGGAGACTGGGGCATGATCAGAAATTAAGATGGAGCCAATGTCAGAAGAAATAAGGGATTGGGTAAGTTGATGAGAGATAAAAAAATAAACCAAGCGTGATTGAGTTTGATGAGGGGGTGAAAAGAAGGAGTATTCTCGTTAAGTGGGATTACATAGTCTCCATGCGTCAGTAAGTTTGTATTGTGCAATGAGTTGTGTGAAAGATTTTTGTGACTTATGAGGAATGTATGCACTAACTGAGTGTCTATCAAAAAATGGGTCAAAAACTTCATTGCAGTCACCCACAAGGATGAAATTATCAACGTAGTATTGAGTGATAAGTGGTGCGAGGGAGGTCCAAAAAGTGGTGTCGCCACTCGTAGGAGCATAAACATTTAAAATAGAAATAGGGATATTATTTAGAGTGAGATTCACTAGCACCCATCTAACTAAAGTGTCTGCAGAATGCGTTACTACTTTAATTGGAAGAGATTTTCGAAATAAAATCAAGACTCCATTACGCTTACCATCGTCTGGGGAAAAATAAACTTCACCTACCCAACCCCTCTTCAATTTAGCAGATTCATCAGCCGACAAATGTGATTCCTGTATACAGGCTATATCTGCATTGAGCTTGGCCAGGTGGGATAATATTCTCTGTCTTTTGATTGGTGAATGTAAACCTCTAACATTCCAAGATAATATTTTCAAAGGCATAACATAATTTTAGAAAAGCATATCAAAAAACCAGTTGAGGGAGAATTATGAAGCAGAGAAGTAATTAAGGCATATAAGCATAATAAGAAGAAACACCAGAAGTGAAAGAGAAGAAATGCATTAGAAATAGCATAGTAAAAGTCAGTTAAATAATGGATAAAAAAATTAAGAAGAGAAAAGAAAAAGTATAGGAAAGGAGTAAGCGAAACAGAAGGAAAATGACAAAGGCATAAAATAATGTTAAAGAAGCATATCAAAAAACCAGTTGAGGAACAATTGAGAAAAAGAAAAACATTCAAGGCATATAAGCATGATAAGAAGAAACACCAGAAGTGAAAAAGAAGAAGTGCATAGAAAGCAGCATAATTAAAGTCAGGTAAATAATAGATGAAAAGATTGAGAGGAATAAGTAAAAAGTGTAATAAAGAAGTAAGCAAAACAGAAGAAAAATTAGAAATCTGGATCAATAAAGAGATAAAGAGAAGAGGATGAAAAGGATAATAGCGAAAGGAGAGTTGAGATCCTGAGGAACATGAAGAAAAGAAAGAAAGAAATATGAGAACAAAGTAGCAGAATGAGAAGAACAAAAACGTACATATTGGTGAGAACAAACAAAGGGGATGGAGGATGGAGGCCACATAGAACAATGACGGGTCCTAAGCTCCGAAGGGAAGGCAGGGAGGGGAGACGACCGCAACGGACTCCGAGGACATGAGGGTAGGTAATAACGTGGAGGAGGAGATCTGCATAGAAGGGGAAAAGGATAAAGCTTAACAATAAGAATATAAATTCAATACAAACAAGCAACTAGGAAAACTATCTAAAGAGAACAATCATGAATAACAGCAAAAACATACTATAAATGCAATGGCACAGAATAGGCATGTGAAAAACAATTAACGAGAACAAGATGAAGCAGCGGTATCCATTGTATTGTCACTATGGGAGTACAGAAAACTCTTTAATTTTAGCGGATCTTCGTAAGTAGTAGTTTTATTGTTGAAAGTCACTTTGAAGAGGCAGGGAAGGAAAAGCCCATATCTCGCTCCATAGAACGCAGCTGTGGTCTAAGTGAAAGAAATTATTTACGCCGGTCAGCAGTGGACTTTGCATAGTCCTGTGAGAAGAAGAGGAGATTTCCAGACCAAGTAATCCGAGGGATAGCTTTAGCTGCTGACAAAACTGTGAGTAAATCCGTATATTCGAGGAAGTAGATGATGACACCTCTCGGCCTTTCAGGAATAGAAGTAGATAACCCAGCAGTAGGAGGGGGGCCTAAGCGATGAGCTCTCTGTATGTTGAAAATGGTGCTATCCGGCACCTGGAGAATTTTTGGCAAAAAAGATTTGAAAAAAGTAAGGGCATCAGACCCCTCCTTGTTCTGCTTTACCTTTAGATAGTTGGCCAGCAATTTCCCAGCCTTATTCTGTCCACCATAAAATTTGGCGCTAGATTTTAAGAGGAAATTGGAGGCATTGTACGTGGAATCTTTATTAAACTGAATTTTGGTGGCGATAAGATCATTTAAACAATCCTTTGATTTGGAAGTGTAATATAAGTGCTCTAATTTTTTAATTTTAGAAAGGAGGTCATTGGTGGCTTGTTGGGCTATCTTTCGTTTGCGAGAAACATAGTGAATGATGAAATCTCTAGCTGATGCTTTGAAAGCGTCCCAAACTACAGGGAATGGAACCTCATCCGTGTGATTGAACAAAAAATATTCATGAAAAAAGGATGTGAAAGAAGAAACAAACTGTGCATCGAGAAGGAGAGCATTATTGAAACGCCATTTTTTAATAGAAGTAGGTTTTTGTAATACATTTAAAACAATGGAGACTGGGGCATGATCAGAAATTAAGATGGAGCCAATGTCAGAAGAAATAAGGGATTGGGTAAGTTGATGAGAGATAAAAAAATAAACCAAGCGTGATTGAGTTTGATGAGGGGGTGAAAAGAAGGAGTATTCTCGTTAAGTGGGATTACATAGTCTCCATGCGTCAGTAAGTTTGTATTGTGCAATGAGTTGTGTGAAAGATTTTTGTGACTTATGAGGAATGTATGCACTAACTGAGTGTCTATCAAAAAATGGGTCAAAAACTTCATTGCAGTCACCCACAAGGATGAAATTATCAACGTAGTATTGAGTGATAAGTGGTGCGAGGGAGGTCCAAAAAGTGGTGTCGCCACTCGTAGGAGCATAAACATTTAAAATAGAAATAGGGATATTATTTAGAGTGAGATTCACTAGCACCCATCTAACTAAAGTGTCTGCAGAATGCGTTACTACTTTAATTGGAAGAGATTTTCGAAATAAAATCAAGACTCCATTACGCTTACCATCGTCTGGGGAAAAATAAACTTCACCTACCCAACCCCTCTTCAATTTAGCAGATTCATCAGCCGACAAATGTGATTCCTGTATACAGGCTATATCTGCATTGAGCTTGGCCAGGTGGGATAATATTCTCTGTCTTTTGATTGGTGAATGTAAACCTCTAACATTCCAAGATAATATTTTCAAAGGCATAACATAATTTTAGAAAAGCATATCAAAAAACCAGTTGAGGGAGAATTATGAAGCAGAGAAGTAATTAAGGCATATAAGCATAATAAGAAGAAACACCAGAAGTGAAAGAGAAGAAATGCATTAGAAATAGCATAGTAAAAGTCAGTTAAATAATGGATAAAAAAATTAAGAAGAGAAAAGAAAAAGTATAGGAAAGGAGTAAGCGAAACAGAAGGAAAATGACAAAGGCATAAAATAATGTTAAAGAAGCATATCAAAAAACCAGTTGAGGAACAATTGAGAAAAAGAAAAACATTCAAGGCATATAAGCATGATAAGAAGAAACACCAGAAGTGAAAAAGAAGAAGTGCATAGAAAGCAGCATAATTAAAGTCAGGTAAATAATAGATGAAAAGATTGAGAGGAACAAGTAAAAAGTGTAATAAAGAAGTAAGCGAAACAGAAGAAAAATTAGAAATCTGGATCAATAAAGAGATAAAGAGAAGAGGATGAAAAGGATAATAGCGAAAGGAGAGTTGAGATCCTGAGGAACATGAAGAAAAGAAAGAAAGAAATATGAGAACAAAGTAGCAGAATGAGAAGAACAAAAACGTACATATTGGTGAGAACAAACAAAGGGGATGGAGGATGGAGGCCACATAGAACAATGACGGGTCCTAAGCTCCGAAGGGAAGGCAGGGAGGGGAGACGACCGCAACGGACTCCGAGGACATGAGGGTAGGTAATAACGTGGAGGAGGAGATCTGCATAGAAGGGGAAAAGGATAAAGCTTAACAATAAGAATATAAATTCAATACAAACAAGCAACTAGGAAAACTATCTAAAGAGAACAATCATGAATAACAGCAAAAACATACTATAAATGCAATGGCACAGAATAGGCATGTGAAAAACAATTAACGAGAACAAGATGAAGCAGCGGTATCCATTGTATTGTCACTATGGGAGTACAGAAAACTCTTTAATTTTAGCGGATCTTCGTAAGTAGTAGTTTTATTGTTGAAAGTCACTTTGAAGAGGCAGGGAAGGAAAAGCCCATATCTCGCTCCATAGAACGCAGCTGTGGTCTAAGTGAAAGAAATTATTTACGCCGGTCAACAGTGGACTTTGCATAGTCCTGTGAGAAGAAGAGGAGATTTCCAGACCAAGTAATCCGAGGGATAGCTTTAGCTGCTGACAAAACTGTGAGTAAATCCGTATATTCGAGGAAGTAGATGATGACACCTCTCGGCCTTTCAGGAATAGAAGTAGATAACCCAGCAGTAGGAGGGGGGCCTAAGCGATGAGCTCTCTGTATGTTGAAGATGGTGCTATCCGGCACCTGGAGAATTTTTGGCAAAAAAGATTTGAAAAAAGTAAGGGCATCAGACCCCTCCTTGTTCTGCTTTACCTTTAGATAGTTGGCCAGCAATTTCCCAGCCTTATTCTGTCCACCATAAAATTTGGCGCTAGATTTTAAGAGGAAATTGGAGGCATTGTACGTGGAATCTTTATTAAACTGAATTTTGGTGGCGATAAGATCATTTAAACAATCCTTTGATTTGGAAGTGTAATATAAGTGCTCTAATTTTTTAATTTTAGAAAGGAGGTCATTGGTGGCTTGTTGGGCTATCTTTCGTTTGCGAGAAACATAGTGAATGATGAAATCTCTAGCTGATGCTTTGAAAGCGTCCCAAACTACAGGGAATGGAACCTCATCCGTGTGATTGAACAAAAAATATTCATGAAAAAAGCATGTGAAAGAAGAAACAAACTGTGCATCGAGAAGGAGAGCATTATTGAAACGCCATTTTTTAATAGAAGTAGGTTTTTGTAATACATTTAAAACAATGGAGACTGGGGCATGATCAGAAATTAAGATGGAGCCAATGTCAGAAGAAATAAGGGATTGGGTAAGTTGATGAGAGATAAAAAAATAAACCAAGCGTGATTGAGTTTGATGAGGGGGTGAAAAGAAGGAGTATTCTCGTTAAGTGGGATTACATAGTCTCCATGCGTCAGTAAGTTTGTATTGTGCAATGAGTTGTGTGAAAGATTTTTGTGACTTATGAGGAATGTATGCACTAACTGAGTGTCTATCAAAAATGGGTCAAAAACTTCATTGCAGTCACCCACAAGGATGAAATTATCAACGTAGTATTGAGTGATAAGTGGTGCGAGGGAGGTCCAAAAAGTGGTGTCGCCACTCGTAGGAGCATAAACATTTAAAATAGAAATAGGGATATTATTTAGAGTGAGATTCACTAGCACCCATCTAACTAAAGTGTCTGCAGAATGCGTTACTACTTTATTTGGAAGAGATTTTCGAAATAAAATCAAGACTCCATTACCCTTACCATCGTCTGGGGAAAAATAAACTTCACCTACCCAACCCCTCTTCAATTTAGCAGATTCATCAGCCGACAAATGTGATTCCTGTATACAGGCTATATCTGCATTGAGCTTGGCCAGGTGGGATAATATTCTCTGTCTTTTGATTGGTGAATGTAAACCTCTAACATTCCAAGATAATATTTTCAAAGGCATAACATAATTTTAGAAAAGCATATAAAAAAACCAGTTGAGGGAGAATTATGAAGCAGAGAAGTAATTAAGGCATATAAGCATAATAAGAAGAAACACCAGAAGTGAAAGAGAAGAAATGCATTAGAAATAGCATAGTAAAAGTCAGTTAAATAATGGATAAAAAAATTAAGAAGAGAAAAGAAAAAGTATAGGAAAGGAGTAAGCGAAACAGAAGGAAAATGACAAAGGCATGAAATAATGTTAAAGAAGCATATCATAAAACCAGTTGAGGAACAATTGAGAAAAAGAAAAACATTCAAGGCATATAAGCATGATAAGAAGAAACACCAGAAGTGAAAAAGAAGAAGTGCATAGAAAGCAGCATAATTAAAGTCAGGTAAATAATAGATGAAAAGATTGAGAGGAACAAGTAAAAAGTGTAATAAAGAAGTAAGCGAAACAGAAGAAAAATGAGAAATCTGGATCAATAAAGAGATAAAGAGAAGAGGATGAAAAGGATAATAGCGAAAGGAGAGTTGAGATCCTGAGGAACATGAAGAAAAGAAAGAAAGAAATATGAGAACAAAGTAGCAGAATGAGAAGAACAAAAAACGTACATATTGGTGAGAACAAACAAAGGGGATGAAGGATGGAGGCCACATAGAACAATGACGGGTCCTAAGCTCCGAAGGGAAGGCAGGGAGGGGAGACGACCGCAACGGACTCCGAGGACATGAGGGTGGGTAATAACATGGAGGAGGAGATCTGCATAGAAGAGGAAAAGGATAAAGCTTAACAATAAGAATATAAATTCAATACAAACAAGCAACTAGGAAAACTATCTAAAGAGAACAATCATGAATAACAGCAAAAACATACTATAAATGCAATGGCACAGAATAGGCATGTGAAAAACAATTAACGAGAACTAGATGAAGCAGCGGTATCCATTGTATTGTCACTATGGGAGTAGAGAAAACTCTTTAATTTTAGCGGATCTTCGTAAGTAATAGTTTTATTGTTGAAAGTCACTTTGAAGAGGCAGGGAAGGAAAAGCCCATATCTCGCTCCCATAGAACGCAGCTGTGGTCTAAGTGAAAGAAATTATTTACGCCGGTCAGCAGTGGACTTTGCATAGTCCTGTGAAAAGAAGAGGAGATTTCCAGACCAAGTAATCCGAGGGATAGCTTTAGCTGCTGACAAAACTGTGAGTAAATCCGTATATTCGAGGAAGTAGATGATGACACCTCTCAGCCTTTCAGGAATAGAAGTAGATAACCCAGCAGTAGGAGGGGGGCCTAAGCGATGAGCTCTCTGTATGTTGAAGATGGTGCTATCCGGCACCTGGAGAATTTTTGGCAAAAAAGATTTGAAAAAAGTAAGGGCATCAGACCCCTCCTTGTTCTGCTTTACCTTTAGATAGTTGGCCAGCAATTTCCCAGCCTTATTCTGTCCACCATAAAATTTGGCGCTAGATTTTAAGAGGAAATTGGAGGCATTGTACGTGGAATCTTTATTAAACTGAATTTTGGTGGCGATAAGATCATTTAAACAATCCTTTGATTTGGAAGTGTAATATAAGTGCTCTAATTTTTTAATTTTAGAAAGGAGGTCATTGGTGGCTTGTTGGGCTATCTTTCGTTTGCGAGAAATATAGTGAATGATGAAATCTCTAGCTGATGCTTTGAAAGCATCCCAAACTACAGGGAATGGAACCTCATCCGTGTGATTGAACAAACAATATTCATGAAAAAAGGATGTGAAAGAAGAAACAAACTGTGCATCGAGAAGGAGAGCATTATTGAAACGCCATTTTTTAATAGAAGTAGGTTTTTGTAATACATTTAAAACAATGGAGACTGGGGCATGATCAGAAATTAGGATGGAGCCAATGTCAGAAGAAATAGGGGATTGGGTAAGTTGATGAGAGATAAAAAAATAAACCAAGCATGATTGAGTTTGATGAGGGGGTGAAAAGAAGGAGTATTCTCGTTAAGTGGGATTACATAGTCTCCATGCGTCAGTAAGTTTGTATTGTGCAATGAGTTGTGTGAAAGATTTTTGTGACTTATGAGGAATGTATGCACTAACTGAGTGTCTATCAAAAAATGGGTCAAAAACTTCATTGCAGTCACCCACAAGGATGAAATTATCAACGTAGTATTGAGTGATAAGTGGTGCGAGGGAGGTCCAAAAAGTGGTGTCGCCACTCGTAGGAGCATAAACATTTAAAATAGAAATAGGGATATTATTTAGAGTGAGATTCACTAGCACCCATCTAACTAAAGTGTCTGCAGAATGCGTTACTACTTTAATTGGAAGAGATTTTCGAAATAAAATCAAGACTCCATTACGCTTACCATCGTCTGGGGAAAAATAAACTTCACCTACCCAACCCCTCTTCAATTTCGCAGATTCATCAGCCGACAAATGTGATTCCTGTATACAGGCTATATCTGCATTGAGCTTGGCCAGGTGGGATAATATTCTCTGTCTTTTGATTGGTGAATGTAAACCTCTAACATTCCAAGATAATATTTTCAAAGGCATAACATAATTTTAGAAAAGCATATCAAAAAACCTGTTGAGGGAGAATCATGAAGCAGAGAAGTAATTAAGGCATATAAGCATAATAAGAAGAAACACCAGAAGTGAAAGAGAAGAAATGCATTAGAAATAGCATAGTAAAAGTCAGTTAAATAATGGATAAAAAAATTAAGAAGAGAAAAGAAAAAGTATAGGAAAGGAGTAAGCGAAACAGAAGGAAAATGACAAAGGCATGAAATAATGTTAAAGAAGCATATCAAAAAACCAGTTGAGGAACAATTGAGAAAAAGAAAAACATTCAAGGCATATAAGCATGATAAGAAGAAACACCAGAAGTGAAAAAGAAGAAGTGCATAGAAAGCAGCATAATTAAAGTCAGGTAAATAATAGAAGAAAAGATTGAGAGGAACAAGTAAAAAGTGTAATAAAGAAGTAAGCGAAACAGAAGAAAAATGAGAAATCTGGATCAATAAAGAGATAAAGAGAAGAGGATGAAAAGGATAATAGCGAAAGGAGAGTTGAGATCCTGAGGAACATGAAGAAAAGAAAGAAAGAAATATGAGAACAAAGTAGCAGAATGAGAAGAACAAAAAACGTACATATTGGTGAGAACAAACAAAGGGGATGGAGGATGGAGGCCACATAGAACAATGACGGGTCCTAAGCTCCGAAGGGAAGGCAGGGAGGGGAGACGACCGCAACGGACTCTGAGGACATGAGGGTGGGTAATAACATGGAGGAGGAGATCTGCATAGAAGAGGAAAAGGATAAAGCTTAACAATAAGAATATAAATTCAATACAAACAAGCAACTAGGAAAACTATCTAAAGAGAACAATCATGAATAACAGCAAAAACATACTATAAATGCAATGGCACAGAATAGGCATGTGAAAAACAATTAACGAGAACTAGATGAAGCAGCGGTATCCATTGTATTGTCACTATGGGAGTACAGAAAACTCTTTAATTTTAGCGGATCTTCGTAAGTAATAGTTTTATTGTTGAAAGTCACTTTGAAGAGGCAGGGAAGGAAAAGCCCATATCTCGCTCCCATAGAACGCAGCTGTGGTCTAAGTGAAAGAAATTATTTACGCCGGTCAGCAGTGGACTTTGCATAGTCCTGTGAGAAGAAGAGGAGATTTCCAGACCAAGTAATCCGAGGGATAGCTTTAGCTGCTGACAAAACTGTGAATAAATCCGTATATTCGAGGAAGTAGATGATGACACCTCTCGGCCTTTCAGGAATAGAAGTAGATAACCCAGCAGTAGGAGGGGGGCCTAAGCGATGAGCTCTCTGTATGTTGAAGATGGTGCTATCCGGCACCTGGAGAATTTTTGGCAAAAAAGATTTGAAAAAAGTAAGGGCATCAGACCCCTCCCTGTTCTGCTTTACCTTTAGATAGTTGGCCAGCAATTTCCCAGCCTTATTCTGTCCACCATAAAATTTGGCGCTAGATTTTAAGAGGAAATTGGAGGCATTGTACGTGGAATCTTTATTAAACTGAATTTTGGTGGCGATAAGATCATTTAAACAATCCTTTGATTTGGAAGTGTAATATAAGTGCTCTAATTTTTTAATTTTAGAAAGGAGGTCATTGGTGGCTTGTTGGGCTATCTTTCGTTTGCGAGAAACATAGTGAATGATGAAATCTCTAGCTGATGCTTTGAAAGCGTCCCAAACTACAGGGAATGGAACCTCATCCGTGTGATTGAACAAAAAATATTCATGAAAAAAGGATGTGAAAGAAGAAACAAACTGTGCATCGAGAAGGAGAGCATTATTGAAACGCCATTTTTTAATAGAAGTAGGTTTTTGTAATACATTTAAAACAATGGAGACTGGGGCATGATCAGAAATTAAGATGGAGCCAATGTCAGAAGAAATAAGGGATTGGGTAAGTTGATGAGAGATAAAAAAAATAAACCAAGCGTGATTGAGTTTGATGAAGGGGTGAAAAGAAGGAGTATTCTCGTTAAGTGGGATTACATAGTCTCCATGCGTCAGTAAGTTTGTATTGTGCAATGAGTTGTGTGAAAGATTTTTGTGACTTATGAGGAATGTATGCACTAACTGAGTGTCTATCAAAAAATGGGTCAAAAACTTCATTGCAGTCACCCACAAGGATGAAATGATCAACGTAGTATTGAGTGATAAGTGGTGCGAGGGAGGTCCAAAAAGTGGTGTCGCCACTCGTAGGAGCATAAACATTTAAAATAGAAATAGGGATATTATTTAGAGTGAGATTCACTAGCACCCATCTAACTAAAGTGTCTGCAGAATGCGTTACTACTTTAATTGGAAGAGATTTTCGAAATAAAATCAAGACTCCATTACGCTTACCATCGTCTGGGGAAAAATAAACTTCACCTACCCAACCCCTCTTCAATTTAGCAGATTCATCAGCCGACAAATGTGATTCCTGTATACAGGCTATATCTGCATTGAGCTTGGCCAGGTGGGATAATATTCTCTGTCTTTTGATTGGTGAATGTAAACCTCTAACATTCCAAGATAATATTTTCAAAGGCATAACATAATTTTAGAAAAGCATATAAAAAACCAGTTGAGGGAGAATTATGAAGCAGAGAAGTAATTAAGGCATATATAAACATAATAAGAAGAAACACCAGAAGTGAAAGAGAAGAAATGCATTAGAAATAGCATAGTAAAAGTCAGTTAAATAATGGATAAAAAGATTAAGAAGAGAAAAGAAAAAGTATAGGAAAGGAGTAAGCGAAATAGAAGGAAAATGACAAAGGCATAAAATAATGTTAAAGAAGCATATCAAAAAAACAGTTGAGGAACAATTGAGAAAAAGAAAAACATTCAAGGCATATAAGCATGATAAGAAGAAACACCAGAAGTAAAAAAGAAGAAGTCCATAGAAAGCAGCATAATTAAAGTCAGGTAAATAATAGATGAAAAGATTGAGAGGAACAAGTAAAAAGTGTAATAAAGAAGTAAGCGAAACAGAAGAAAAATGAGAAATCTGGATCAATAAAGAGATAAAGAGAAGAGGGTGAAAAGGATAATAGCGAAAGGAGAGTTGAGATCCTGAGGAACATGAAGAAAAGAAAGAAAGAAATATGAGAACAAAGTAGCAGAATGAGAAGAACAAAAAACTTACATATTGGTGAGAACAAACAAAGGGGATGGAGTATGGAGGCCACATAGAACAATGACGGGTCCTAAGCTCCGAAGGGAAGGCAGGGAGGGGAGACGACCGCAACGGACATCGAGGACATGAGGGTGGGTAATAACGTGGAGGAGGAGATCTGCATAGAAGGGGAAAAGGATAAAGCTTAACAATAAGAATATAAATTCAATACAAACAAGCAACTAGGAAAACTATCTAAAGAGAACAATCATGAATAACAGCAAAAACATACTATAAATGCAATGGCACAGAATAGGCATGTGAAAAACAATTAACGAGAACTAGATGAAGCAGCGGTATCCATTGTATTGTCACTATGGAAGTACAGAAAACTCTTTAATTTTAGCGGATATTCGTAAGTAGTAGTTTTATTGTTGAAAGTCACTTTGAAGAGGCAGGGAAGGAAAAGCCCATATCTCGCTCCCATAGAACGCAGCTGTGGTCTAAGTGAAAGAAATTATTTACGCCGGTCAGCAGTGGACTTTGCATAGTCCTGAGAGAAGAAGAGGAGATTTCCAGACCAAGTAATCCGAGGGATAGCTTTAGCTGCTGGAAACTGTGAGTAAATCCGTATATTCGAGGAAGTAGATGATGACACCTCTCGGCCTTTCAGGAATAGAAGTAGATAACCCAGCAGTAGGAGGGGGGCCTAAGCGATGAGCTCTCTGTATGTTGAAGATGGTGCTATCCGGCACCTGGAGAATTTTTGGCAAAAAAGATTTGAAAAAAGTAAGGGCATCAGACCGCTCCTTGTTCTGCTTTACCTTTAGATAGTTGGCCAGCAATTTCCCAGCCTTATTCTGTCCACCATAAAATTTGGCGCTAGATTTTAAGAGGAAATTGGAGGCATTGTACGTGGAATCTTTATTAAACTGAATTTTGGTGGCGATAAGATCATTTAAACAATCCTTTGATTTGGAAGTGTAATATAAGTGCTCTAATTTTTTAATTTTAGAAAGGAGGTCATTGGTGGCTTGTTGGGCTATCTTTCGTTTGCGAGAAACATAGTGAATGATGAAATCTCTAGCTGATGCTTTGAAAGCGTCCCAAACTACAGGGAATGGAACCTCATCCGTGTGATTGAACAAAAAATATTCATGAAAAAAGGATGTGAAAGAAGAAACAAACTGTGCATCGAGAAGGAGAGCATTATTGAAACGCCATTTTTTAATAGAAGTAGGTTTTTGTAATACATTTAAAACAATGGAGACTGGGGCATGATCAGAAATTAAGATGGAGCCAATGTCAGAAGAAATAAGGGATTGGGTAAGTTGATGAGAGATAAAAAAATAAACCAAGCGTGATTGAGTTTGATGAGGGGGTGAAAAGAAGGAGTATTCTCGTTAAGTGGGATTACATAGTCTCCATGCGTCAGTAAGTTTGTATTGTGCAATGAGTTGTGTGAAAGATTTTTGTGACTTATGAGGAATGTATGCACTAACTGAGTGTCTATCAAAAATGGGTCAAAAACTTCATTGCAGTCACCCACAAGGATGAAATTATCAACGTAGTATTGAGTGATAAGTGGTGCGAGGGAGGTCCAAAAAGTGGTGTCGCCACTCGTAGGAGCATAAACATTTAAAATAGAAATAGGGATATTATTTAGAGTGAGATTCACTAGCACCCATCTAACTAAAGTGTCTGCAGAATGTGTTACTACTTTAATTGGAAGAGATTTTCTAAATAAAATCAAGACTCCATACGCTTACCATCGTCTGGGGAAAAATAAACTTCACCTACCCAACCCCTCTTCAATTTAGCAGATTCATCAGCCGACAAATGTGATTCCTGTATACAGGCTATATCTGCATTGAGCTTGGCCAGGTGGGATAATATTCTCTGTCTTTTGATTGGTGAATGTAAACCTCTAACATTCCAAGATAATATTTTCAAAGGCATAACATAATTTTAGAAAAGCATATCAAAAAACCAGTTGAGGGAGAATTATGAAGCAGAGAAGTAATTAAGGCATATATAAACATAATAAGAAGAAACACCAGAAGTGAAAGAGAAGAAATGCATTAGAAATAGCATAGTAAAAGTCAGTTAAACAATGGATAAAAAAATTAAGAAGAGAAAAGAAAAAGTATAGGAAAGGAGGAAGCGAAACAGAAGGAAAATGACAAAGGCATAAAATAATGTTAAAGAAGCATATCAAAAAACCAGTTGAGGAACAATTGAGAAAAAGAAAAACATTCAAGGCATATAAGCATGATAAGAAGAAACACCAGAAGTGAAAAAGAAGAAGTGCATAGAAAGCAGCATAATTAAAGTCAGGTAAATAATAGATGAAAAGATTGAGAGGAACAAGTAAAAAGTGTAATAAAGAAGTAAGCGAAACAGAAGAAAAATGAGAAATCTGGATCAATAAAGAGATAAAGAGAAGAGGATGAAAAGGATAATAGCGAAAGGAGAGTTGAGATCCTGAGGAACATGAAGAAAAGAAAGAAAGAAATATGAGAACAAAGTAGCAGAATGAGAAGAACAAAAAACGTACATATTGGTGAGAACAAACAAAGGGGATGGAGGATGGAGGCCACATAGAACAATGACGGGTCCTAAGCTCCGAAGGGAAGGCAGGGAGGGGAGACGACCGCAACGGACTCCGAGGACATGAGGGTGGGTAATAACGTGGAGGAGGAGATCTGCATAGAAGGGGAAAAGGATAAAGCTTAACAATAAGAATATAAATTCAATACAAACAAGCAACTAGGAAAACTATCTAAAGAGAACAATCATGAATAACAGCAAAAACATACTATAAATGCAATGGCACAGAATAGGCATGTGAAAAACAATTAACGAGAACTAGATGAAGCAGCGGTATCCATTGTATTGTCACTATGGGAGTACAGAAAACTCTTTAATTTTAGCGGATCTTCGTAAGTAGTAGTTTTATTGTTGAAAGTCACTTTGAAGAGGCAGGGAAGGAAAAGCCCATATCTCGCTCCCATAGAACGCAGCTGTGGTCTAAGTGAAAGAAATTATTTACGCCGGTCAGCAGTGGACTTTGCATAGTCCTGTGAGAAGAAGAGGAGATTTCCAGACCAAGTAATCCGAGGGATAGCTTTAGCTGCTGACAAAACTGTGAGTAAATCCGTATATTCGAGGAAGTAGATGATGACACCTCTCGGCCTTTCAGGAATAGAAGTAGATAACCCAGCAGTAGGAGGGGGGCCTAAGCGATGAGCTCTCTGTATGTTGAAGATGGTGCTATCCGGCACCTGGAGAATTTTTGGCAAAAAAGATTTGAAAAAGGTAAGGGCATCAGACACCTCCTTGTTCTGCTTTACCTTTAGATAGTTGGCCAGCAATTTCCCAGCCTTATTCTGTCCACCATAAAATTTGGCGCTTGATTTTAAGAGGAAATTGGAGGCATTGTACGTGGAATCTTTATTAAACTGAATTTTGGTGGCGATAAGATCATTTAAACAATCCTTTGATTTGGAAGTGTAATATAAGTGCTCTAATTTTTTAATTTTAGAAAGGAGGTCATTGGTGGCTTGTTGGGCTATCTTTCGTTTGCGAGAAACATAGTGAATGATGAAATCTCTAGCTGATGCTTTGAAAGCGTCCCAAACTACAGGGAATGGAACCTCATCCGTGTGATTGAACAAAAAATATTCATAAAAAAGCATGTGAAAGAAGAAACAAACTGTGCATCGAGAAGGAGAGCATTATTGAAACGCCATTTTTTAATAGAAGTAGGTTTTTGTAATACATTTAAAACAATGGAGACTGGGGCATGATCAGAAATTAAGATGGAGCCAATGTCAGAAGAAATAAGGGATTGGGTAAGTTGATGAGAGATAAAAAAATAAACCAAGCGTGATTGAGTTTGATGAGGGGGTGAAAAGAAGGAGTATTCTCGTTAAGTGGGATTACATATTCTCCATGCGTCAGTAAGTTTGTATTGTGCAATGAGTTGTGTGAAAGATTTTTGTGACTTATGAGGAATGTATGCACTAACTGAGTGTCTATCAAAAAATGGGTCAAAAACTTCATTGCAGTCACCCACAAGGATGAAATGATCAACGTAGTATTGAGTGATAAGTGGTGCGAGGGAGGTCCAAAAAGTGGTGTCGCCACTCGTAGGAGCATAAACATTTAAAATAGAAATAGGGATATTATTTAGAGTGAGATTCACTAGCACCCATCTAACTAAAGTGTCTGCAGAATGCGTTACTACTTTAATTGGAAGAGATTTTCGAAATAAAATCAAGACTCCATTACGCTTACCATCGTCTGGGGAAAAATAAACTACACCTACCCAACCCCTCTTCAATTTAGCAGATTCATCAGCCGACAAATGTGATTCCTGTATACAGGCTATATCTGCATTGAGCTTGGCCAGGTGGGATAATATTCTCTGTCTTTTGATTGGTGAATGTAAACCTCTAACATTCCAAGATAATATTTTCAAAGGCATAACATAATTTTAGAAAAGCATATCAAAAAACCAGTTGAGGGAGAATTATGAAGCAGAGAAGTAATTAAGGCATATAAGCATAATAAGAAGAAACACCAGAAGTGAAAGAGAAGAAATGCATTCGAAATAGCATAGTAAAAGTCAGTTAAATAATGGATAAAAAAATTAAGAAGAGAAAAGAAAAAGTATAGGAAAGGAGTAAGCGAAACAGAAGGAAAATGACAAAGGCATAAAATAATGTTAAAGAAGCATATCAAAAAACCAGTTGAGGAACAATTGAGAAAAAGAAAAACATTCAAGGCATATAAGCATGATAAGAAGAAACACCAGAAGTGAAAAAGAAGAAGTGCATAGAAAGCACCATAATTAAAGTCAGGTAAATAATAGAAGAAAAGATTGAGAGGAACAAGTAAAAAGTGTAATAAAGAAGTAAGCGAAACAGAAGAAAAATGAGAAATCTGGATCAATAAAGAGATAAAGAGAAGAGGATGAAAAGGATAATAGCGAAAGGAGAGTTGAGATCCTGAGGAACATGAAGAAAAGAAAGAAAGAAATATGAGAACAAAGTAGCAGAATGAGAAGAACAAAAAACGTACATATTGGTGAGAACAAACAAAGGGGATGGAGGATGGAGGCCACATAGAACAATGACGAGTCCTAAGCTCCGAAGGGAAGGCAGGGAGGGGAGACGACCGCAACGGACTCTGAGGACATGAGGGTGGGTAATAACATGGAGGAGGAGATCTGCATAGAAGAGGAAAAGGATAAAGCTTAACAATAAGAATATAAATTCAATACAAACAAGCAACTAGGAAAACTATCTAAAGAGAACAATCATGAATAACAGCAAAAACATACTATAAATGCAATGGCACAGAATAGGCATGTGAAAAACAATTAACGAGAACTAGATGAAGCAGCGGTATCCATTGTATTGTCACTATGGGAGTACAGAAAACTCTTTAATTTTAGCGGATCTTCGTAAGTAATAGTTTTATTGTTGAAAGTCACTTTGAAGAGGCAGGGAAGGAAAAGCCCATATCTCGCTCCCATAGAACGCAGCTGTGGTCTAAGTGAAAGAAATTATTACGCCGGTCAGCAGTGGACTTTGCATAGTCCTGTGAGAAGAAGAGGAGATTTCCAGACCAAGTAATCCGAGGGATAGCTTTAGCTGCTGACAAAACTGTGAAT
Source organism: Lissotriton helveticus (assembly GCF_964261635.1). Lineage (NCBI taxonomy): Eukaryota > Metazoa > Chordata > Amphibia > Caudata > Salamandridae > Lissotriton > Lissotriton helveticus. The sequence goes on along the minus strand of NC_136065.1, from coordinate 358,930,100 downwards.
AAATCCGTATATTCGAGGAAGTAGATGATGACACCTCTCGGCCTTTCAGGAATAGAAGTAGATAACCCAGCAGTAGGAGGGGGCCTAAGCGATGAGCTCTCTGTATGTTGAAGATGGTGCTATCCGGCACCTGGAGAATTTTTGGCAAAAAAGATTTGAAAAAAGTAAGGGCATCAGACCCCTCCTTGTTCTGCTTTACCTTTAGATAGTTGGCCAGCAATTTCCCAGCCTTATTCTGTCCACCATAAAATTAGGCGCTAGATTTTAAGAGGAAATTGGAGGCATTGTACGTGGAATCTTTATTAAACTGAATTTTGGTGGCGATAAGATCATTTAAACAATCCTTTGATTTGGAAGTGTAATATAAGTGCTCTAATTTTTTAATTTTAGAAAGGAGGTCATTGGTGGCTTGTTGGGCTATCTTTCGTTTGCGAGAAACATAGTGAATGATGAAATCTCTAGCTGATGCTTTGAAAGCGTCCCAAACTACAGGGAATGGAACCTCATCCGTGTGATTGAACAAAAAATATTCATGAAAAAAGCATGTGAAAGAAGAAACAAACTGTGCATCGAGAAGGAGAGCATTATTGAAACGCCATTTTTTAATAGAAGTAGGTTTTTGTAATACATTTAAAACAATGGAGACTGGGGCATGATCAGAAATTAAGATGGAGCCAATGTCAGAAGAAATAAGGGATTGGGTAAGTTGATGAGAGATAAAAAAATAAACCAAGCGTGATTGAGTTTGATGAAGGGGTGAAAAGAAGGAGTATTCTCGTTAAGTGGGATTACATAGTCTCCATGCGTCAGTAAGTTTGTATTGTGCAATGAGTTGTGTGAAAGATTTTTGTGACTTATGAGGAATGTATGCACTAACTGAGTGTCTATCAAAAAATGGGTCAAAAACTTCATTGCAGTCACCCACAAGGATGAAATTATCAACGTAGTATTGAGTGATAAGTGGTGCGAGGGAGGTCCAAAAAGTGGTGTCGCCACTCGTAGGAGCATAAACATTTAAAATAGAAATAGGGATATTATTTAGAGTGAGATTCACTAGCACCCATCTAACTAAAGTGTCTGCAGAATGCGTTACTACTTTAATTGGAAGAGATTTTCGAAATAAAATCAAGACTCCATTACGCTTACCATCGTCTGGGGAAAAATAAACTACACCTACCCAACCCCTCTTCAATTTAGCAGATTCATCAGCCGACAAATGTGATTCCTGTATACAGGCTATATCTGCATTGAGCTTGGCCAGGTGGGATAATATTCTCTGTCTTTTGATTGGTGAATGTAAACCTCTAACATTCCAAGATAATATTTTCAAAGGCATAACATAATTTTAGAAAAGCATATCAAAGAACCAGTTGAGGGAGAATTATGAAGCAGAGAAGTAATTAAGGCATATAAGCATAATAAGAAGAAACACCAGAAGTGAAAGAGAAGAAATGCATTCGAAATAGCATAGTAAAAGTCAGTTAAATAATGGATAAAAAAATTAAGAAGAGAAAAGAAAAAGTATAGGATAGGAGTAAGCGAAACAGAAGGAAAATGACAAAGGCATAAAATAATGTTAAAGAAGCATATCAAAAAACCAGTTGAGGAACAATTGAGAAAAAGAAAAACATTCAAGGCATATAAGCATGATAAGAAGAAACACCAGAAGTGAAAAAGAAGAAGTGCATAGAAAGCACCATAATTAAAGTCAGGTAAATAATAGAAGAAAAGATTGAGAGGAACAAGTAAAAAGTGTAATAAAGAAGTAAGCGAAACAGAAGAAAAATGAGAAATCTGGATCAATAAAGAGATAAAGAGAAGAGGATGAAAAGGATAATAGCGAAAGGAGAGTTGAGATCCTGAGGAACATGAAGAAAAGAAAGAAAGAAATATGAGAACAAAGTAGCAGAATGAGAAGAACAAAAAACGTACATATTGGTGAGAACAAACAAAGGGGATGGAGGATGGAGGCCACATAGAACAATGACGAGTCCTAAGCTCCGAAGGGAAGGCAGGGAGGGGAGACGACCGCAACGGACTCTGAGGACATGAGGGTGGGTAATAACATGGAGGAGGAGATCTGCATAGAAGAGGAAAAGGATAAAGCTTAACAATAAGAATATAAATTCAATACAAACAAGCAACTAGGAAAACTATCTAAAGAGAACAATCATGAATAACAGCAAAAACATACTATAAATGCAATGGCACAGAATAGGCATGTGAAAAACAATTAACGAGAACTAGATGAAGCAGCGGTATCCATTGTATTGTCACTATGGGAGTACAGAAAACTCTTTAATTTTAGCGGATCTTCGTAAGTAATAGTTTTATTGTTGAAAGTCACTTTGAAGAGGCAGGGAAGGAAAAGCCCATATCTCGCTCCCATAGAACGCAGCTGTGGTCTAAGTGAAAGAAATTATTACGCCGGTCAGCAGTGGACTTTGCATAGTCCTGTGAGAAGAAGAGGAGATTTCCAGACCAAGTAATCCGAGGGATAGCTTTAGCTGCTGACAAAACTGTGAATAAATCCGTATATTCGAGGAAGTAGATGATGACACCTCTCGGCCTTTCAGGAATAGAAGTAGATAACCCAGCAGTAGGAGGGGGCCTAAGCGATGAGCTCTCTGTATGTTGAAGATGGTGCTATCCGGCACCTGGAGAATTTTTGGCAAAAAAGATTTGAAAAAAGTAAGGGCATCAGACCCCTCCTTGTTCTGCTTTACCTTTAGATAGTTGGCCAGCAATTTCCCAGCCTTATTCTGTCCACCATAAAATTTGGCGCTAGATTTTAAGAGGAAATTGGAGGCATTGTACGTGGAATCTTTATTAAACTGAATTTTGGTGGCGATAAGATCATTTAAACAATCCTTTGATTTGGAAGTGTAATATAAGTGCTCTAATTTTTTAATTTTAGAAAGGAGGTCATTGGTGGCTTGTTGGGCTATCTTTCGTTTGCGAGAAACATAGTGAATGATGAAATCTCTAGCTGATGCTTTGAAAGCGTCCCAAACTACAGGGAATGGAACCTCATCCGTGTGATTGAACAAAAAATATTCATGAAAAAAGCATGTGAAAGAAGAAACAAACTGTGCATCGAGAAGGAGAGCATTATTGAAACGCCATTTTTTAATAGAAGTAGGTTTTTGTAATACATTTAAAACAATGGAGACTGGGGCATGATCAGAAATTAAGATGGAGCCAATGTCAGAAGAAATAAGGGATTGGGTAAGTTGATGAGAGATAAAAAAATAAACCAAGCGTGATTGAGTTTGATGAAGGGGTGAAAAGAAGGAGTATTCTCGTTAAGTGGGATTACATAGTCTCCATGCGTCAGTAAGTTTGTATTGTGCAATGAGTTGTGTGAAAGATTTTTGTGACTTATGAGGAATGTATGCACTAACTGAGTGTCTATCAAAAAATGGGTCAAAAACTTCATTGCAGTCACCCACAAGGATGAAATTATCAACGTAGTATTGAGTGATAAGTGGTGCGAGGGAGGTCCAAAAAGTGGTGTCGCCACTCGTAGGAGCATAAACATTTAAAATAGAAATAGGGATATTATTTAGAGTGAGATTCACTAGCACCCATCTAACTAAAGTGTCTGCAGAATGTGTTACTACTTTAATTGGAAGAGATTTTCGAAATAAAATCAAGACTCCATTACGCTTACCATCGTCTGGGGAAAAATAAACTTCACCTACCCAACCCCTCTTCAATTTAGCAGATTCATCAGCCGACAAATGTGATTCCTGTATACAGGCTATATCTGCATTGAGCTTGGCCAGGTGGGATAATATTCTCTGTCTTTTGATTGGTGAATGTAAACCTCTAATATTCCAAGATCATATTTTCAAAGGCATAACATAATTTTAGAAAAGCATATCAAAAAACCAGTTGAGGGAGAATTATGAAGCAGAGAAGTAATTAAGGCAAAAAAGCATAATAAGAAGAAACACCAGAAGTGAAAGAGAAGAAATGCTTTAGAAATAGCATAGTAAAAGTCAGTTAAATAATGGATAAAAAAATTAAGAAGAGAAAAGAAAAAGTATAGGAAAGGAGTAAGCGAAACAGAAGGAAAATGACAAAGGCATAAAATAATGTTAAAGAAGCATATCAAAAAACCAGTTGAGGAACAATTGAGAAAAAGAAAAACATTCAAGGCATATAAGCATGATAAGAAGAAACACCAGAAGTGAAAAAGAAGAAGTGCATAGAAAGCAGCATAATTAAAGTCAGGTAAATAATAGATGAAAAGATTGAGAGGAACAAGTAAAAAGTGTAATAAAGAAGTAAGCGAAACAGAAGAAAAATTAGAAATCTGGATCAATAAAGAGATAAAGAGAAGAGGATGAAAAGGATAATAGCGAAAGGAGAGTTGAGATCCTGAGGAACATGAAGAAAAGAAAGAAAGAAATATGAGAACAAAGTAGCAGAATGAGAAGAACAAAAATGTACATATTGGTGAGAACAAACAAAGGGGATGGAGGATGGAGGCCACATAGAACAATGACGGGTCCTAAGCTCCGAAGGGAAGGCAGGGAGGGGAGACGACCGCAACGGACTCCGAGGACATGAGGGTAGGTAATAACGTGGAGGAGGAGATCTGCATAGAAGGGGAAAAGGATAAAGCTTAACAATAAGAATATAAATTCAATACAAACAAGCAACTAGGAAAACTATCTAAAGAGAACAATCATGAATAACAGCAAAAACATACTATAAATGCAATGGCACAGAATAGGCATGTGAAAAACAATTAACGAGAACAAGATGAAGCAGCGGTATCCATTGTATTGTCACTATGGGAGTACAGAAAACTCTTTAATTTTAGCGGATCTTCGTAAGTAGTAGTTTTATTGTTGAAAGTCACTTTGAAGAGGCAGGGAAGGAAAAGCCCATATCTCGCTCCCATAGAACGCAGCTGTGGTCTAAGTGAAAGAAATTATTAACGCCGGTCAGCAGTGGACTTTGCATAGTCCTGTGAGAAGAAGAGGAGATTTCCAGACCAAGTAATCCGAGGGATAGCTTTAGCTGCTGACAAAACTGTGAGTAAATCCGTATATTCGAGGAAGTAGATGATGACACCTCTCGGCCTTTCAGGAATAGAAGTAGATAACCCAGCAGTAGGAGGGGGGCCTAAGCGATGAGCTCTCTGTATGTTGAAGATGGTGCTATCCGGCACCTGGAGAATTTTTGGCAAAAAAGATTTGAAAAAAGTAAGGGCATCAGACCCCTCCTTGTTCTGCTTTACCTTTAGATAGTTGGCCAGCAATTTCCCAGCCTTATTCTGTCCACCATAAAATTTGGCGCTAGATTTTAAGAGGAAATTGGAGGCATTGTACGTGGAATCTTTATTAAACTGAATTTTGGTGGCGATAAGATCATTTAAACAATCCTTTGATTTGGAAGTGTAATATAAGTGCTCTAATTTTTTAATTTTAGAAAGGAGGTCATTGGTGGCTTGTTGGGCTATCTTTCGTTTGCGAGAAACATAGTGAATGATGAAATCTCTAGCTGATGCTTTGAAAGCGTCCCAAACTACAGGGAATGGAACCTCATCCGTGTGATTGAACAAAAAATATTCATGAAAAAAGCATGTGAAAGAAGAAACAAACTGTGCATCGAGAAGGAGAGCATTATTGAAACGCCATTTTTTAATAGAAGTAGGTTTTTGTAATACATTTAAAACAATGGAGACTGGGGCATGATCAGAAATTAAGATGGAGCCAATGTCAGAAGAAATAAGGGATTGGGTAAGTTGATGAGAGATAAAAAAATAAACCAAGCGTGATTGAGTTTGATGAGGGGGTGAAAAGAAGGAGTATTCTCGTTAAGTGGGATTACATAGTCTCCATGCGTCAGTAAGTTTGTATTGTGCAATGAGTTGTGTGAAAGATTTTTGTGACTTATGAGGAATGTATGCACTAACTGAGTGTCTATCAAAAAATGGGTCAAAAACTTCATTGCAGTCACCCACAAGGATGAAATGATCAACGTAGTATTGAGTGATAAGTGGTGCGAGGGAGGTCCAAAAAGTGGTGTCGCCACTCGTAGGAGCATAAACATTTAAAATAGAAATAGGTATATTATTTAGAGTGAGATTCACTAGCACCCATCTAACTAAAGTGTCTGCAGAATGCGTTACTACTTTAATTGGAAGAGATTTTCGAAATAAAATCAAGACTCCATTACGCTTACCATCGTCTGGGGAAAAATAAACTACACCTACCCAACCCCTCTTCAATTTAGCAGATTCATCAGCCGAGAAATGTGATTCCTGTATACAGGCTATATCTGCATTGAGCTTGGCCAGGTGGGATAATATTCTCTGTCTTTTGATTGGTGAATGTAAACCTCTAACATTCCAAGATAATATTTTCAAAGGCATAACATAATTTTAGAAAAGCATATCAAAAAACCAGTTGAGGGAGAATTATGAAGCAGAGAAGTAATTAAGGCATATAAGCATAATAAGAAGAAACACCAGAAGTGAAAGAGAAGAAATGCATTAGAAATAGCATAGTAAAAGTCAGTTAAATAATGGATAAAAAAATTAAGAAGAGAAAAGAAAAAGTATAGGAAAGAAGTAAGCGAAACAGAAGGAAAATGACAAAGGCATAAAATAATGTTAAAGAAGCATATCAAAAAACCAGTTGAGGAACAATTGAGAAAAAGAAAAACATTCAAGGCATATAAGCATGATAAGAAGAAACACCAGAAGTGAAAAAGAAGAAGTGCATAGAAAGCAGCATAATTAAAGTCAGGTAAATAATAGATGAAAAGATTGAGAGGAACAAGTAAAAAGTGTAATAAAGAAGTAAGCGAAACAGAAGAAAAATTAGAAATCTGGATCAATAAAGAGATAAAGAGAAGAGGATGAAAAGGATAATAGCGAAAGGAGAGTTGAGATCCTGAGGAACATGAAGAAAAGAAAGAAAGAAATATGAGAACAAAGTAGCAGAATGAGAAGAACAAAAAACGTACATATTGGTGAGAACAAACAAAGGGGATGGAGGATGGAGGCCACATAGAACAATGACGGGTCCTAAGCTCCGAAGGGAAGGCAGGGAGGGGAGACGACCGCAACGGACTCCGAGGACATGAGGGTAGGTAATAACGTGGAGGAGGAGATCTGCATAGAAGGGGAAAAGGATAAAGCTTAACAATAAGAATATAAATTCAATACAAACAAGCAACTAGGAAAACTATCTAAAGAGAACAATCATGAATAACAGCAAAAACATACTATAAATGCAATGGCACAGAATAGGCATGTGAAAAACAATTAACGAGAACAAGATGAAGCAGCGGTATCCATTGTATTGTCACTATGGGAGTACAGAAAACTCTTTAATTTTAGCGGATCTTCGTAAGTAGTAGTTTTATTGTTGAAAGTCACTTTGAAGAGGCAGTGAAGGAAAAGCCCATATCTCGCTCCCATAGAACGCAGCTGTGGTCTAAGTGAAAGAAATTATTTACGCCGGTCAGCAGTGGACTTTGCATAGTCCTGTGAGAAGAAGAGGAGATTTCCAGACCAAGTAATCCGAGGGATAGCTTTAGCTGCTGACAAAACTGTGAGTAAATCCGTATATTCGAGGAAGTAGATGATGACACCTCTCGGCCTTTCAGGAATAGAAGTAGATAACCCAGCAGTAGGAGGGGGGCCTAGGCGATGAGCTCTCTGTATGTTGAAGATGGTGCTATCCGGCACCTGGAGAATTTTTGGCAAAAAAGATTTGAAAAAAGTAAGGGCATCAGACCCCTCCTTGTTCTGCTTTACCTTTAGATAGTTGGCCAGCAATTTCCCAGCCTTATTCTGTCCACCATAAAATTTGGCGCTAGATTTTAAGAGGAAATTGGAGGCATTGTACGTGGAATCTTTATTAAACTGAATTTTGGTGGCGATAAGATCATTTAAACAATCCTTTGATTTGGAAGTGTAATATAAGTGCTCTAATTTTTTAATTTTAGAAAGGAGGTCATTGGTGGCTTGTTGGGCTATCTTTCGTTTGCGAGAAACATAGTGAATGATGAAATCTCTAGCTGATGCTTTGAAAGCGTCCCAAACTACAGGGAATGGAACCTCATCCGTGTGATTGAACAAAAAATATTCATGAAAAAAGGATGTGAAAGAAGAAACAAACTGTGCATCGAGAAGGAGAGCATTATTGAAACGCCATTTTTTAATAGAAGTAGGTTTTTGTAATACATTTAAAACAATGGAGACTGGGGCATGATCAGAAATTAAGATGGAGCCAATGTCAGAAGAAATAAGGGATTGGGTAAGTTGATGAGAGATAAAAAAATAAACCAAGCGTGATTGAGTTTGATGAGGGGGTGAAAAGAAGGAGTATTCTCGTTAAGTGGGATTACATAGTCTCCATGCGTCAGTAAGTTTGTATTGTGCAATGAGTTGTGTGAAAGATTTTTGTGACTTATGAGGAATGTATGCACTAACTGAGTGTCTATCAAAAAATGGGTCAAAAACTTCATTGCAGTCACCCACAAGGATGAAATTATCAACGTAGTATTGAGTGATAAGTGGTGCGAGGGAGGTCCAAAAAGTGGTGTCGCCACTCGTAGGAGCATAAACATTTAAAATAGAAATAGGGATATTATTTAGAGTGAGATTCACTAGCACCCATCTAACTAAAGTGTCTGCAGAATGCGTTACTACTTTAATTGGAAGAGATTTTCGAAATAAAATCAAGACTCCATTACGCTTACCATCGTCTGGGGAAAAATAAACTTCACCTACCCAACCCCTCTTCAATTTAGCAGATTCATCAGCCGACAAATGTGATTCCTGTATACAGGCTATATCTGCATTGAGCTTGGCCAGGTGGGATAATATTCTCTGTCTTTTGATTGGTGAATGTAAACCTCTAACATTCCAAGATAATATTTTCAAAGGCATAACATAATTTTAGAAAAGCATATCAAAAAACCAGTTGAGGGAGAATTATGAAGCAGAGAAGTAATTAAGGCATATAAGCATAATAAGAAGAAACACCAGAAGTGAAAGAGAAGAAATGCATTAGAAATAGCATAGTAAAAGTCAGTTAAATAATGGATAAAAAAATTAAGAAGAGAAAAGAAAAAGTATAGGAAAGGAGTAAGCGAAACAGAAGGAAAATGACAAAGGCATAAAATAATGTTAAAGAAGCATATCAAAAAACCAGTTGAGGAACAATTGAGAAAAAGAAAAACATTCAAGGCATATAAGCATGATAAGAAGAAACACCAGAAGTGAAAAAGAAGAAGTGCATAGAAAGCAGCATAATTAAAGTCAGGTAAATAATAGATGAAAAGATTGAGAGGAATAAGTAAAAAGTGTAATAAAGAAGTAAGCGAAACAGAAGAAAAATTAGAAATCTGGATCAATAAAGAGATAAAGAGAAGAGGATGAAAAGGATAATAGCGAAAGGAGAGTTGAGATCCTGAGGAACATGAAGAAAAGAAAGAAAGAAATATGAGAACAAAGTAGCAGAATGAGAAGAACAAAAAACGTACATATTGGTGAGAACAAACAAAGGGGATGGAGGATGGAGGCCACATAGAACAATGACGGGTCCTAAGCTCCGAAGGGAAGGCAGGGAGGGGAGACGACCGCAACGGACTCCGAGGACATGAGGGTAGGTAATAACGTGGAGGAGGAGATCTGCATAGAAGGGGAAAAGGATAAAGCTTAACAATAAGAATATAAATTCAATACAAACAAGCAACTAGGAAAACTATCTAAAGAGAACAATCATGAATAACAGCAAAAACATACTATAAATGCAATGGCACAGAATAGGCATGTGAAAAACAATTAACGAGAACAAGATGAAGCAGCGGTATCCATTGTATTGTCACTATGGGAGTACAGAAAACTCTTTAATTTTAGCGGATCTTCGTAAGTAGTAGTTTTATTGTTGAAAGTCACTTTGAAGAGGCAGTGAAGGAAAAGCCCATATCTCGCTCCCATAGAACGCAGCTGTGGTCTAAGTGAAAGAAATTATTTACGCCGGTCAGCAGTGGACTTTGCATAGTCCTGTGAGAAGAAGAGGAGATTTCCAGACCAAGTAATCCGAGGGATAGCTTTAGCTGCTGACAAAACTGTGAGTAAATCCGTATATTCGAGGAAGTAGATGATGACACCTCTCGGCCTTTCAGGAATAGAAGTAGATAACCCAGCAGTAGGAGGGGGGCCTAGGCGATGAGCTCTCTGTATGTTGAAGATGGTGCTATCCGGCACCTGGAGAATTTTTGGCAAAAAAGATTTGAAAAAAGTAAGGGCATCAGACCCCTCCTTGTTCTGCTTTACATTTAGATAGTTGGCCAGCAATTTCCCAGCCTTATTCTGTCCACCATAAAATTTGGCGCTAGATTTTAAGAGGAAATTGGAGGCATTGTACGTGGAATCTTTATTAAACTGAATTTTGGTGGCGATAAGATCATTTAAACAATCCTTTGATTTGGAAGTGTAATATAAGTGCTCTAATTTTTTAATTTTAGAAAGGAGGTCATTGGTGGCTTGTTGGGCTATCTTTCGTTTGCGAGAAACATAGTGAATGATGAAATCTCTAGCTGATGCTTTGAAAGCGTCCCAAACTACAGGGAATGGAACCTCATCCGTGTGATTGAACAAAAAATATTCATGAAAAAAGGATGTGAAAGAAGAAACAAACTGTGCATCGAGAAGGAGAGCATTATTGAAACGCCATTTTTTAATAGAAGTAGGTTTTTGTAATACATTTAAAACAATGGAGACTGGGGCATGATCAGAAATTAAGATGGAGCCAATGTCAGAAGAAATAAGGGATTGGGTAAGTTGATGAGAGATAAAAAAATAAACCAAGCGTGATTGAGTTTGATGAGGGGGTGAAAAGAAGGAGTATTCTCGTTAAGTGGGATTACATAGTCTCCATGCGTCAGTAAGTTTGTATTGTGCAATGAGTTGTGTGAAAGATTTTTGTGACTTATGAGGAATGTATGCACTAACTGAGTGTCTATCAAAAAATGGGTCAAAAACTTCATTGCAGTCACCCACAAGGATGAAATTATCAACGTAGTATTGAGTGATAAGTGGTGCGAGGGAGGTCCAAAAAGTGGTGTCGCCACTCGTAGGAGCATAAACATTTAAAATAGAAATAGGGATATTATTTAGAGTGAGATTCACTAGCACCCATCCAACTAAAGTGTCTGCAGAATGCGTTACTACTTTAATTGGAAGAGATTTTCGAAATAAAATCAAGACTCCATTACGCTTACCATCGTCTGGGGAAAAATAAACTTCACCTACCCAACCCCTCTTCAATTTAGCAGATTCATCAGCCGACAAATGTGATTCCTGTATACAGGCTATATCTGCATTGAGCTTGGCCAGGTGGGATAATATTCTCTGTCTTTTGATTGGTGAATGTAAACCTCTAACATTCCAAGATAATATTTTCAAAGGCATAACATAATTTTAGAAAAGCATATCAAAAAACCAGTTGAGGGAGAATTATGAAGCAGAGAAGTAATTAAGGCATATAAGCATAATAAGAAGAAACACCAGAAGTGAAAGAGAAGAAATGCATTAGAAATAGCATAGTAAAAGTCAGTTAAATAATGGATAAAAAAATTAAGAAGAGAAAAGAAAAAGTATAGGAAAGGAGTAAGCGAAACAGAAGGAAAATGACAAAGGCATAAAATAATGTTAAAGAAGCATATCAAAAAACCAGTTGAGGAACAATTGAGAAAAAGAAAAACATTCAAGGCATATAAGCATGATAAGAAGAAACACCAGAAGTGAAAAAGAAGAAGTGCATAGAAAGCAGCATAATTAAAGTCAGGTAAATAATAGATGAAAAGATTGAGAGGAATAAGTAAAAAGTGTAATAAAGAAGTAAGCGAAACAGAAGAAAAATTAGAAATCTGGATCAATAAAGAGATAAAGAGAAGAGGATGAAAAGGATAATAGCGAAAGGAGAGTTGAGATCCTGAGGAACATGAAGAAAAGAAAGAAAGAAATATGAGAACAAAGTAGCAGAATGAGAAGAACAAAAACGTACATATTGGTGAGAACAAACAAAGGGGATGGAGGATGGAGGCCACATAGAACAATGACGGGTCCTAAGCTCCGAAGGGAAGGCAGGGAGGGGAGACGACCGCAACGGACTCCGAGGACATGAGGGTAGGTAATAACGTGGAGGAGGAGATCTGCATAGAAGGGGAAAAGGATAAAGCTTAACAATAAGAATATAAATTCAATACAAACAAGCAACTAGGAAAACTATCTAAAGAGAACAATCATGAATAACAGCAAAAACATACTATAAATGCAATGGCACAGAATAGGCATGTGAAAAACAATTAACGAGAACAAGATGAAGCAGCGGTATCCATTGTATTGTCACTATGGGAGTACAGAAAACTCTTTAATTTTAGCGGATCTTCGTAAGTAGTAGTTTTATTGTTGAAAGTCACTTTGAAGAGGCAGGGAAGGAAAAGCCCATATCTCGCTCCATAGAACGCAGCTGTGGTCTAAGTGAAAGAAATTATTTACGCCGGTCAGCAGTGGACTTTGCATAGTCCTGTGAGAAGAAGACGAGATTTCTAGACCAAGTAATCCGAGGGATAGCTTTAGCTGCTGACAAAACTGTGAGTAAATCCGTATATTCGAGGAAGTAGATGATGACACCTCTCGGCCTTTCAGGAATAGAAGTAGATAACCCAGCAGTAGGAGGGGGGCCTAAGCGATGAGCTCTCTGTATGTTGAAAATGGTGCTATCCGGCACCTGGAGAATTTTTGGCAAAAAAGATTTGAAAAAAGTAAGGGCATCAGACCCCTCCTTGTTCTGCTTTACCTTTAGATAGTTGGCCAGCAATTTCCCAGCCTTATTCTGTCCACCATAAAATTTGGCGCTAGATTTTAAGAGGAAATTGGAGGCATTGTACGTGGAATCTTTATTAAACTGAATTTTGGTGGCGATAAGATCATTTAAACAATCCTTTGATTTGGAAGTGTAATATAAGTGATCTAATTTTTTAATTTTAGAAAGGAGGTCATTGGTGGCTTGTTGGGCTATCTTTCGTTTGCGAGAAACATAGTGAATGATGAAATCTCTAGCTGATGCTTTGAAAGCGTCCCAAACTACAGGGAATGGAACCTCATCCGTGTGATTGAACAAAAAATATTCATGAAAAAAGGATGTGAAAGAAGAAACAAACTGTGCATCGAGAAGGAGAGCATTATTGAAACGCCATTTTTTAATAGAAGTAGGTTTTTGTAATACATTTAAAACAATGGAGACTGGGGCATGATCAGAAATTAAGATGGAGCCAATGTCAGAAGAAATAAGGGATTGGGTAAGTTGATGAGAGATAAAAAAATAAACCAAGCGTGATTGAGTTTGATGAGGGGGTGAAAAGAAGGAGTATTCTCGTTAAGTGGGATTACATAGTCTCCATGCGTCAGTAAGTTTGTATTGTGCAA